>NC_052073.1:28122171-28429802 GCF_015852505.1 Tachyglossus aculeatus | reverse complement strand
GCACTGTACCAAGTGCTTGGGAGAGTACTGAACAGAGTCATAGGCACAATCCCTGCCCTCAGAGAGTTTACAGTCTAATCGTTGTGGTCAGGGAATGTCTGTTTATCGTTGTTGTACTCTACCGAGTGCTTAGTACAGTACTCTGCACACAGTAAGCGCTCGATAAATAGGATTGAATGAATGCATTGTAGCCCGGAAAGGGGTAGTGGCATCCTTGTTTTTCCTCCCCGCTCACCCCAAAATATTCTTTTCGGAGGGTCGGGGGGAGAGCTCTTCTCAAGACTTCTAAGCTACACCAAGACTGTTTTTTAAAGTCGGCTTTTCAGTTGTGAGGGACCATCAGGACCTTTCATTCATTCACTCAATCGTATTTATTGAGCGCTTACTGTGTGCAGAGCACTGTACTAAGCGCTTGGGAAGTCCACGTTGGCAACATATAGAGACGGTCCCTACTCAACAGCGGGCTCACAGTCTAGAAGGGGGAGACAGACAACAAAACAAAACATATTAACAAAATAAAATAAATACAAGTAAAATAAATGGAGTAATAAATACGTACAAACATATATACATATATACAGGTGCTGTGGGGAGGGGAAGGAGGTAGACTGTGAGCCCGCTGTTGGGTAGGGACCGTCTCTATATGTTGTCAACTTGTACTTCCCAAGCGCTTAGGACAGTGCTCTGCACACAGTAAATGCTCAATAAATACGATTGAATGAATGAATAAGGCGGAGGGGATGGGGAGGGGGAGGAGGGGGAGAGGAAGGAAGGAGGACCTTTTCTAATGGCCTGGAAGAAAAATGAAGTTTTCTGCTTGTGAGAAGCTGATATCAGGGACTTTATCGCTACCCTTTCCGCTGTAGGATCTGTCCGTAAAGCAAACACTTTACGTATACCCATCAGTGATATGAACCGTGTCAAGTAGTTGCGTTCTTTTAGTTCGCAGGGCAGCACCAGGCACTAGCTCTTAATTAGCAAAATAAGCCCAGACTTGGGTAGTGATCTTCCAATCCTTGGGAAACAGCATGGCCTAGTTGAAAGAGTGCGGACTTGGGAGTCAGAAGACCTGGGTTCTAATCCCTGCACCACCACTTTACTGCTGTGTGACTTTGGACAAATCACTTAAATTCTCTGAGTGTCACTTTCCCCCATCTGTAAATGGAAAATTCAATATCTGTTATCGCTCCTACTTATTATTATTAGCAATAATAATAATTGTGGTATTAACTACTTACTGAGCGCCTGGGGCGATATAGGATAATCAGATCCCACATGAGACTCTCAGTCCAAGTAGGAGGAAGAACAAGTATTGAATCCCCATTTTGCAGATGAGGGAACTGAGGCGCAGGGAAGTTAAGTGAATTGACCGAGGTCACACAGCAGGCAAATGGCAGAGCCGGGATTAGAACTCACGTCTTCTGACTCCTAGGCCTGTGGTCTTTCCACAAGTGCCACGCTGCTTCTCCTATTAAGACTGTGAGCCCCTTATGGGACAGGGATCGTGTCCAACCTGATTATCTTCTATCTACCTCTGTGCCTGTTAAAGTGCTTGGCACGTAGAAAGTGCTTAGCAAATACCATAGTGATGGTTATTTCCTTTCTCATGCTTCCCTTGGGTCACAGCCCGTAGGACCCACTGTGGGGTGTGGGTCTGGTTTGGGCCTCTTGTTAGTTTGGGTGGTGACCCGAATACAGGAAACCTTCAAGGATCAAGATCCCAGCCGTAGATACGATATTTTTTTAATGGCATTTGTTAAATTCTTATTACACGCCAGGCACTTTCTAAGTGCTGGCTCTGCTCATATTTGCAACAAACTCATGTCCCTCGGCCGATGCATGCCCTAGAAAGGCAAAGGCTTATTATTACAATGATTAGAATAGCTGGAAATTCCTTTCCAAGGCTGAGCCTTTTAGCGACTTCTTCCGCTAACTATTTTCCAATGCCGTTTCGGGTGGGCCTCGGACCAGCTTGCCCCCTCCTCCCACCTCCGGCCCGAAACCCCCAGGGATTTGGCCAGTCAAAAGATCCTTCCCTGTAGGGCTGAGGTGCACCTCAGTTGCCCCGCTGCCCTCCTCGGGGCTTCTCGGGGTCAGTGGCAGGAGGCTCCTGGCAGGACTGATCCAAGCAAAGTGGCATGCAACTTTCCGTGACTTATTTTTTGGTTCCCTCCCAGACTCTGAGCCATTTGCCACTGGACATCGGGACATTTTGCAGAGTGAAGAGGCCTGGGGAAGGGATGGGGGTGTATGTGTGTTTTGTGGGGAGGATGGACGGAGGGGATGGTGGATGTTATGTTCTTCTCTTGCCTTTGGGCCCATACGCACGCCCTGACCAGCTGATTGCCTTATGGGTGCAGATTGAACAGCTGGGTCCTCTAGTTTGGGCGAGGTGGGGTGGCGGGGGGCTCTGGCTTGGGGGACTGCAAATGGGGCGACTTCACCCAGGGTCAAATGGAGTTGGGCAATTACCACATAAATCGGATCCAAAAAAACTAGGCAATCCACTGCAATACATGCTTTTACCCCCCTGTAGAAGATAGTTATTTTCTGTCAGATGCAGAAACAGTAAAACTTCTTTATACTGACCCTCCAGGGGCCGATTTCGGGGCGGGTGGGGGGTGAGGGGGGAGGCTTTGTGAAATGGGAGTTCTTTGTGTAGAGAGCAATGGCAAATTCACTGAGCCAGTGATCTGCCCGGGCCCACCCACAAAAACTGTGTATGGAGGGCATTGTTATGCAGACACGTGCACTTGTGTACGCACAAGATTAGTGTTTATCTGAAGTGAAGCAGTGTGGTGTTTTAAAAGAGATGGCCAGCTCAGGGGAATCATAGTTGCTTTAGAAACTTCCAGAAAGTGACCTCTTAATTTATGAGCCCCCCTCGGGACAGGGATGGTGTCTAATTCCCACCTGTATATTTTCTCCTAGTGCTTATTCATTCATTCATTCAATCGTATTGAGTGTTTACTGTGTGCAGAGCACTGTACTGAGCGCTTAGCACTGTACTTAGTTAAGCGCCTAGTCCAGTGCTCTGCACACGGTAAGCATTTAATAAATAGACATACTACTAGGAGTATGTGTGTGTTTTTTTTTTTTAAAGTTTCCTGTTTTTCCCTTTCTGTTGGAATTCCGGAAGTGCATTGAAAAGGCTACTTTCCTTTGGCATTTATAGCCAGCTGAAAGGCATTAGATTAATGAGCCCAACTAGCCCTTGACATCTGTCAGATAATTTGAATGTTATCCCAAAGGAATGAATTGTTTTCATGGGGCGGTTTTATGTCTCTCAAGAGCCTGGGCCTGCTGTACTAAGGCAAGGTTTTATGAGCTTACAAACAAGGTGCATGCTATACCGGGTTATGAGGACAGTTTGTATTTATCACCTGATACGATGGTCCCCGTTTCCCACTTTATAGGATTGGCTTTTTAAAATGGAAAAATAAGAATACACAACACTTGAAGACCTTGTCTACTGATTTGAGTTCAAGATCAGGCTCTCCCATCTCTAAAGGAACAGCAATGAAAAGATCATACACAAATTACTTTGCTTATCTTTAAATTATATATTATAAATTACTTATTAATGTCTTCCCCTCTAGGTTGTAAGCTCTTTGTGAGCAGGGAGTGTTTCTGTTAACTGTTGTATTGTTCTCCCGTATTGTTCTCCCTCAAGCGGTTAGTACAGTGCTTAATAATAATAATAATTATGGTATTTGTTAAGCACTTACTGTGTGCCAGACACTGTACTATGTGCTGGGTTGGATACAGGAAAATCGGGTTGGACACAGTCCCTGTCCCACATGGGGCTCACAGTCTTAATCCCCATTTTATAGCTGAGGTAACTGAGTCCTAGTGAAGTGACTTGTCCAGGGTCACGCAGCAGAGCGTGGAGCATGGACAAGTGGTCGATTCGGGATTAGAACCCGTGACCTTCCGCCTCATTCTCTACATAGAAAGCACTCAGTAAACATCATTGATCGATTGTAGGTGGCACATACACAATTCAGGCCGAGTTTCTGCAGCCTCATTCTGGAATCTATTGAGGCGGTCTAGGTAGGATAGTTATTTGCCTGGCTTTCTACCGGCCAGCCCACCGTTCAGCCGATCTGCTTCCTCTTTGGCCCTGACCTGGCACTGGCCGCCTTTTATATCTGGAACTTTAATTTCAAACATCTAGCATCCCTGCCACCGAGTCTCGGAAGCGGCCCCCTCGTTCACGGCTCCCTGGGCAGGACATCAGATACCACTGGTCGATTGATGCAGTGGCTCTGAAGCAAGGATGGGGTGGAAGTCTGGGGTCCCTTGAGTGAAGCACTCCGGGTTTACCGACTTCCTCCTAAGGATCCGGGTGATGCCACTGCTTTGCATCGCGTTACTGATGTGATGCACGTAGCATGCACTTGTTTCCCCTTGAGCTGGAAAAAGAGATCCTGTGCCGCCCTAGCAGTAAGGGGGCAAGTCTGCGGGCTTTAAGCGGGACTGAGGCATGAAGGGAGGCACGTTTCCTAAGGTGGTGGCAGCTTACTGTCGCAGCAGCCTCCCTGCCTGCTGACCGCAGCGTGCGTTCGGGGGCTCTCGATTCCTGCAGGCTTCTTTTTTTTTTTCTTTAATGGAGGCCTTCCCAGACTGAGCCCCCTTTTTCCTCTCCTCCTCCCCATTCCCCCCGCCCTACCTGCTTCCCCTCCCCACAGCACCTGTATATATGTTTGCACAGATTTATTACTCTATTTATTTTGCTTGTATTCTATTTTGTTAATGATGTGCATTTAGCCTTAATTCTATTTGCTCTGATGACTTGACACCTGTCCACATGTTTTGTTTGTTGTTTGTCTCCCCCTTCTAGACTGTGAGCCCATTGTTGGGTAGGGACCGTCTCCATATGTTGCCGACTTGTACTTCCCAAGCGCTCAGAACAGTGCTCTGCACACAGTAAGCGCTCAATAAATACTATTGAATGAATGAATGAATGAATTTGTTAAGCGCTTACTGTGTGCCAGGCACTGTACTAAGCGGTCGGGTGGATACAAGATCTTTGGGTTGGATACAGTCCATGTCCCCCATGGGGCTCACAGTCTTCCTCCCCATTTTACAGATGAGAGAGCTGAGGCATAGAGAAGTCTAGTGACTTGTCCGAGGTCACACAGCGGACGAGTGGCAGAGCCGGGATTAGACTGTGAGCCCACTGTTGGGTAGGGACTGTCTCTATATGTTGCCAATTTGTACTTCCCAAGCGCTTAGTACAGTGCTCTGCACATAGTAAGCGCTCAATAAATACGATTGATGATGATGATGATGATGATCTGACTGATAGGCTCATGCTCCATCCACCAGGCCATGCTGCTTCTCAGTGCCACATGGCTCTGAGGCTCAGGTCAGCGCTGGCTCTGGAGTCCAGCCATCATCTTAACATCATCTAAGGTGGGTGTAAGGGCTAATACAGCCCCTCACCACCTTCTTTTCCCTCTCTTTAACTTCACCTCCCCAACTTCCCTTTTTCAGCGTTTTCCCCGAAATAATAATGGTGGCATTTGTAGAACACGAACTATGTGCCAGGCACTGTACTAAATGCTGGGGTGGATACAAGCGAATCAAGTTGGACAGGGACTGTGTTGGATACAGTCCCTGTTCCACGTGAGGCTCACAGTCTCAATCCCCATTTTATAGATCTGGTAACTGAGGCACAGAGATGGGAAGTGACTTGACCAAGGTCACACAGCTGGCAAGTGCCAAAGCCGAGATTAGATGATGATGATGATGATGGTATTTGTTAAGTGCTTTCTATGTGCCAACCACTGTTCTAAGTGCTGGGGGGAATACAAGGTAATCAGGTTGTCCCACATGGGGCTCACCATCTTAATCCTCATTTTACAGATGGGGTAACTGAGGCACAGAGAAGTTAAGTGGCTTGCGCGAGGTCACACAGCAGACAAGTGGCGGAGCCGGGATTAGAGCCCACGTCCTCTGACCCCCAAGCCCAAGCTCTTTCCACTAAACTACCCTGCTTCTCCACTTATGACCTTGATTCCCAGGTTCGTGCTCTAGCCACCATGCCATGGTGCTTCTCTAAGAATCTGAGCTCCCACGGCTTCCTTTCTCCAGGATACTTTTTGGGAGAGGAGTCTTGAATTTTGCTTGCAGCCATTTAGTCTGCTTTGCAAGCATCTCCCTTTCTGCTTACTACCTGGCTGTGGCAGCTTTTCCCCTCTGTGTATATTTTGTAGACCAAGAGACCCCCATCTTTCCTTTTCAAAGCCAGCCTATAGAAGTGGTGGCCAATGCACGTGTTGATCGCTGCTGCTTCTCAGAGGTCGGGGGGACCTGCTGAGATCCTCTCTGGGAGTTTAGGATACCTCTAAGAGGCCCAAGAATTCTTGCAGAATCACCGGGAAACAGCACAGAAAAAGAACAGGGGATGCTTGCTTGTGCTTAGTTGAATTCTAGAAAATAAACATATTATGGTTTCGTAAAACATGCAGGAGCTGGCTTGTTTATCTGTGAAGATGTGCACAATCTTGCTTCTGCGAAGTACAGTGAGCTGGAGAAGGAGCCCGGTTTAGGGAGCGTTTTGCCTGCTAACGAGAATAAAGTTTGGGAAATAGGCTCTTCGTGGCCTACTGGAAAGAACAAGGGACGAGGTCAGGCTCCGACAGCATGGAGCTGGGCGTCAGAAGACCTGGGTTCTCATCCCGACGCTGCCACTTCATTCATTCATTCAGTCGTATTTATTGAGCACTTACTGTGTGCAGAGCACTGTACTAAGTGCTCGGGAAGTACAAGTCGGCAGCATATAGAGACAGTCCCTACCCAACAACGGGCTCAGTCTAGAAGGGGGAGACAGACAACAAAACAAAACATCTAGACAGGTGTCAAAATCATCAGAACAAATGGAATTATAGCTCTATGCACATCATTAACAAAATAAATAGAATAGTAAATATCTACAAGTAAAATAGAGTAATAAATCTGTACAAATATATACAAGTGCTGTGGGGAGGGGAAGGAGGAGAGGAAAAAGGGGGCCCAGTCTGGGAAGGCCTCCTGGAGGAGGTGAGCTCTCAGTAGGGCTTTGAAGGGAGGAAGAGAGCTAGCTTGGCCGTTGTGTGGAGGGAGGGCATTCCAGGCCAGGGTAAGGACGTGGGCCGGGGGTCGACGGCGGGACAGGTGAGAATGAGGCACAGTGAGGAGGTTAGCGGCAGAGGAGTGGAGGGTGTTGACTGGGCTGGAGAAGGAGAGAAGGGGGGTGAGGTAGGAGGGGGTGAGGTGATGGACAGCCTTGAAGCCGAGAGTGAGCCGTGACTTGATTTCTCTCCTCTTTGGTTTCCTCTTCTGCAAAGCAGTGAGCGCTCAATAAATACCATTGCATGATCGAATGCTTGGCTGATGGGGACCTTGACCATCACGATGACTTTGCTCTTTTCTAGCCAAAAGTGTGCTTGGGGAAAATGTACTCCTAACCGTCAACCTAACCCTAACCTAACCCAGGATCTGGGGCATATGCGCCAACAAGAGAAGACAACAAGTGTACTTTCCCTGGAGGGAGTAGCTGGAGGGGGAGGGAAGTCACTGGAACAAGAAGTAATGGTGGGGATTCTTATCTTTATAGTAACATCATTATGGTATTTAAGCGCTTAACTTTATGTCGAACACAGCTCTGTGGCCAGGGGTAGATACGAGTTAGCCAGGTCAGACACAGTCCCTGTCCCACTTGGGGCTCACAGACTAAGTAGGAGGAAGAGCAGCTATCGAATCCCCATTTTTCAGATGAGGAAACTGAAGCATGGAGAAGTCGCGACTTGCCCAAGGTCAACAGCAGGCGAGTGGCGGAGCTGGGATTAGAACCCAGGTCCTTTGATTTCCAGGACCATGTTCTTTCCATTAGGTCACACAGCTCTTGTTTTGGAGTGAAACGGGGGCTTCCACAGGTGTGATTCTGATTCTCGGGGTTTGATTGAGTTGGCCATCGCCCCCTTTTGTGTCTTTCATGAGGAATCACAGTGAGGGTCCCATGCTGCTGTAGGAAGGAAACTTCCTCTTCAGTGCTGTGGTCACCTTAGGTGGATTTGGCATGCTCCGGTACCTTGCATAACAGTGTAGACCGAGGCTCTACATCTGGGCAGAATTCCCCTTCGAGATCAGCACTCAAGAGGAGAGTTATCTGATCCCCACAACCAAAATGTCCTGAACTTGAAATGCAGGGTAGACCCAATCCAAGGTGCTGCTCTAATTCCTAAGTACCAGAAATCAATTGACTGTTGTTACCACTGGACCCTCATGGGTAACAGGACCGTCCTGCTTGGTAGCCAGAATTGAAGGGACTCACACCCCAGAATCATGGTTCATGGCCGCCCCTCTTTAGTAAAGTGCCCCACGTCCCAAGGACGCAGTCCACTAGACTGTGAGCTCATTATGGGCGGGGAATGTTTCTGCTAATTCTGTTGTAGCGTCCTCTCCCAAACGCTTACTACAGTGCTCTGTACATAGTAAGTACTCAATAAATGCCATTGACTGACTGATTGAGTGCCCTCACCCCACCGTAATCTGGTATATTTGCAGCCAAGTCTTGTGGTTTCCGAGTCCTAAGTAACTCCCAAATTCCTAAATATCTCCCAAACTCATCCCCTTAGATCCCAGTCCTTCTAGCAGTCTTGCATGTTGAACAAGTACCTCCTTTTTTTTTATGATGGGGCCTTGGAGAAGAGGTGGGTGGGTGCGGGGTGGAGGGGCGGGGGTACCCCTTTTCGGAGGAAATTCCTTTTTAGGTCTTTAAGAAGAGGTCTTCTCCCAGTTAAGCCCTCTTTTCCCCGACTCCCTCATCCTTCTGCATCATCTATGCATTTCTAGATTGTGAGCCCATTGTCTTTATCTGTTGCCGAATTGTACTTTCCAAGCGCTTAGTGCAGTCTGTGCACACAGTAAGCGCTCAATAAATATGACTGAATGAATGAATCTGTACCCTTTGGGCAGTTGGTATCCATCTCACCCTCAGCCCTACAGCACTTATGTACATATCCGTAAATTATTTATCTTAATGTTTGTCTCCCCCTCTAGACTGGAAGCTCACAGTGGGCAGGGAGTGTGTCTACCAACTCTCTTGTATTGTACTCTGCCGAGCGCTTAGTGCAGTGCCCTGAACACAGTAACCACTCAATAAATACCATCCATTGATTTAGGTCCTTCGAGCAGCACTGGTAACCTCCTTTTGGTAATGGTGTGAGAGACCCTAGTTTTGATGATGGTCTGCATGAACCCAAGAATCAGCGTGGCCTAAGTGGAAAGAGCTCGGGCCTGGGAGTTAAAGGACTTGGGTTCTAATCCTGGCTCTACCAACTCGTCTGCTGTGTGACTTAACTTCTCTGTGCCTCACATCCCTTGTCTGTAAAATGGAGATAAAGCCGTGAGCCTCATGTGGGACAGGGATTGTATCCAACCCGATTATCTTTCCTCTACCCCAGCGCCAAGAACAGTGCCTGGTACATAGTATGCACTTAACAAGTACCAATGAAAAAAACAAAACAAAAAACCCTTGAGAGGGAGTTTCTCCTGCCAGAGGATGTGGAAAAGAATCGGTTTGTGGAGGCCCTGCTTCCAGGAGTGAGCAGTTCCAGAGATGATCAGAGTGGTAACATATATTCTAAAGTCTTTCCTGACAGGATCGGGTCCCATTAATTAGCCATGAGGGTTTTAAGTATCCATAGCTGGAATCACCCAGAGAAGACAGTTGCACAGACTTGAAAGGACTTGGTGTTTTCTTGGCTGTCCAACAGAGAAGGCTGGCCATGTCTGCCACACTCCCCACTTCCTCTGAGAAATTATCCGAGCCATTGGATTCTCACTTCTCTGTGCTTAATTGTCGTCTAATCTGTTTTTGGCAATATTGACTGCTTATAGTGCCATAATTAGCCCTTGCAGGGAAAATGGCTAAAACTTGTCAACAAAGGTCATGGAAGCTTTTTGGGGCCCTGAGCCACCCCATTTCTTCTAGTGCCTGAAGTGGCTACCTTCGTAACCGCTTTTATATGCTTTCATCCTGCTTGGCGTCATTCTGGCACAGAGTAGCACCCCAAACAAGCTGGTTACTTGGCCGCTTCCGACGGGCAGTAAAGATGACAGGAATGAAGAGTCACATCCAGATTGGAGACTAACTGGCCTGGTCATTTTGGGCCCACTTGCCCCAGCTGCTGCTTAGCCCTCTACCTCATCCCACAGTGTAGGCCTTGTCATTCTATATTTCAGCCCAGCCCGGGAAAGGGTTCTCCCCGGAGGGTGACCGAAAGAATTTTCTAACAGAATATGGTTTCTTTCTGGCTGCCGTTGGTCTGGACTCTGCAGAGGGTTTGAGTTCCTCGTTGATGATTCCTGTGTTCAGCAGGGGTCCGCTCTACCTTCGGTGGGCACTTGAGGCTAGCGCTAGCACTGCCCGGCCTTCTCCAAGAGATAGATACATTGGTCATTCGTTCAGTGGTATTTATTCATTCGATTGTATTTATTGAGCCCTTACTGTTTGCCAAGCACTGTACTAAGCACTTGGGAGAGTGCAGTAGCAGTCGTCAGTGGTGGTCTCAGGAAGAGGATGAGGTCAGTGCTTTGCCCAGGATTGGGAAAGGAATCCTAGTTCCAGACTAAATCCACCATTATTGGAAACTCCTTGCAGGCGGAGATCACATCCATTCACTGTGTCGTATTGTGCTCTCTCAGGGCTTAGTCCAGTACTGTGCACGCAGTAAGCAGCATGAAGCAGCATGGCTTAGTGAGAAGCAGTGTGGCTTAGTGGAAAGAGTCACTTCTAGACTGTGCGCCCATTGTCAGGTAGGGAATGTCTCTATCTGTTGCCGAATTGTACTTTCCAAGTGCTTAGTACAGTGCTGTGCACACAGTAAGCACTCAATAAATACGATTGAATGAATGAATGGAAGAGCCTGAGCTTGGGAGTCAGAGGTCCTGGGTTCTAATCCCAGTTCCACCACTCATCAGCTGAGTGACTTAGGGCAAGTCACTTAACATCTCTTTGCCTCAGTTCCCTCATTTGTGAAATGGGGATTAAAACTGTGAGCCCCCCGTGGGACAACCTGATTACCTTGTATCTATCCCAGTGCTTGTCAGATAGTAAGTGCTTAACAAGTACTATCATTATTAATAGTAGTAGTAGTAGTAAATGCCACCGGTGGATTGATTGGAGAACGAATCAGAGTCCAATGTTCCCTTCTCAGTTGAACTTCGCATCCTACTCTTGTACCCTTATGTGTTGAAAAAAGGCATCCAAAGAGCGTGTGGAGACTCTGTTGGCCTTTTCCGAGCCGAGTGTAAGCGCTTGAGATGGATCCGTTCGGAACAACATTTGTCAGGCAATAAAGCCTCCCCCAATCCTCCCGCTGTTACCAGGGGAATAGAAATAAGGCTTCTGGTGGCCATGAGGAAAAGGAACATAAGGAAGCAGGGTTCCAGAACTAAGAATCACATCTTTCATTTTTATTCTAATTCCTATTTTCCCTCAGCCTGACTTCTTTTCAGCTTGGACTGGCTTCTTTCTAAAGCACTGGGTGGGCAGCCAGTAAACGCTTCCTGCTGTTGCTTTAGTCACAGAAGAGCTCAGTGACTAGTTCTCCTGTCAAGGGGGGTGTCATAGCCACCTCCCACCTGGTTTTGAGAGGTGGAAGATGAGTGTGACTGCAGAGGTCATGAACTCGGATCTTTGCCGAGAAAATTTGCTAGGTTCTCAGATAGAGACAGCTTCTCTTGAAATTCCTTTGTTTTTTTTTTAAAAAAAAAACAAAAGAACTGGAAGTAATTTGGCTAATGGTTTTGGTGTTTGGCTTGAGGCTTAACGTGTTTTTACTCAATCCTCATCACTGCCTTCCTAGAAGGATGGATGGAAAGATATGGTCTTGTCATTAGGTGAGTCCGCTCAGAATAATACGGGACTGAAACACAGTGGCTATTGGGTTTGAGTCACAGAACATGGCCTTCAACTGGGCTTTAAGCACATATATAATAATGATTGTGAAATGTGTTTTCTGATGGGAGATTGACAATGTCCTCTCCATCAGAGGCCATGGATATTTAAAAATAGAGTATGGAGTGTGTCGAGCACTTTGTTATATTGCACTCTCCCAAGCGCTTAATATGGTGCTCTGCACACAGTAAGTGATCAATAAATACAAATGATTGTGTTTTACCCCCTAAGTTCACTATTTCCTAACTGGGTTTTGTGGAACCCAGTGCTGCTCTGTAACTTGCTTCAGAGGCAGCTAAGCTGTCAATATAATAAATTGCTTTGTAATTAAAGAGTCAAGAAGTGAAAGAGGAAAAATGTGTGTGTGTGTGTGTGTGTGCTCGCTCCTGTGCACATGTAGCACTCCTTGGGAAAGAAGGGGAGCCCAGATGAAATGTTAAGAGGAAAAAGGAATTTAAAAACATATTTTGTTCTAGAATTAAAAGAAATATGAGGTGGAATGATTAAGTAATTTACCCAGGCAGCTGCCAGTACAGCTAAAAGAGGAGAACAGGTGAAAAATGAAGTTCTCAGAAAATAGTCTACCCACACTGACTTTGAAATATTTCCTGACTCACCTTTTTGGCTACTTCATGTACCTAATTTTTTTAATTGGTATTTTTTTCAAGGTACCAGAATCCCAAAGAACGAACTTAACATCTGGGGCCTTGGAGAATAAATAGCTAAGTGAGAGAGTTAAAAAAAAAATCTCTCATAAATACCTACTACTTTACTGTCCCGAGAGTTTTATTTTTCAGAAGACCCTGGTTCTAGTCCTGGCTCTGCCACTTGCCTACTGTGTGACCTTGGCTAAGTCATTTAACCTATCTGAGTCTCAGTTTTTTCATCTATAAAATAGGTATAAAATACTGGTTCTCCCCCCCTTGGATGATGGGATTGTGCCTGACCTCTGGTATTTGTCAGAACTTCATAAAGTACTGCCATCATCATCATAGACAAGAATGACTCTAATGGAATGAATCAGAGTCTTTTTACCAAATCAATCAAAAGAATACATTGAGCTCTGTGCAGAGTACTCTGTGAAAAGTGAAGTAGAGTTAGTAGACGCATTCCCTGACCTCAAGGAGCTTCCAGTCTGGAGCGGGAATCACATGTAAAAATCAGTCATTCAGTGTGGGCGGGGAAGGTGTCCACCACCTCTGCTGTATTGTACTTTCCCAAGCGCTTAGTACAGTGCTCTGCACAGAGTAAGCACTCAATAAATGCCCCTGACGATGGGGGAAGCAACGGTTTCTAAAGCAAAGGTTCCAGAAGATGCGGAAGTGGCGTGATGTAGGAATCAGGAGATTCCCAGCTCTGCTGTCACTTCTGTGTGTGAGCCCTGAGGCAAAGCACCTGCCCTGTTCATGAGTGTGTCGGGGTTGGGGGGGGACACCTGGCCTGACCTGCCTTTATACAACTCAGGGAGTGTTCACCAAAAGCAGGAGGATTTAAGATCCTTGCCACTTCCGTAATAGCATACCCTGCCCTTCGAGGCCTAGATCTCTTCATGAGCAGAAAGTTAGTGAAGCCCGAGGGGCAGGTTTTGCATTGAGAGGCATTTAATTTCAAGCTCTTGAGAACCACTAATTTCAGACTTTCTCCGGGCTCTTGACCAGAAGCAGATCCTAAAGCCTCCGGAGGAATAACACCTGAAAGTTTGATTCCTTTCTTTCTGCTACACCCAGACTGGGCCCCATGTAATGGAATGTGCTTTGTCCTGGACCCAACTTTTTTCTTTTTAAGTTGATGATGCCCTTAGAGTCTCCTAGGCACTTCCTGAACTTAAGGGAAAGGGGAAGAAGACGATTATTCTTCATGAAAAAAGTTTGTTGGAAAAGCACCTTCTGCTGGTGTTATAAACCCAAGGCTTGAAGAATTAATCCATCGTATTTATTGAGCACTTCTGCAGAGCACTGTACTAAGCGCTTGGGAGAGTACAGTACAATAACAGAGTTGGTGGATATGTTCCCTGGCCACGAGGAGCCTACAGACTAGACGGAAAATGTGAGTTGGCTGATTTCCAGATATAGTTAACTTTGTCTTGGAAACGAGAGCGTCCAAAATGAATTAGGCTTCAGCATGGAAGAGAGCCTGTTGTTGGGTAGGGCCTGTCTCTATATGTTGCCGATTTGTACTTCCCAAGGCTTAGTACAGTGCTGTGCATACAGTAAGTGCTCAATAAATATGATTGAAGGAATGAATGGAAAGGCCATTATTTCCAGTTCCACTCTTCCCTGCCATACATCAGCTGGAGTCTTGAACTGTAGCAGAAAAGAACCATGGCTGTTTTTAAAGGATCTGATGGCGCTGCTAGCTTCCATTAGTACTTTCTCTAAGAATGATGAAAGGTTCTGATTTAATATATCTTTTACAGAGTAGCCCTTCTTACCAGGCTTTTATAATTAATACGGTGCAGTATTGAAAATCCTGGGGAGAAAGCCAAATTCTGGTGAACAGCTTGGATCCATAACCTGCTCGGTGACAAAGTGTCCTGAAGCTGTGCATGGCAACACAGAGCTGACCAGTTCTCTGTAAACTGAATGCTCACTTTGGGCAGGGAATATGTCTGTTGATTGTTATATTGTACTCTCCCAAGAGTACACACACAATAAGCATTCAATAAATATGATTTATTTATATGAATGAATGGTTGGATACAGCAAGGTCCAGTTCAGGAACCTCTTGGTGACCCAAGGGACATGAGCAGTGGAATCTCCAACTCAGTCTTGAAGGGAGATCCCCAAAGGACTCCGCTTTGTCAATCCTTCAGTGGTATTTATTGAGTGCTTACTGTGTGGAGAGCACTGTAGTAAGTGCTTGAGAAAATATGCTACAGTGGAGTTGATAGACCTGATTCCTGCCCTTGAGGAGCTTTCCATTTTTACTCAGAGTTTCCATGCCTTCCTTGCTTATTGATTTATCGACCAATGGTATTTACTGTGTGCAGAGCACTGCACTGTACATTTGAGAGAGAATCTCATGGAGCAGGTCTGAGCCACCAGGAGTTCCAGGATCCTTCTCTACTGAGAAGCCTCTTTGCTCTTTTCCAGGTTGTCAGCTGCTCCAGCTAAGGTTGATCTATTACTCAGTCGGTGATACTAATTGAGACTTATTGTGTGCAGAGGCCTGTGCTGAGCACTTGGGAGAGTGCAGTACAACAGAGTTGCTAGACACATTCCCTGAACAGGAGTTAAAGTCTAAAGGGGAAGACATAGACATCAATATAAATACACCCCTTAAGGATATGTAGATAAATGTGGTGGGGGTGGGGTGAATATCAGGTGATTAAAGGAACAGATCTATGTGCATAGATGATGCAGGAAGGAGAAGGAGTCTGGGAAAAAGAGGGCTTAATTGGGGAAGGCTTCTTGGAGGAGGTGTGGTTCTAGTTAGGCTTCAATTGTTGACACTTAAGGTAGGCAACACTTTGACATGGTTAGTTTGGTCATCTTAAATTAGGGCCTATCCCCTTTATCCTCCCATCCCCCTTCCCTTTCATTTTAAAACAATGCCCAAAGGCCTTACAGCTGATTCTATAATTTGGTAGCTCAGTTGCATCCTGGGCTGCTTGTTGAGTGAGGGAGAGAAAATGAAAATAGACAATAACCAGAAAGAGCATGGGAAAGGGGGTCAGAGGACCTGGGTTCTAATCCCAGCTTTGCCGTTTGGGAAAGTCACTTCTCTGAGCCTCAATTACATCATCTGTAAAATGGCGATTATGACTGTGAGTCCCATGTGAGACAGGTACTGTGTCCAACCTCACTACCGTATGTCTACCGCAGCACTTAATACAGTGCCTGGTACATAGTAAGTGCTTAACAAATGCCGTTATCTACAGAAACACCTTACAGTGACATTCAAGGCCTCTGTTAATTATGGGGAGAAGGTGATGTATCAACAGGTGGAGGGAATAGGGTTTAAAACCTTCCCTGCTAGAATGTCAGCATCTTGTAGGCAGGGATTGTACTTATTAACTTTGTTGTGCTCACCTTAGTGGTGTTCTTCATAGAGTAAGTGCTGGATTTATTGATTGAAAGAGCAGCCCTGCCCCACCCAACAGCTACTAGGTCTCCCAGCCCCAGATGCTCTCCCTGCCAGACTCATCCAAAGAAATGAGTTCCATGACTTTTTGTGGGGAGAAAAAAAAAATAACCTGACTGATAACCCCTTCATTCGGGGGCCAGAGCCAGGAGCACTGTTAAATATTTCATCGTCGTAATTAGAAAATAGCAGTTGGATTTTCTGGGTGTTTGCTGAGGCTAGATGAAGCAGCACATTTTAGAGGATGTTAGAATGATACTTACTGAACTCTAAGGGGAAATACATTGATTAAAACAATACATATATATTTATATATAAATAATATTAATAATGGCATTTGTTAAGTGCTCACTATTTGCGAAGCACTGTTCTAAGAGCTGGGGAGGGTATAAGGTGATCAGGTTGTCCCACGTGGGGCTCACAGTCTTAATCCTCATTTTACAGATGAGGTAACTGAGGCTGAGAAGTTTAAGTGACTTGCCCAAACTCACACAGCTGACAAGTGGCAGAGCCAGGATTCGAACCCATGACCTCTGACTCCCGAGCCCGTGCTCTTTCCACTGAGCCACGCCGCTTCTCTATTTATATAAATAAATATAGGCAACAGATATCACTTTGAACTGGTATTAAGTGAAACAGAAACTCTGTACCAAAATCATGACACTTTCTGTTATGATTTAGTATATTCAGCCTAAACGATCTAAAATTATAAAACCCACACCCAGCCCATTTCTTGGCCACATGAACTGTGAATTTTTGATCTTGCGCCTCATGGAAGGTTAGTTGGTCTAAGCAGGGTCCCGTACTCGCTGATGAGCGAGGAGCTTAAAATCAGCCCCACCTCCCTTTCTGTGCCAAAAATAAGCGCGTAGTACAGGGCTCTGCACACAGTAAGCGCTCAATAAATACAACTGAATGAATGAATGAATGAAAAGCCATTTCTCTCCGCAGAAGGTGGAAGTGTAAACTGGCCCTGGAACTCTGTCCCAGCCCAAAATCGTTATCGGCTCAGAGAGTCACTACCTGTTGGGTGCAGAGGGCGGCTTGCTTCTCTGTGCCGGGGGACGGAGAGGGAGCCATGAAACCCTTCCCTGCGATTTGATTTTGTGACCCTGCCCCTTCAACTCCTCCAGCAGAAGAGGTCACACTAATGATGCCAACTTACTGGTCACTAGAACTGTCTGCTCAGTAGTGGTCAAGATCATGGCATTTTGGACCCTATAGGTGGTAGGAGGAGAATAGGGATGTGGGGCCTTTTTTTGACTTCCTTCCCTGTTCCCCACCACCAAGAGGGAATGGAACCATGGACAAATCGATTCACCTTCTGCAGCTGAGTTGCCCCCCGTAAATAAAATGGGACGGCGGTGCTGTTTTAGGTAGATAAGACCCGAGAAACTTGTCCACCAACTCTAATATTTACTCTCATCATCATCATCAGTCGTATTTATTGAGCGCTTACTATGTGCAAACCACTGTACTAAGCGCTTGGGAAGTACAAGCGCTTAGTATAGTGCTCAGCACATAGTAACTACTTAGAGAAGCAGCGTGGCTCAGAGGAAAGAGAACGGGCTTTGGAGTCAGAGGTCATGGGTTCAAATCCTGGCTCCGCCAATTGTCAGCTGTGTGACTTTGGACAAGTCACTTAACTTCTCTGTGCCTCAGTTACCTCATCTTTAAAATGGGGATTAAGATTGTGAGCCCCACGTGGGACAACCTGATCGTCTTGTATCCCCCCAGTGCTTAGAACAGTGCTCTGCACATAGTAAGCGCTCAATAAATACGATTGATGACGATGATGAATCCCATTGATCACTTGATGGGTTGACCTTTGGCCTGATTAATGGACGGTCTCTAGCAAGAGTGGCAATCCTGACTCATTCAGCGCCTGCTTGAAAGAGGTGTTCAAAGCACCAATTTAGACCTGTGCAGGAAGTGAGTGGTTAATAAGACCCAGGGGCTAATGGGGAAGTACCATACTTAGTAAAGAACAGTGGTAGCAATGAACTACCACAATGATAAGTTCATTGGTGGAAAATTCATTTCAGCTGCCGTTATGTCCTGAAATGACTGTTAAAGAAATGGCGTGGACTTTGAGAGAGAGAGCGTATGAAAGAAAGAAAAAAAAGGGGGGGTGGGGGGAAGAACTGCTATCGAAGAGACCAACTTACTCACTGGCAGAAAAAAAATGGGTATAAGGGGGTCTATTCTGCTCCAGCCCTAGGAACGACTGCTGTTTCCATTGGAGTTGTTGGTTCTCGCAAACGGATTTTTAAAAATGTACATATGATGACCACTGCCAGGCAGCACTCCCTTCTGCATGTTTTGAAGGGGCAGGATGTGTGTCCTGTACTTATCAAGGGAGCACAGAGGTACATTGCTGAGGCAGTGGAAACCAAAAGTGGTGGCAAGCGGAGAAGTAGAATCGAGAGGTTTAAGCAACCGCAGACACATCGGTCTGATCTGGGGACTTTTTTCACAGGTCAAGTGACAGTTAAAGCTCGGTTGCAATGCTCCTTTAATTAGGCTAAACAGGTTTTCCAGAAAGGGTGCAGGAAAGAGTGTGGGCAACATGCTTCCACTGCACCTGATTTTTGGAGGACTTTGAAAGAAAGTAGGTCGCTGAGCTGAGAAACCCCGTTCTGGCCCGCCTGGCTTCAGGACCTCGGGAAGGTGCTAGTGAGTTGCATCAGAGTCAGCAGGACGACGAACTGCCCCATTTATTTCTCTCGTAAGTGGTGGGACTCTTCCTCACTAGGCTTTTTTTCCTTCACCTTTGCTGTCTTCTGATTGAGTGGATCTGGAAAGGGACCTGGCTCCCCATCAAACACCTTCTGAAGTCCAGGGCGGAGTCGGGAGGCTCAGTTTAACCTTTGACTCTTCCAGAAGTTTGTGGGATTTCTTTCCTTTCATCTGAACGTGCTGTAGCTCCTGCTATTTTTTGGGCTGTCTGGGCCACTGTCTTCATTTCCTCCTCATCCATGTCTTGGCTGAGAAAGGCCAGAGCAGGAGGTGTGTGGAGGAATATTGCTGCCAAGAAGGTCATTGGTGATGTAAGAGAGGGCAATTTCTGAGGAGAGAAGGGAGTAGAAGCCAGATTTGTTTGGGGCGGGGGGACACCGGGGGGCAAGGAGAGAATTTGAAGGAGGTAATGAGTGGAAACAACTCGCTCAAGAGGTTTGAAGAGGAATAGTAGAAGGGCAATGGGGTGAAAACTGGGAGGGTTTTTAGGATAGGTCATGCATGGACATGTTAGAAAGCAGTGGGGAAGAAACTATTGGAAAGTGAATGGCTGAAGGTGGCAGTCGACTGAAGAAGAGAAATGACAAGTGTTTTGATAAGGTGCGAAAGGGGAGAGATTAGGGGGGTAAGTGGAGGGGATGAATTTTGAGAGGAGGAGAGAAATCTCTTGAGATACGGCTGGGAAAGATGGGAGTCTAGGGTGTAAGAGGTGGAAGGGACTGGAGAGGAGAAAGATTTTAGGGAGATTATATCCGATGGCTTCGATTTTATTAGTAATAATAAATATGGTATTTGTTAAGTGCTTATGTGCCAGGCATTGTACATTAAAGTAAATTGTCAGGATTTTAGGGGAAAGAGTTGAGGGTTGGTGGGGAGACATGGAATTTAAGGAGGGAGTTATACCTCTGGAATAGCTGGTGTGTGCAGGGGGTAGGAGAGTCATTCATTCATTCATTCAATTGTATTTGTTGAGCACTTACTGTGTGCAGAGCACTGTACTAAGCGCTTGGGAAGTACAAGTTGGCAACATATAGAGACGGTCCCTACCCAACAGCGAGCTCACAGTCTAGAAAAAAGGATGGAGAAGTATTGTCGGTTGGAGGAGAGGGCAGAGTTGAAGCTTACTTTGAGATGGATGAGGTCAGCCAGGTGTCTGATTTTCTGCCAGCAGCGCCCTGTAGATCGAGCGCAGGAGTGGAGGAAGCAGACTGGAAGTGATTCATAGCTTGAGGGTTAGTGGCACGAGACAAGCAGAGGGACAGAAGAGTTGAGTGGAGAGGGTGTTGTCGAGTATGTCGATTTGTATGTTGAGAAGGCAGTTTGCGTATGGAGACCCAATGGGGGATAATGATTTTAGAAAATTGGAGAGAGTCTGAAGATCAGAGGTGGCTGTGGGGGAAGAGGACAGATTTGCGGGAAGGGAGTATGTGGGTGAGGAGGTTGTGGTCAGATAGAGGAATTTCAGAACTGATGAGGGTAGCGATTGTACAGTGACTGGAGATGATGAGGTCGAACGTGTGTCCGAGTTGGTGAGTGGATGAGGTAGGGTGGAACAGGAGGTCACTGGAGTTGAGGAATGAGAGGAAGCAGGCGGCAGAAGCGTCATTGGGAACATCCACATCGATATTCAAATCCCCAAGAATCAATGGATTGATGGGCAAAGAGAGAAGAAATTCGAGAGAGGGATCAAAATGGTTCAGAAAGTTGCAGGAGAGGTATGGGGGGCGGTAGATGATGAAAGAAATTAGGTGGGACTGAAAAGAAATCAGGCTGGAGGCAAATAAGAATTTTAGTGCAGTGCTCTGTACACAGCAAATGCTCAAATAGTGTTGATTCGATTAATAAAAACTACAAATACGGCTCTCTGCCTGTCAGATGCACCAATCTCCTCAACGCTGTTGAATGGAAAAAGACTTGCAGATTCTCCCCCTGCCAACAACTTTTTTTTTATGGTATTTGTTAAGCGCTTACATTTTACAGATGAGGTAACCGAGGTACAGAGAAGTTAAGTGATTTGCCAAGGTCCCAAAGCAGACAAATGGCAGAGCAGGGATTAGAACCCAGGTCCTTCTTTCTCCCAGACCTGTGCTCTATCCATTGGGCCACACTGCTTCTCACTTGCTTACACCCTTTCCTGGGAGGTCCCTTCTACTTTCCATCCAGCACATCACAGCTCTCCTCATCTTCAAAGCGCTTCGGAAACTACAGCTCCTCCGCAAGGCCTTCCCCCATTCATAGTTCATCTTCCCACCCTTTATCTTTCCTCTACTGCCTCCCCAGCACTCCGTGCCACCTAAGCACTTTAGTACTCAGCCTCCTATCCCTGTCAGCTGTGTGACTTTGGGCAAGTCGCTTCACTTCTCTGTGCCTCAGTTCCCTCATCTGTAAAATGGGGATGAAGACTGTGAGCCCACGTGGGACAACCTGATCACCTTGTATCCCCCCCAGCGCTTAGAACAGTGCTTTGCGCACATAGTAAGTGCTTAACAACTACCATCATTAGTAGTAGTAGTAGTAGTAGTAGTAGTAGTAGTAGTAGTAGTAGTAGTAGTAATGTTATCAGACTCTATTACTTCCCCTTTTGTAATTTATTTTAGTGTCCCTCTCCGGAGTGGAGGCTTCATGAAGGCAGAGATAACGTCTATTGTATCGTACTCACCCAAATGCTTAGTACAGGGATTTGCACTGTCAGGACTCAATAAATGATATTGATGGATTGTCTGTTTTAGAGCTGGGGAATAAACGTGTGCAAGTGATTTGAAAAAGCCTCATTTCAATCAGTTGTATTTATTGAGTGCTTACTGTGCTGAAGAGCACTGTACTAAGCTCTCAGGAATACAACGGAGTTGGCAAACACATTCCCTCCCCACAACGAGCTTACGGTCTAGAGAAATTATTTGAAGTCGCAATCCTAATAAGCAGCTGTGTCTAATCAATTCCTGCCCTCCAGGAGCTTGTAGTCTTCTAGGAAAAACTGCCTAAGTGGATATGGAGCCCAATGTGGTTTAAATATGATCAAAGCATATAATGGGGTCCTCTCTCCACCCACACCCCAGTTGTACTTCTCAGGTGCTTACTGCATTCAGGTGCTCAATACCACTGCCCTTACAGTTCCTACGCCATGGATTCCTTTTCTTGGTTAATTGGAGGTGCTGTTCATTTTGAATTTCTCATTGGAGAGGAGGACCAGAAGGAGATGGACTTGTGTGGGATCGTGGGAATGGGATGGAATTGGGGAGAGGTCCTGAAGATGGTGATGGAGCAGTACAGACCTGGGAATGAAGGAAGGAAGGAGGAGGAAAGTGTTAGGAAAACCACACTAGATAGTGACAGAACGTGTGGCTCCAACTGAGACTGTATGGGGACCTAAAACAAAGGACCTGGGTGTTCTGGCCTCTGTCAGATCAGTCTTTCTCTCTCTCTCTCTTTTTTTTAAAAAATGGTATTTAAATCCTTACTATGTGTCAGACACTGTACTACATGCTGGGATTAATCCAAGGTAATCAAGTTAGAAACAGTTCCTGTCCCATTGGGGCTCACGGCCTTAATGACTGTTTTACAGATGAGGGAACTGAGGCCCAGAGAAACGAAGTGACTAGCCCAAGGTCACACACAGCAGACAAATGGTGGAGCCGGGTTTAGAGAAGCAGCGTGGCTCAGTGGAAAGAGCGCGGGCTTGGGAGTCAGAGGTCATGGGTTCTAATGCCGGCCCCGCCACTTGTCAGCTGTGCGACTTTGGGCAAGTCGCTGAAGTTCTCTGTGCCTCGCATGGCTCAGTGGAAAAAGCCTGGGCTTGGGAGTCAGAGATCATGGGATCAAATCCCGGCTCTGCCAATTGTCAGCTGTGTGCTTTGGGCAAGTCACCTAACTTCTCGGGGACTCAGTTATCTCATCTGTAAAATGGGGATGAAGACTGTGAGCCCCACGTGGGACAATCTGATCACCTTGTATCCTCTCCAGCGCTTAGAACAGTGCTTTGCACGTAATAAGCGCTTAACAAATGCCATTATTATTGTTATTATTAGAGCCCAGGTCCCAGGCCCATGCTGTATCCACTAGGCCACGTCGCTTGTCATTGCTGGCCTTCCCAAGCACCTCTGACGCCTGGCCTGAGGTTCTCCAGTCCTTTGGTTCCAGATGACTGAAGTGTCCCCGGGTTGCAGTCCCCATTGACCAAGGTCAGCTCAGAATGGGCGGCCAGAGGGAGACAGCTCTGCCGTCTGCTTGCTGCCCTTGCCAGTCGGGGTTGGGGGAGATGGTGAGGTGGGGCCCGTGCTGGTGATGGGCATGAGCGGCACTGATTCTGAAGGAAGGGGGTGTCTCTCCCCTGTAGTTCCCGTCGAAGTCACGGCCCTTGCTATATTGACGGCGTACAGAAGCAGGATGGCCTAGTGGATAGAACTCAGGCCTGAGAGTCAGAAGGACCTTGGTTCTAATCCTGATTCTGCCACTGGCCTGCTGTGTCACCTTGGGCAAATCACTTCTGTATATATGTGTATATATATGTATATATACCTGTATATATGAGCCCACTATTGGGTAGGGACTGTCTCTATATGTTGCCAACTTGTACTTCCCAAGTGCTTAGTACAGTGCTCTGCACACAGTAAGTGCTCAATAAATGCGATTGATGATGATATATGTTTGTACGTATTTATTACTGTATTTATTTTATCTGTACATATTTATTCTATTTATTTTATTTGGTTAATACGTTTTATTTTGTTCTCTGTCTTCCCCTTTTAGACTGTGAGCCCGCTGTTGGGTAGGGACCGTCTCTATATGTTGCCAACTTGTACTTCCCAAGCGCTTAGTACAGTGCTCTGCACACAGTAAGCGCTCAATAAATACAATTGAGTGAATGAATGAATGAATAAATACGATTGAATGAATGAATGTTGGGTAGGGACCGTCTCTATATGTTGCCAACTTGTACTTCCCAAGCGCTTAGTACAGTGCTCTGCACACAGTAAGCGCTCAATAAATACGATTGAGTGAATGAATGAATGAATAAATACGATTGAATGGATGAATGAATGAATGTTGGGTAGGGACTGTCTCCATATGTTGCCAACTTGTACTTCCCAAGCGCTTAGTACAGTGCTCTGCACACAGTAAGCGCTCAATAAATACAATTGAGTGAATGAATGAATGAATAAATACGATTGAATGAATGAATGAATGTTGGGTAGGGACCGTCTCTATATGTTGCCAACTTGTACTCCCCAAGCGCTTAGTACAGTGCCCTGCACACAGTAAGCACTCAATAAATACGATTGAATGAATGAATGAGCTTCTCTTTGCCTCAGTTACCTCATCTGTAAAGTGGGAATTAAAACTGTGGGACTCATGTGGGGCAGGGACTGTGTCCAACATTTATTCAGTCATATTGCGCACTGTACTAAGTGCTTGAGAGAGTACAGTACAACAGTAAACAACACCTTCCCTGCCCACAGTGAGCTTACAGTCTAGAGGATGATTTGCTTTTATCTACCCCTGTGCTTAGAGCAGTGCTTGGCACGTACTACGGGCTTAACAAGTGCCATCATCATCATCGTCGTCATCTCCCCTCTCTCTCCCCACACAGTTCTCCACCATGTGCCCCCCGGCCGGAGAGGAGGCCTGACTCCCAGCCCGGCCGAGCGATGCTGAGCTAGAGCCGTGGCGTGGGCGCCCGCTGTCCCCGTGGAGGGCCGCCCCGGACCCAGGCGACCATCCCTCTGCGCTCCGCCACCGGGACGGGAAGAGGGGCCCGCGATGGCCAATCACGTGGACCTCCTGACCGAGCTCCAGCTGTTGGAGAAGGTGCCCACCCTGGAGAGGCTGCGAGCGGCGCAGAAACGCCGGGCCCAGCAGCTGAAGAAGTGGGCCCAGTACGAGAAGGAGTGGCAGCACAAGAAGCGGAAGCCCGAGAGGAAGAGGAGCGCCGGTAGCCGGAAGAAGGTGGCCTTCGAGGCCAGCGTGGCCCTGCTCGAGGCTTCCCTGAGAAACGACGCGGAGGAAGGTAGGAGTTCCCCCAGGGCCTCGGATTTCGGGCTTCGGCTGTGACCTTCTGGGAGACCGCAGCTAGAGGTACCTCCAGTCCGGCCTGGAGCTGGAAAAAATGGAGAAAGGCCTAGAAGAAGTCAGGTGGTGGGAGCGAAGGCCGCAAGTGTGAATGCCTGTAAAATGACAGGTACAATCCATAGCCTCGCCCCTCTCCTCATTCTTCTATTGATTCTCTATGGAGTCTGTTGTGCGCTAGGCCAAAAGCGACCCGCAGGACCTGAAAGTTGAGAACCAGTACTAGTGACTGTGTATTTGTTAAATGCTTGCCCTGCGCCTAACCCTGAACTAAGCGCTGCAGGAATTGCTAGATGATCAGGGTGGAGACAGCCCATGTCCCTCACGGGGCTCACAGTCTATGGGAGGGGGAGAACAGGTCTATGATACCCCATTTACCAATGAGGAAACCGAGGCACAGAGAAGTGAAGTGGCTTACCCGAGGACTGGAACCGGGATTCGAACCCGAGTCCCCTTACCCCCAGGCCGACGTTGTCTCCATCTGAGGAGGTCGGTCTCTTCCAAACAAGCACTTACCAGCATTCTTGCCTTCTGCCTCCCTGTCACCTGGTTGACCAAGCAGTAACTGGTTTCTTGGGCATTTATCTGTAGGAAAGTAGTTGAAAAGCTGCTTCTTCTGCCTGCCCGATAGAAAGGTCCTCGCCCCTCCCTCATTAGGCCTGTGGCTCTGCAGCTAGGCAAGATCCTTCCAGGAGGCCCAAGGGGCTCACAGCCCCCTTTAAATCTTCCGGTAGCCAGTGAAGCCACTTGATACACAGAGCAAATGTGAGTCAGGAAGCTTTGGCCTGACCCTGGAAACAAAGCATCTTCCTTTCCTGTTTGTGCCCTTATTTCCTTCTGATCCAGATCCAGAAATCTGCCTTTGTGTCCCTTACCATCTTTACCTGTGTCGTTGTAAGACGGCACCACACACCAGCCCTTTCCCATGACTGCCCTCCCCTCCAAGACTGAGGCGGGATAGTAATAATAACTATAATAATAGTGGTATTTTTAAGCATTTATTGTATCCCGGGGTGGGGTAGATATAAATAAATTGTGTTGAACCACACAGGGCTCCATTTTAATCTCCGTTTTACAGATGTGGTAATTGAGGCAGATATGACTTGCCCAAATTCACACAGCAGATGAGTGGCAGAGCCGGGATTAGAACCCAGGCCCGTGCTTTATCTACTGCCCAGCTCCTGATGGGCAGGGAATGCGTCTGCCAGCTCTATTGTTTTGTACTCTCCCAAGTGCTTAGTACAGTGCTCTGCACACAGTAAGCAATAAATGTCATTGCCTGATCGAAACAAATCACCTCCGGCCTTCAGCTCTCCGTGTCTTGATTTCTTTGTGGTTTGGCTGCTGGCTCATCCCTCTCCCCTTTCTCAGCTTTCTTTCACCTCACTGTGACCGTTCGGAGTCCCTGGGTCCCAGTTAGCCATCCATAGCGAGAACATTTTTCGGATGTATCTGAGCTCCGCCTCACGACTGCAGAATCCCGAGTTCGTCCCTCAGGCCCTGTTCCTGACTTTTTCTCGGCACATCAGAGGAGGGGTTGCTCGATAGCAACGTGTTCGTCTGACGAGGCGAGAATGAGGAAAGGAGAACACTGCTCCTCTAGGCCACAGTTTATAGTATTTATATATTTATTATGTGCCTACTGTGTGCAAAACACGGTACTCAAAGCTGGAGAAAAAGGACGCACCCTAAGAGGAAGGGGCTTAGCGACAGACACGTAAGAAGCAGCGTAGCGTAATCAGTAGAGCACGGTCCTGGGAGTCAGAAGGATCTGGGTTCTAATCCCAGCTCTGCCACTTGTCTGCTGTGTGGCCTTGGGCAAGTCACTTCCCTTCTTCGTGCCTCAGTTACCTCATCCGTAAAATGGGGATTAAGACTGTGAGCTCTTCATGAGACGGGGACTCCGTCCAACCCAATTACCTTGAATCTACCTCAGTACTTAGTACAGCGTCTGACACATAGTACGCACTTAGCAAACGCCGCTAAAAGGAAGCCAAAAAAATTGAGATGAAGACGATGGTAAATATGACCAGAGCAGGAAGGTGTTGTGGCTAGAGAAGCAGGGTTTCAGGCACCTCACAGCTCATCCCAGTCATGATAGAAGTGACAGCCACTGCCACAGCTTCCTCAGTGTCCCAAAAGTGGAGCTGGCCTCCCATTTTGCTCGTGTTTGAGTCCTTTCTGGGCTGAAGCCGGGGCCAGTGGGAGACTCTTCTTATTTTGCGGGAAGGGAAGTGAATCCCTACGAACAAGGAAGTTTGAGCCAATTTCCATTTGAGCAAAGAAGTTTGCTAGATAGGGAGCTGTGACGGAAACGGGGACTCGGTCTGAACTGTTTATCATGTATTCACCCCGGAGCTCAGTACAGTGCATGACAGTAATAATAATAATAATGATGATGGCATTTATTAAGCGCTTACTGTGTGCAAAGCACTGTTGTAGGTGCTGGGGAGGTTACATGGTGATCAGGTTGTCCCACGGGGGCTCACAGTTTTAATCCCCATTTTACAGATGAGGTAACTGAGGCCCAGAGAAGTGAAGTGACTTGCCCAAAGTCACGCAGCTGACAATTGGCGGAGTCGGGATTGGAGCCCATGACCTCTGACTCCAAAGCCCGTGCTCTTTCCGCTGAGCCACGCTGCTTCTCTGACAACAGAGGAAGCTCTTAATAAATAATAATAATAATAATGGCATTTATTAAGCGCTTACTATGTGCGAAGCACAGTTCTAAGTGCTGGGGAGGATACAAGGTGATCAGGTTGTCCCACGGGGGGCTCACAGTCTTCATCCCCATTTTACAGATGAGGGAACTGAGGCACAGAGAAGTGAAGTGACTTGCCCAGAGTCACACAGCTGACAAGTGGCAGAGCCCTTTGCTGGCTAACTCTCTTCAGGAGAAGAGTGGTGTCAGAGAAAAGCGCATTGGCCGGGAGGTGGTGAGAAGTGAGGAGAAGTGGCGGAGTGTTGGGGAGAGGGCCCCAGACCTGTGTTTTGAATTTGCGGCTTCCTCTGTGGCTTCCGGTTCCCGATGCAAATGGCTAGTGCTTGCTTAGTATCTGCCTTTCGGGTGCAGGTGGAAGGGGGTTAGATTGGGTTGCGTTTGGGGCTCCGGGGACAAATGACACCCCACCCGCCTCCCTGTTTGTCCGTCTGGCTGCTTAGGAAGGATGACCAGACTCAGGGCTCCCCCAAAGCACCAGAGGGTCCCTGCTTCCACTTCCCCCCCGAGTGGGCGCGGGTAAGGTTCGGCCAGGGTAAGTGAGCTCCGGGCCCTTGAACTGAGAGATTCTGTTCTCCAGGCCTCTGAGAGGCCCTCCTGATTCGCACCCCCCACCCCCTTCTCACCGCACCGCGCCGCCCCCACGCATGGTCGGCTGGGTGACTCCACAGCATTTCCGCCCAGACGCCCCCGGCCCCGGGGGCGGGCAGCCCTGTCACCGGCTGAGTCGGACTCCGACTGCGTCACGCTCTTCAGTTCTGAAAGGTGCAGAGAGAAAGCGGAGCTCGGTCACCGCCCGTCGGCTTCCCACTCAGGCAGGAAGTGAGGCTCTCAGAGGGGAAGGAAGTCTGATGGCGGGAGGGGGGCAAGGTGAGGTCCTCCAGCTCCAAGCAGCCCCCGGGTCGGAGCTTCACCGCCTCCCTGTCTGGCCTTGAGCAGTAAATGCTGCGTGCTGGGCCGCCGGTGAAATTGGCTGCTCGAGTAGAGCGCAGGGAGTTCTTTTAGGATGAGCAAAATGGACCAGGATCGGGATGCTGCTTTACTCCCGTTAGGGGTCCTGCCAGCCGTTTTCTCCACCCTCCTCTGGGTCTGCGTCCTGCGTTCTCTGGGTGGTTTGTGGGGGGCACGGGGCAGGGAAGGGCAATAGGATGAGGTCCGGGAAGACGAGCAGCCTGGCGAGGTGCCGAAGCCGAGCTGACCGCCCCGCAGGGGCTGAGAACCAGGGGCCGCCTCTGGCGTTACCGGATCTAGGCCGACCTGAGCGTGAGGCCCCCGAGCCTAGTGGGAACTGACCTCACGACCGTGCGGCTCTTCCCGTGACCCTCTGGGATGGATGGTCTAAGCGAACGCCCAGCTCCTAGGACATGCTTGCTATTTCAGCTCAGCCAGCGGATCTGCTGAGGAGAGGGGGTTCCCTCACTGGAGGAGGGCAGAGAGAGGAGGAGGAGGCTTTGGATAGAGCTGGCTGTGGGCTTTGGGTTGGTTCAGGGGTCTGGAGCCGGTGGCCTCTTCAGGGGAGCCCAGAAAAGGGCTCAGTCACTTCGAAGGCACTCGCACGTCTCTCTCCCTGAAGGGAGATCCAGGTCAGGATCTGAGGGTGCTGCCAAGCTGGCCTGGGCATGAAGAAACAACATATTGTAGTGTGTAGAGCATGAACCTTGCGGTCAGAAGGTCATGGGTTCTAATCCTCAGTCCACCACTTCGCTGCTGCGTCCTTGGGCAAGTCACTTTATTGCTTCACTCTACCTCAGTTACCTCATCTGTAAAACGGGAATTTAGTGTCCGAGCCCCCTGAGGGACAGGGACTGTGTCCAATCTGATTTGCTTGTATCCACCCCGGTGCTTAATACAGTGCCTGGCACATAGTAAGTGCTTAACAAATATCACAATTATTATTTATTATTGTTACTGTGTTAGTTGCTTGGCCAACCCAGCCTCCAGCACCCAGATCCAGCAGTGTCTTCCGGGCAATGAGGCTCAGGTCCAAAGCCCTGGGACCTGGCTCGGCTTGGGACGGGGCTGGGCTAGAAATTTTCAGTTAGCGCGGGTCCCACCACCGGAGCCCCAGGCCAGGCTGCCCGGCCTCAGCCCTAGCAGGAGTTCACGGGAGGGATGGAGAATTGGAGGCCTCTCAACAGGCGCCCTGGAGCCCTGGGACTGGCTCCTTGGGTGTGCCCTTCAGGGTACAGTTCTAACAATAATGATAATAATGATCACAGAGAGGTATTAGAGTGTTTACTGTGAGCAAGCACTGTGCTTAACTCTGAAGTAAATACAAGATAATCAAGTCTCCTGTGGGGCTCACAATCTCAGACGAGGTACTGAATCCCTGTTTCGCAGGTGAGGAAACGGAGTCCCAGAGAAGTGAAGTGATTTGCCCAAGGTCGCACAGCGGATTAGTAGCAGGGCTGGGATTAGAACTCCGATCTGACTCCTAGGCCTGAGCTCTTTCCACTGGGCCACACTGGTTCTCTACGGTGCTCCATACACAGTAAGCGCTCAATAAATATGATTGACTGATTGAAGGAGAGTGGTTCCTTCCCTCCTTCCGGCAGTTTCCGATCCCTTCCCGCCTCTCTCAAGAGAGCAGAATGTGCAGAAGAAGCCGTGTCCACAGCAGTGTGTCCTCCATCCTGACCCATGCCCTCCCCCTCTGCGACCTTCCATCCCTGGCAGCTCCGTGGGCTGGCATCAGCCTTGTGGAATGAGCACGTTTTTCTGCTCCTTTCTGTCTGGTACCGGCCTTTGGGAAGATGGGAGCGTTCAGCCCCCGCCAGCCTTTGGGCCTTGCCAGGTAGATTTTGTGAAAGAACTCGCTGTCGGGGGCAGCGGGGCCCAGTGCCAGAGAGAGGATGTTGGCACGGAGTGGGGAGGACCTGCCTTTTATGGAGGGGGACGGCAACCCTAGTGCAGGTGCTGAGCCAGCCGGCTGCTTCTGGAGATGCTCTCCAGGCTGAGTCGTCACCCTCCAGACAGCTTTGAGCAGGCTTTCTTCCAGATCCTCATGTGTCCTCTCTCCTTTTATAGTCCTCTGTTGTTGACACTCATGGGGAAAGGGGAGATTTAGCTGGAACAAGAGCTCTGATCCAGGACCCATTTTTCAGGCTCAAACAGGTGTGGCCATTTTTCCAAACTGGCTGCCACTCTTGGAGGCTGGGTGGTCGAATTCGAGGAGCAGATGAACCGAGCAGGGGATGGATGGATTGCAGATTGGGTCCAGAGAGAGTCTCTGGGATGCCCAGGCCTGGGGGTTGTCCCAGCCAGAGCGGGATAGCCCACATCCCGTTCCCCCACCCCCCCATCACCACTGGATTCCTGGCAGCAAGTCCTGGCCTACAATGACCAGTGTCTGAGCATCCCAATGTTAATTCCAACTTGCTTTTGTGGAGGCGGAGCATAATAATATATTAGTCTCCAGACTGCAAGCTCATTAAAGCTGCTAATTCTATTGCATTGTACTCTCCCAAGCGCTTAGTCAAGTGCTCTGCACATAGTAAGTGCTCAGTAAACACCATTGATTAATTAGTAATGGTATTTGATGAACACTGACTGGGGGCAATGTAGTAAGTGTTGAGGAAAGACAAAAAATAAACAGAGAAGTGATAAATTCCCTGCCCACAAGGGGCTTAAGCTCTAATGGGGTGTGTGGTACTGTTTCCCATTATCAGTTAGTACAGGGTCAGGATCAAAAAGAAACCTGGTGGGTTAAGTAAAACTAACAAAAATTGTAACAGGGGCAGCAACCAAATGGTATTTCCTTTAGTTATCCATATGTCCGGCTATCGGTTGCATCATCTCTTCAGCCTCACCTTTCTCCTCCCTCATTCTTCCTTTGTTTTTAATGGTATTTAACTGCTTACTATGTGCCAGGCACTGTAATAATAATAATAATAATAATAATAGCATTTATTAAGTGCTTACTATGTGCAAAGCACTGTTCTAAGCACTGGAGAGGGATACAAGGTGATCAGGTTGTCCCACAGGGGGCTCACAGTCTTAATCCCCATTTTTACCGATGAGGTAACTGAGGCACAGAGAAGTTAAGTGACTTGCCCGAAGCCACACAGCTGACAAGTGGGGAAGCTGGGATTTGAACCCATGACCTCTGACTCCAAAGCCCATGCTCTTTCCACTGAGCCACTCTGCACCTATACTAAGTGCTGGGGTAGATATAAGCTAGTCAAGTTGGCTACAGTCCATATTTCACATGGGGCTCATAGTCTTATTCCCCATTTTACAGATGAGGTAACAGAGTCATAGGAAAGCTAAGTGACTTGCTGACCTGACCAGTATGAGCCCTTGGAAAGTCAGACTTCCTTTCCAGTCCTCCTTCCCCCACCCCCAGGGGCAGCGGATTGTGGGTCACTCATTTCCAAGCGCTTAGTACAGTGCTCTGCACACAGTAAGCGCTCAATAAATACGATTGAATGAATGAATGAATTTCCAGGGACCGATTTGTCCGTAAGCCCAAGTAACCGTAGTCTCCTAGGCCCTAAATCCCACTTTGGGCCCATCTCTCGGCATCGAGTGAGGCATTTAACGTCTCTCTGCCTCAGTTCCCCCATCTGCAAAGTGGGGATTCAATACCTGTTCTCACTCCTATTTAAACTGTGCGGGACCTGATTAGCTTGTATTTACCCCATTGCTACAGTACTCGGCATATAACAAATACTATTGTTATTATTATTTTTATTTTCTCCAAAATCCGGACGTTGGGCCATCTTCTTACCCGTAAGCTCTGGTAGGAGCGAGTGACGAGCCCGCAATGGTTAGGGTTGATACTGTCAGGTTTGACAAGTATTGATGAGAAAAGCTTCCTTCCTCCAGGAAGCCGTAAAAATAGAGTCTGGGTAATTGCAGGAGGAAGCAACATAGCCCTTGTGGAAAGAACTCGGGTGTGGGAACCAGAGGACCTGGCTTCTAATCCTGGCTCCACCATTTGCCTGCTGTGTGACTTCGGGCAAGTCACTCAACTTCTCCATACCTCAGTTTGTTCAACTGTAAAATGGGGATTCGCTACCCGTTCTCCCTCCTACTTAGGCTGTGAGCCCCGTGTGGGGCAAGGACTGCGTCTGACCTGAGTAATTTGTTTCTACCCCAGCGCTTAGAACAGTGCTTGACGTAGAGTAAGCGCCTAATGAGTACCATAACTATTCTTTATTAAGGCAACCACAGGGCACCAACAGCAGTTTCGTGAGTGGGACCATAGGATTGAGCATGTGTGTGTTGGTGGTCCCAAGATTCCTATCTTGTTTACCTGAGTTTCTCAGGGGGGAAAAGGCTGAGCTGATAAGTGAGCGGAGGGAGGGAGGAAGAAAGACCTCCCGACCCCTTCCTGACTCTGACGTAAAGGTCTTGGGCCCTCCAGCTTTGTCTATGTGCTTCAACGACCTTGGCACCTTGGCGTTTCTCTCTCCCTTCCGAAGTAGATTCCGGGAATTCCCTAGGTGGGGGGGATCAGTGATCCCAGATGCCACCGGAGCCAGAAGTCCAAACTGTTCCACGGTGACCGACACACCGCTCTGAAATGCCTTTCTTTGTCCGAGGCCGAGGCTTTTATTGCCCCTTGTGAGGGAAGAACTGAACACACAGTTCTCAGGCCAGTGCCAGGAATGCCTTTCTGGACTCGGTCTGCCGATAGGCTTTAGTTACGGGGCAGGAGAGCAACTTTGAGGGCCAGCGAGGCCACCTCCCCTGGGCAACAGAGCTGGATCATCTGGTTACCACTCAGCGGGGCACACTGGGAACCATTCTCCCACGGCATCGGGAGAGCGGTATCTGTCCCTGAAGCCGGGTGGTCCCAGGGGCATCCCCTGTTTGGTTTCTGACCGAGGCAGTCCGTACCTTGGAAAGTGTGGGCAGCGAGGAAGCGGTCTGCACGAGAAGCAGTGTTGCCTAGTGGAAAGAGCCGGAACCCGGGAGTCAGGCAACCTGGGTTTTAACCCCAGTTCTGCAAGTCTTGGGGCAAGTCACTTCGCTGCTCTGTGCTTCAGTTCCGTCATCTGTGAAATGGGGACTCAATACCTGTTCCCTCTCCTCTTTAGGCTGTGGGGCAAGAACTGTGTTTGACCTGATTGCCTTGCATCTGCCCCAGTGCTTGGCATATAGGAAGCGCTTAACAAATACCGCTATCATGATGATGATGAGGGACATATGAGAAGGATGGATTAGAATCTCTCGCCCCATCTGAGCTTTCTGAAAGAGGACGATCAGCAGATTAGGGTGGGGGAAATTGGATTGGTAGGGCTCATGGGAGAGGAGCGTTTTGGATAAGGTCGGTGGCGAAGAGGGAGAGTGGCAAACTGTAAGCTCATTGTGGGCAGGGAAAGATGGGGAAAACCTGCTGGACTAGCCTTATCTCATCTTGCTGGAGGGAAGCATCCGATTAATCGATGGTACTTATTGAGCTCTTACTGTGCATGGGCAGGGAAAGATGGGGGAAAACCTGCTGGGGTAGCCTTATCTCGTCTTGTTGGAGGGAAGCATCCAATTAATCGATGGTACTTATAGAGCTCTTACTGTGCACACACCACTGTGCTTGGGAGAGTACAGTACAACCAACGCCGTAGGTTTCTTTAGCAGCATGGCCTGGATTTTCTGTTGTAAGTTCAATGGAACAGATGTTGAGGGAGGAGAATGTAGGGTAGTCCCCTGACTGCCCTTGCAATAGTGGCCATCGAGGGGAGTCAACTCCATTGTAGTATACTCTCCCAGGCGCTTAGTGCAGTGCTCTGCTTGGAGTAAGCGCTCGACAAGTACCATTGATGCTGTCCTCAGTTTTCTAATAATAATAATAATAATTGTGGTATTTGTTAAGCACTTACTATGTGCCTGCCACTGTACTAAGCGCTGGAGTGGAAAAAGCAAAGCAGGTTGGATGCAGTCCCTGTCCTGCAAAGGGCTCACAATCTTTATCCCCATTTTACAGAAAAGATAACTGAGGCACAGAGAAGTAAAGTGACTTGCCCAAGGCCACACAGCAGACAAGCGACAGAGCTAGGATTAGAACCCATGACCACCTGATTCCCAGGCCCGTGTTCTGATCCACTACGTCATGCTGCTCCTCTGCTGCAGCAGGATGTAATGACAGCACAAGCATTATTTTGGGGCAGTATTTCTGAGTCTGCCGAATCGGAGCACATCTGTGGAGAGACTTCTGACCCCCAGGTTTGCTCCTGAGCCTTTGTGCTCCCCTCCCAGCTCCCTCTCAACACAGCCGCCAGCCCTGAGACACAGAACTCAGAGTCAGAAGCCAGCGTGACTGGAGCTTGGTGGGTTAAAAAGATCAGAAATAAGTGTGGTGCGATGTCAGTATTGGATGCGGGGGACACGCCAGGTGAGAAAACAGACCGGTATAAAACCGGACCAAGAGCCCCCTGTACAGGTGGACTCAAGTGGTTCCAAAAACAAATTGGAAAGAAGCACTCTGATGATAGCTCTTTTTGGTGCTTTTTGGTGAAGCACTTAACCTCTCTGTGTCTTGGGGTCCTCTCGTGGAAAACGGAGAGACACCCACTGAGACCGCAGGGTCATCACGAGGGCTGAAGCTGTGGTCGTCAAGCACTTGACTCATAAAATCCTGGTCAGAGGTATGTGGGGTAAGCCTGTCTGGACTAACGGAGAGGGACGCAGACCGACAGAGGCTGCAGACGCTGATCAGCCAGCTGTTCACACAGACCCGGAACCTGGTTTCCAGCGTCAGTCCCCAAGGAGGGCCCTGCTCCGCAGGTCGCGTGACTCCCGGCCTGTATCTCCACCAGGCTAATGAGCGGAAGAGGGCCGGCTCCCGGCTGGACCCCTCTTCCAATTGGCAGCACCCTCTTGCTCTCGCGCCTGAGCGGTGGCAGGCCCCAACACTGATCGCATTGCATGAGGAGTCGTTCCGGTGCCGAGACTGGGCTGGCGGCACCAAAAGGAGTGAGCGTCGCAGGGAATTAAATTGGGGCTCAGCGGGTGATTTACTCTGCGGTCTTCGGCAAGCCACTGGACCTACTCCCCAAGCTGGAAGGTGGATCGAGAAGCGGCTTAGAGGGTGGCGGTGAGAGAAGAAGTAGAAGGGTCTCCTCTTCTCCCTGCCACGTTGACTGTGATCCCCCGTGGGGCTGGGACCGTGTCTGACCGTGATTATCATGCCAGTCACCCAGCATCTGATACAGTATTTGGCACATAATAACCACTTAACATGCACCCTCATTTTTATTGTTAGGGTTCACAATAATAATAATAATAATAATAATAATAATAGCATTTATTAAGTGCTTACTATGTGCAAAGCACTGTTCTAAGAGCTGGGGAGGTTACAAGCTGGTGAGGTTGTCCCACGGGGGCTCACAATCTTCATCCCCATTTTACAGAAGAGGGAACTGAGGCCCAGAGAAGTTAAGTGATTTGCCCAAAGTCACAGACCTGACAGTTGGTGGAGCCGGGATTTATTATTATTGTTAGGGTTCATCACACCTGCACAATGCTTTGAGATCTTCAGATAGATGGAATTCTGGAAGGGCAGATTGGCCGGGATCAATTTTTTTTTTAATGATATTTAAGCACCAACTATGTGCCACGCACTGTACTAAGCGCAGGGGTAGATACAAGATGATAGTAATAATGATAATAATAATGATGGTTTTTGTTAAGCGCTTACTATGTGCCAGGCACGTCAGGTTAGACACTGTCCCCGTCCTACAAGGGGCTCACAGTCTTCATCGCCATTTTATAGACGAGGGAACTGAGGCACAGTGAAGTGACTTGCACAAGGTCACACAGCATGCAAGTGGCAGAGCCGGGATTAGAACCCAGATCCTCCGCCTCCCGGGCCCAGGCTGTATCCACGGTCCCCTGTGCTTCTCTGTTACCGCAAAATCCTCCGTGTGCAGGTTGGTGATGGAGGAGGAGCTTTGTTCAGACCACCCAATCAATCAATCAATCAGTCAATCGTATTTATTGAGCGCTTACTATGTACAGAGCACTGTACTAAGCGCTTGGGAAGTACAAATTGGCATCACATAGAGACAGTCCCTACCCGATAGTGGGCTCACAGTCTAAAAGGGGGAGACAGAGAACAGAACCAAACATACCAACAAAATAAAATAAGTAGGATAGAAATGTACAAGTAAAATAAATAAATAAATAAATAAACAGAGTAATAAATATGTACAACCATATATACATATATACAGGTGCTGTGGGGAAGGGAAGGAGGTAAGACGGGGATGGAGAGGGGGACGAGGGGGAGAGGAAAGAAGGGGCTCAGTCTGGGAAGGCCTCCTGGAGGAGGTGAGCTCTCAGCAGGGCCTTGAAGGGAGGAAGAGAGCTAGCTTGGCGGATGGGCAGAGGGAGGGCATTCCAGGCCCAGGGGATGACGTGGGCCGGGGGTCGATGGCGGGACAGGCGAGAGCAAGGTACAGTGAGGAGATTAGTGGTGGAGGAGCGGAGGGTGCGGGCTGGGCAGTAGAAGGAGAGAAGGGAGGTGAGGTAGGAGGGGGCGAGGTGATGGAGAGCCTTGAAGCCCAGGGTGAGGAGTTTCTGCCTGATGCGCAGATTGATCGGTAGCCATTGGAGGTTTTTGAGGAGGGGAGTGATATGTCCAGAGCGTTTCTGGACAAAGATAATCCGGGCAGCAGCATGAAGTATGGATTGAAGTGGAGAGAGACACGAGGATGGGAGATCAGAGAGAAGGCTAGTGCAGTAGTCCGGACGGGATAGGATGAGAGCTTGAATTAGCAGGGTAGCGGTTTGGATGGAGAGGAAAGGGCGGATCTTGGCAATGTTGCGGAGCTGAGACCGGCAGGTTTTGGTGACGGCTTGGATGTGAGGGGTGAATGAGAGAGGCACCCAGGTGCCTTACCCGTCTGGCGCTGGAAGGCGAGGCTTTGAGGAGGGTCGGCCGGCACCTGCGTGCCCACAGTCCCCCCGGGTGAATGTCCTAAGCGGAGCCGGGCTGTCTTGTTGATTGTCTTGAGCTTTCCTTCCTGGTGGCATCAGGGTGGTCATCAAACGGAGCTATTTCTAGCAGGTCTCCACTCCAGCATCAGCGCGTTGGAGCATTCTGGGGACCAGAACTTTCTCCTCTCATTCTCATGGTGAAAACAGGTGGGAGGCAAGACTCCTGAGTCCGGGAAGAGGGACCGCTTTGGTTAGGGATGGATGGGTGGTTGTTGAGTTTGACCCCTTGATGTGCCTTGTACCCGAAGTCTTTGCTCGGAACTGGGGGGCGGGGGTGGAGGAGGGGGAGATGTGCCTGACTTTTCTGGGGTTTCTGATGAATCGGCAGCATGAGAATGCCACTGAGGGAGAGTAATTTAGGTGACATTGAAGGGAGCTTTCATTAGAGTAAACAGCTAATTAGAGACCCCAGGACATTGGCCTAAGAGTCAGAAGGTCACGGGTTCTAATCCTGCCTCCACCCCTTGTCTGCTGTGTGCCCTTGGGCAAGTCACTTTAATTCTCTGGGCCTCAGTCACCTCATCTGTTAAATGGGGATGAAGCCTGTGAGCCCCATGTGGGCTGTGCCCAGCTCACTCATTCACTCATTCAGTCGCATCTATTGAGTGCTTACTGTGGGCAAAGCATTGTACTGAGTGCTCGGGAGAGTGCAGCACAACAACAAACAGATACATTCCCTGCCCACAAGGAGCTCACAGTCTAGAGGGAAAGACAGGCACTAGTCTAAATAAGTAAAGAAATTACAGATGGATAAATGTGTGCTATGGGGAAGGGAGGGAGGATGAGTGAAGAGAGCAAATCACGGTGATGCAGAAGGGAGTGGGAGAAAAAGGGAGGAAAAGTAGTGGCAACAAGAGGAATCGATATATAAGGGTGTAAATGCATTCATTCATTGTCATATTTATTGAGCGCTTACTTTGTGCAGAGCACTGTACTAAGTGCTTCCCTGGGTCAGTCAGGGAAGGCTTCTTGGAAGAGATGTGCCTTCAATAATAGTAATAATAATAATGTCATTTATTAAGCACTTACTATGTGCAAAGCACTGTTCTAAGTGCTGGGGAGGTTACAAGGTGATCAGGTTGTCCCACGGGGGGCTCACAGTCTTTGTCCCCATTTTACAGATGAGGCAACTGAGGCCCAGAGAAGTGAAGTGACTTGCCCAAAGTCACACAGCTGACAATTGGCGGAGCTGGGATTTGAACCCATGACCTCTGACTCCAAAGCCCGGGCTTTTCCCACTGAGCCACACTGCTTAGAAGTGGGGGAGAGCAATTATCTGTCTGATATGAGGAGGGAGAGTATTCTAGGCCAGGGGAGGATGTGGGCAAGAGGTCGGCGATGACATAGACAAGATCAAGGTACAACGAGAAGGTTAGCATTGGAGGAATGAAGACTGTGGGCTGGCTGATAGTAGGAGAGTGGGGAGGTGAGGTAGGAAAGGGCAGGTTGATTGAAGGCTTTAAAGTCAACCTGATTTGCTTGTATCCACCCTGGCACATAGTAAGCACTTAATAAATATTATAATTATTATTATTAACATTATCTGCCACCGCCTCTTCCTCACATTTTCCTCCCCTCCTACAACCCCGACATCCGCATCGCAGCCTAGGGAAGAAGACTCTGATGCCAATAACGCCACCACTCTCTGGCCCATTCTCTCTTGCACACAAACTCCCCGGAAGTTTTCTTACTTTCTGAGTGTCCAATCGGTAGGCCAGAGGCACTGAAACTATCTCTGGGACAGAAAAGTATATGTGGAAATGGGAGGTAAATTGAATTCTCTCTTCCGAATTCAAAAAAAAAAATCACTTTTGCATCCAGATACGGAGGCAATCTTTGATTTGTTCCGTCTTGTCTGGTCGCCTGCGTTCTGAAGAGTCGAGCTACCTGGACCGGGTGGCAAATGTCCAGGTAGTTGTGAGCCCCAGCTAGGGGGACAGGACAGTGCAGACTGCTGTTTCCATTTTTAAGATAACTCACATCTATTGGCACGTGACCTCACTAGCCAGCCTGGCTCTGCCAACTTCCCCAGTGGGTCATTTGCGTCAACCCGACACCAGCCTCAGCATTTGAGTACTATATTCCTGGTCTCAGCATTCATGTACTTTCATATGTTTTTATTTGAAAACTGTTCAGTCCAGTCGCCCTGCTCCTGCCAGACCTCCGCATCAAATTAGCTTTAAAGCACTCAATCATCTCACCCCTCCTTCCTTACCTCTCTGATTTTACTGCAACCCAATCTGCTCGTTTCATTCCTTCTAATGCCAACCTACTCCCTCTGTCCTGGAACTCCCTCCCCCTTTATATACGACATACCACCACTCTCCACAACATCAAAGTTTTATTAAAATCGCAACTTCTACAAGAGGCCTTCCTAAGTTCTCATTTCCTCTCTCCCTCTTCCTTCTGTGTTCCCTATGCACTTGGATCTTACCTCTTAAACGTTTGATATTCACTCCACCCTCAGCCTCACGTATGTACAAATCCGTAATTTATTTTAATGTCCGTGTCCCCGACTCAAAAGCAACTCCTTGTAGGCAGGGCACATGTCTGCCAACTCTGTAGTGTTGTAGTCTCCCAAGCGCTTAGCACAGTCTTCTGCATACTGTAAGCAGTGAATATGAGGGATTGATTGATAGACTGTAAGCTCGTTGGGGAGAGGGAACGTTTCTACCAACTCTGTTATATTTTACTTTCCCAATCAGCACACAGGCGCTCAGTAAATACCATTAATTGATTTGATGCTGACCTATTTGTAAGACTGCCTGTTAGATCCATCTTCCTCCTGCTCCTAATCCTGCTCTTTGTAAAAATCAGTCTGTCAGTGAGTGCCTCCTGAGGACACAGCACTGCACTGTTCGCCTGGTTGTACGCTAGTCACTAAACAAACTCCCTGCCCCACAGGGGCTTAAAATCTAATGAAGAAGACTGACATACACGAATCTACCAATAGTGGCAACAAGAGGAATCGATATATAAGGGTGTAAATGCATTCATTCATTCATTAAACCGTATTTATTGAGCACTTTCTGTGTGCAGAGCACTGTAGTAAGCGCTTGGAAAGTACAATTTGGCGACAAATAGAGACAATCCCTACCAAACAATGGGCTCACAGTCTAGAAGAACAAGTGCAGAAGGGAGTTGTGGTTTGAGCCAACAGAGGGCAGGGAACTGTTGTATTGTACTCTCCCAAGTGCTTAGTACAGTGCTCTGCACTCAGTGATCACCCAATAAATCTGATTGATTGGTTGATAGGTATTGGGAATCAATTGGTAAAGGCTTCCTGGAACATTATCTGGGTGATGTTATTAGATTGTTTGCAAGCCCAGGGCACCTATGTTTGGGTGTACTCTCCCTAACATTTAATTCAGTCCCTGGCACTCAGTAAGTGCTCAATAAGTACCACTGATAGGTAGACTGACAGAGAGCTTTGGTCCAGCCCAAGAGACAGAATGACCCGGTGGGCTCCCACCTGGAGCATCTTCCTGGGAGTGGAAGACCCCCTTTCCAAGATTCAGGGAGGCCAGGGATTCCAGAGCCAAGGGACCTCTGCTTAGCTTTTCCAGTGTCATTGGAATATAAAACTTGGCTTATTAATCTCCTTCAGGACTTCTGAAATCCTCCTTACACAATTCGGATTTCAGCACCTGCGAGGGCACATGGGGGATAAATAAAGGTTTTGTGAGGCCCCCGTGAGGTTTTCATGAGGCCCCCATGAGGTCCCTACTTGGGGATTGGAGCCGTGAGTCTGTCCCGAGTCAACGGCTTGGCAGACACAGAGCTAGTGGATGTGGCGGTGGAAACTTCTTTTTGCAGTAAGTGCAAATGGCTTGGGGTTGGGGGTTTTGTGGTTAACAATAAGCTCCCTGAACAGCAAGATCTACCCATACAGGGCTTTATTGTACAATAGTCCTTGCCTTTGGTAAGAAGCGGGAGTTGCCATTTTAAATTAAACATCAGGCTACCTGCAGCGTCCTAAGAAATCCCTGAGGTTTTGGGGGGGTTTTCTTGGAGATCTCTGAGGGCCCTTGGGTGATATGGTCAGCCCGTTATCCACCCAAGTGAAATTTTATTATCAGAGTGGGCTATCTTTTAAGGCTGTGAAAACCATTTGTTTTGCTTTTCCGGTGCCATTTGGATATAAAACTCACTCATCAATTACCAAAGCCCTTTAAAAGGGCCCTAATTAGCTTTTATAAATTGCTTTCCCTAACCTTCCTGAGTTAATGTAATCTGCTCTCCTGCTATTAGAACACTTAAGAGCTCTCTTAATTTTTCACCAAGTTAGTTGGCCCACTCTGCTGTAGCCAGTGCTACTGTGTGGCCCCTCACCCTCTGAACCGACATGGCTTCAACAGCAGGAAATGTACCTTCTAGGTAGTGACTAGTTTTTTCCTTGTTTTTTGCTGCCCACAGACTCTGAAAAATCCATTTTCCCAGCCAGCCATGGGAGATCTGTTCTTCTTAATTGAATTGTAGCCCGGTCAGGTTCATTTGGTTCAATAACAAAGTATCCCTTTGGGAAGAACAAGCCAAACCTGCCTAGAAAAGTTGTATGTCTGCCTTGCCCGTCTCTGACTGAAGCAAAATGCACTGTTCAGACCTAAGGGTGAGCCCTGGTCACATCTTTCTCCTCTTCAAGTCAAGGCTGGAACCACCAGCTAATCTGCTTCGAATGACAGCTGCTCCCAGGAGAGCGTACTTCAGGTATCCTCAAGGAAATGGTATCTTTCTTGACCGACTGAAGTGTTGAATTAAGCTACGGTTGTCTTCTTTTGTATTTATCACTTCAAGGTTTAGGTGTTCAGGTGGTCAGTCAATCAGGAGTATGAATTGAATGCTCACTGTGGGCAGGGAATATGTCTCCCAATTCTTTTATATTGTACTCTCCCTAGCGCTTCGTACAGTTCTCAACCTATAATAATTGCTAAATAAATACCATAGATGATGGAGAACATTGTATTAAGCGCTTGGGAGAGCACAACAGTGTTGGAAGACACATTCCCTGCCCACAATATGTTTACGGTCTAAAGAGGTACTAAGCACCTGGGAGATACAAGAAGACTTAATGTGTCCAGGACACTGTATTAAGTGTTCGGGATTGTTTAACGGAAACAGTAGAGAGTCCCTGTTCTCGAAGAGCTTACGGTCTAGACATACATCACCAAATACGCAAGAAATTCCAGACCAGAGCCCTAATGTATGTTTGAAATATGGCCCTTTCCTCTCCTGCCTTCTGCGATTGTGTCAAGTGGGATTAGGGAGAGAAGTATTTAAGGGACTAACCAGAAACTAGTTTCAGAAATCCACCTTGGTGGTCATTAATCAGGCCAGAGTTCCCCGTTCTTAAGAAGCCTGTGTAGGTGCCCAATTCTTTGCTGACTTCCCAGGGCCAACAAGCCATAGTAATAATAATAATAACAACTGTGATACTTGTTAATTGCTTACTCTGTGCCAAGCACTTTACTAAGTGCTGAAGTAGCTATAATACATTCAGATCAGAGATAGTCCCTGTCCCCTATGGGGCCCATAGTCTTAGGGAGAGAGAACAGGTGCATTACCCCCATGTTACACATGAGGAAACTGAGGCACGGAGAAGTTAAATGACTTGCTCAAGGTCACACAATGCACAAGTGGCGGAGGCAGAACTGGAAGCTGAGTCTCTGACTCCCATTCTCACGCTCCTTCTGCTAGGCCATGCTGTTTCTCTGAAACTCACCATGTTGAGTTGCCTGGCAGTTTTTCTGGGCAGTTATCTGGCAGTTATCTCATTCTGGCTTGGAATGAGAATCAGCATGGTATAATGGATTGAGCACGGGCCTGGGAGTTGGAAGGTCATGAGTCCTAATCCTGGCTCCGCCATGTATCTGTTGTGTGACTTCTCTGTGCCTCAGTTACCTCATCTGTAAAATGGAGATTGAGACTGTGAGCCCCATGTGGGATGGGGACTTTGTCCAACCTGATTGACTGGTATCTATCCCAGCGCTTAGTACAGTGCATGGCACATAGTAAGCACGTAACAAGTACCATAATTATCATAATTATCATTGGAATCCCTAGTGATCTGGGGACCTTTGTGAGGCTTGGGCATTTCTCTGGGAACCCTTAGGGGTCTCTTGGCCTTGAGGGTTGGGTCCAAGGGACCACCACATTGCCTTGAGGTTTTGAGGGGGTACTGGAGTCAGAAAAGTAACCCTCTAAGAACCCCCTAAAATCACTGGATAGTGACAGTGGTGAAGAATATGGTTTCAAGGAGCTATGAACCATGTAGTCAAGGCAGACAACTAACAGGGTAGTGATCTTCAGCGGGAGGGGAGTGAAAGAGGTGTAATTTCTTGGGGGGGTCTTAGCAACTTGTACTGAAGGGACCAGGCCTCACCGTTATCCAACCCCTCACGCCTGAGACTTAATAATAATAATAATAATGATGATGGCATTTGTTAAGCACTTACTATGTGCAAAGCACTGTTCTAAGCGCTGGGGGATACAAGGTGATCACATTGTCCCACGTGGGGCTCACAGTCTTAATCCCCATTTTACAGATGAGGTAACTGAGGCTCAGAGAAGTTAAGTGACTTGCCTAAGGTCACACAGCAGACATGTGGGGGAGCCGGGATTCGAGACCATGACCTCTGACTCCCAAGCCTGGGCTCTTTCCACTGAGCCACGCTGCTTCCCATTGAAATCCACTAGCAGCGTGGCCTAATGGAAAGAGCACAGGCCTAGGAGTCAGAGGACCTGGGTTCTGATCCTGACTCTGCCATGTGCCTGCTCTGTGACCTTGGACAAGTCACTTCACTTCTCTGTGCCTCAGTTACCTCATCTGTAAAATGAGGATTCAATACCTGTTCTCCTTCCTACTCAGACTGAGAGCCCTGTGTGGGACAGGGACTGTGTCCAATCGGATGATCCTGTATCTTCCCCAGCACTTAGAACAGTGCTTGACACATAGTAAGCACTTAACAACTACCACAGTTATTATAATGGTATTTGTTAAACGCTTACTCTGTGCCAGGCACTGTACTGAGCGCTGGGGTGGATACAAGCAAATCGGGTTGAACACAGGCCCGGTCCCAAATGAGACTCTCAGTTTCAATCTGCATTTTATCAACGAGTCCCTGAGGCCCAGAGAAGTGAAGTGACTTGTCCAAGGTCACACAGCGGGCAAGTGGCGGAACTGGGATTAGAACCCATGACTTTCTTACTCCCAGGCCTGTGCTCTCTCGGCTATGTCGTGCTGCCACCACAGTTCTTATTCAATCTGCTGCCAGAATGAAGTATCTATATAGGGCATAGCAGAGTAAGAGCCCCATTTGAATGCTAAGAAGTTGATGGTGGTTATTAGAACTCCATTAAATTAGCCATTGTGAGTGTATCCCGAGAACTCCAGACGTAGGTCAGACCAGGAATTTCCCATTTCCATGGTGTGGTGCAGTTGACAAGGGCAGGGTTTTTCCACTGAGCCCGCACTTTTTCCGATCGCTTTTAGTCAAAACCTCATTATAGATAATTATAAATAGCATTCATTGTCAGCAGGGTTTGCGCCGGTGGCTAGAGTTGACAGATGGGTACTTGTAAAGCACGTACTATGTGCCAGGTACTATTCTAAGCACTGGGGTAGCAACAAGTCAGTCAAGTTGGACACAGTCCCTGTCCCACATGGGGCTCACCCTCTTAATCCTCATTTTACAGATGAAGTAACTGAAGCACAGAGCAGTGAAGAGACTTGCCCAAGTCATACAGCAGTCATTTGGCAGCATCAGGATTAGAACCCAGCTCCCAGCTCCTCCAATTGTCAGCTGTGTGACTTTGGGCATGTCACTTAACTTCTCTGGGCCTCAGTTACGTCAACTGTAAAATGGGGATGAAGACCGTGAGCCCCCCGTGGGACAGCTTGATTACCTTGTAACCACACCAGCGCTTAGAACAGCACTTTGCACATAGTAAACGCTTAATAAATGCCATAAAAAAAACCCAGGTCCGTCTAACTCCCAGGCCTATGCTGTATCCACTAGGCCTCGCTGCTTCCCGGATGGCGATGATGCTACAGGGAAAAGGTTGCCCGTTAGTCTGGGTCCGTTGGATGGAAAAATCTCACGTCTTTGCTTCCTCTGCATCCTCTGGGTGTGTTTCTAATAATTATGGCATTTGTTAAGTGCTTACTATATGCCAAGCACTGTTCTAAGCGCTGAGCACTAAGCCCACTAGTAGTCTTCTTCTCACCCCATTCACCCTCAACAGCCACACAGTCTCTCATCCCCGTAGCTGTCCCAAAAGGGAAGAAACTAGGATGCAACCTGGAGGTCCCTCTTGATTTTCAACTCTGCTACCATTACAGCTCTTCCCTTGGCTCCTAGTCTGGACTGGAGCATTTGTTTCACCTGTCTTTGCCCTGATGCATTTTTCTGAACATGGAAATTGTGCTGCCTACTCCTCGTTCAGGCCGGGTGTGAACCCACTTCTGTCTTTCAAGTGGCTCCTTTAAGGAAGGTTCTAGATGATGTTTTTCTGGGGGGTGAGGCTCTTTAAGGTGGGGGCCAAATATCGATCAATCAGGGGCATTTGTTGAGTGCCTACAATGTGCAGAGCACTATACGGGAGAGTATAATGCAATAGAATAAGGAGACATGATCCCTGCCCTCAAGGAGCTTACCGAATAAAGGGGGAGGCCAACAATGAAATAAATTACAGATGGATATGTACGGAAGGACAGTGGAGGTGGGGTGAAAAGTCAAAGTGCTTAAGTCTAAAGGATAAATTCATTCATTCATTCAATCGTATTTATTGAGCACTTACTGTGGGCAGAACACTGCACTAAGTGCTTGGAAAGTACAATTCAGCAACCAATAGGGACAAATCTTACTTGTCCTGTGAAAATGACGCGCGGGCTCTGTGAATCAGGGGCAGCACCTCGGTGTGATAACCAGTATTGTGGGCATTGCCCCTGTTTGGCTGATAGCTCTGAATCCCTCAGCCAAGTGGGAGCAGAGCTGTTTGTCTGGATTTCCTCAATGGCCCTGTTTTTTGATGAGGGGAACTTGTGATAGATTATTAGGGAGATTCAAGAATTGTTCTGACAATTTTGACACCTGTCTACGTGTTTTGTTTTGTTGTCTGTCTCCCCCTTCTAGACTGTGAGCCCACTGTTGGGTAGGGGCCGTCTCTATACGTCGCCAACTTGTACTTCCCAAGCGCTTAGTACAGTGCTCTGCACACAGTGCTCAATAAATGCAATTGAATGAATGAATGAATGAATGGAGAAGCAATAGCTCTTCTTCATGGCAGTTTTGAACAAGGGTAGCCTTATTATGCTTCACTGGCAGCACTCTGTCATTAATAGGCTGTCATCAACATCGGAACCTGATTTACAAGTTGTCATTCCTGCATTTTTAGCCTGAACCTCTGCTTGATGAAAGTAGTAATAATAATAATAGTAATGGTAATACTGATGTTAGTATCATGGTTGTTGGATTTTTTTAATGGCGGTTAAGTGCTTACTATGTGCCAGGCACTGAACTAAGCGCTGCGATAGATACAAGATAGTCAGGCGTGCCACATGGGGCTCACATAGGCAGGGAATGTGCCTATCTATTGTTATATTGTACTCTCCCAAGCACTATATACAGTGCTCTGCACATAGTAAGCACACAATAGTTGTGATAGATTGACTGACTTTATCCCCATTTTACCGATGCGGAAACTGAGACCCAGAGAAGTAACTTGCCCTGGGTCACGTAGCAGACAAGTGGCAGAGCTGGAAGTAGAACCCAGGGCTTCTGAATCCCAGGCCTTTGCTCTGTCCACTAGGCCAAGCTGCTTCTCATTGCCCGTGGACTTTTTGGGCACACCCTCTGCAGTGAGTCTATGCATCCAGACTGATTTTTTTTTTTGATGTTCTTGTCGTTTTGTTTTTTATGTTATTTGTTAAGCGCTTACTATGTAACAGGCACTGTTCTAAGTGCTAGGTTAGTTACAAGGTAATCAGGTTGGACACAATCCACATCCCACATAGGGCTCACAGTCTTAACCCCCATTTTACAGGTAAGGTAACTGAGGCACAGAGAAGTTGTATGACTTGCCCAAGGTCACACAGCTCTTAAGTGACAGAGGTGGGATTAGAACCCAGGTCCTCCGACTCCCAGGCTCAGGCTATTTCCACAAGCCACACTGCTTCTCTAAGCGTGTAAAGTGTTTACTATGTGCCGAGCACTGTACTGAGCACTAAATACAAGATGATCAGGTGGAACACAGTCCCTGTTCCATATAGGGCTCACGGTCTAGGAGGGAGAACAGGCACTGAAGCCCCATTTTACAGACAAGGAAACTGAGGCTCAGGGAAATGAGGTGACTGGCCCAAGGTCATACAGCAGGCAGGTGACAGAGCTGGAATGAGAATCCAGGTCCTCAGATTCCCAGCCCCCTGCTCTTTCCGCTAATTAATTAATTAAGGATGGTACTTATTAAGCGCTTATTATGTGCGAAGCACTGTTCTAAATGCTGAGTGGGATACAAGGTGAATGGGTTGTCCCACGTGGGGCTCACAGTCTTAATCCCCATTTTACAGATGAGGTTTCTGAGGCACAGAGAACTTAAGTGCTTAGTACAGTGCTCTGCACCCAGTAAGCGCTCAATAAATACGATTGATTGATTAAGTGACTTGCCCTGAATCACATAGCTGACAAGTGTTGGAGCCCAGATTAGAACCCATGACCTCTGACTCCCAAGCCCGTGCTCTTTCTACTGAGCCACGCTGCTTCACGGGTGGGATAGTCTGTGAGGAAAATCTTTTGGGGACTGATTTATCAGAATGGTAGGTGAACAAAATAGTACTGCTCCAACAGGATTGTACGGAAAACATAAAACATTCAGCGGTCTAGGCCACGATATACGTGAGAAAGGGAAGAAAGCAATTCAGCGAACTGTTTGACATCTGAGCGTTGAGTGGTATGAAGCCACATGGCCGAGGGGAAGGGTGGCGAGTCACAGAAGGCCTCTTGGAGGAGGTGATGTTTTAAAAGTGTTGTGACGGTTAGGAGGTGATGTTCACCCGACCCTTTGCTCATCTTCCGGACTCTTTATCGCTGGGTATCTTGGCCCGTCTCGTCAATCCCAGTGCATTAGTGGGCAGTTCTGCTTTCCTCATAGTCTCTTGATTCTCTCTGGTCTTTCCCACTCCCCACTCAGCCTCGCCCCCGACCTGTCAGTCTGGCCTGGAGAAAAGGTGTTAGCATAAGCTGAGATTCGTGAACCTTTAGGGGGTCACCCACCTGCCCCTGATGGCCCTTTGCTTGGAAAAACACCGCCCAGTGAAATCCATTTAAAAATCTGAACTCCCTCCGTGTGTCACTTGCAATTTGCTACAGAGAGATTTTTATACCGACAAAGATTTTCGCACGATCTCTGCACTTCCAGGCTTGGAATGAATCGAGCCTGATTTTAAGCATGTGTTTCATTAAACTGTTGAATTCCCATTTTCCAACCTTCCCAGTTCGGATTCCCAGTGTTGCTATAGTTTCCTTTTTGTTTGGAACATTGAAATAACAAATTGCTTTGAAATCTTTGCTCGCGAGCATCTTCAGATGGTGAACCTCGATGTATACTATGCCCTCCAATTTTTTTGGCTTTTTAATATGTTTGCTTCAAAAGAAAATGAACATTTAAGACCTGAAATATCTGTCATGCTAGGCTTCCTTAAATAGGGAGATTTTTGTCATGGAGCCAGAGCTTTTTAATAAATAATATGTTACCTAAATAAATAAGTGGATTTAAGCTTAGCCATTAACTTCTGCCAACTTCTGGTTTGTGGGTTTTTTTCCCCCATGAAAAGTAGCTTAACTGGGTTAAGCTGATTTGAAGCACTAATGTGTTTGGGGAAAAAAATGGATTTAGGATGGAAACAGAAACACCCTCGTTTTGGTCTCTGGCTAGCTTAAAGGATTGTTTAAAAGCCAACTTTTTTTTTTTTTAAGTTGCAAACACGCAATTTGGAATACGTGTTTTCTAGTCCGGTCTGGCTTGAAAAATATTTTCTGAACAAACAGAGTTATGCTTTAACAAGAATGCTTCTCAGGTGGAATTTACTGCATTGCAATAAGCCACCCAGAGGACTGTGTAAGCAAAGAGTGACTTATCAGGTAGCTGCTGCTGACTCTTAAAAATAACAGGAGTTTGGAGCTCTCTCTCTTCGGCTCCTCTAGCAGATCTCCATAAATCAATGGCAATTTCTTCAAATCCAGACAGTGTCGGGTTCAGCTCTTACCCTGGAATTTGTAGCCAAATTGGAGGCCGTCCATCATAATGGGTCTTGAAGAGGGGAAGACAGAACAAGACAGTCAATAAATCAGTGGTATTTATTGAGCACTTACTATGTGCAGAGCATCATACTAAGCGCTTAGGAGAGTACAGTACAACAGAGTTAGCAGACGCGGTCCCTGCCCATAGCAAGGGTACAGTCCAGAGAGGGGAAACAGACATTAATATGAATAAATACGTCATTTATGATAGAATTTAAAAACAAGAAGCGTGAGGGTCAGATTGAGAGTGCCTGGGTCCTTTTAGGCCCCAGGAAGGCTGGCACACGGGAGTCGATTGAACTCTAGTTCATTACGGCTGTAAGTAATCCTGGCATCACAGCTCTCTCACCCAAATCCGAAACCTTGTCTCCTTCCCTTCTTTTGGAAGATCTAGTGAAGGGCAAGCGGGACTTTCCCCGGTCTGCCTGCTGTTGCCAATGGCAAGTGGTTTATTACCATGGGGTCAGAGGTTTCTTCCCCCTCTGAGGAGCAGTGGGTCCTCCCCTCTCCCAACCCCTTAATCCCCTCTGTCTCTGGGATGAGCCCTGTTGACAGCTCACCCCGGGGGGCCCTGAGGTTGGGAGGTTCTGTAGGAAAACGTATGGAAAGTTTGGAGCCAGAATTCCCCAGGCGCCGGGAGCCCCACGCTTTATTATCGTGGCTGTTCTCATGTGTTTTTAATTTCACAGCTGCCCAGAAAGCCCCCCGGGGGTCAGAATCTTCCCGACCGAGAGTGGCACACAGCTCTGATTTCAGGGGCCAGTGCCAAGGAGCGTGGGTCGGCCCGACCTGAAACCTTACCCTCCGAGTGTCTGACTCTAATGGATCTGGAAGTCCTCCATGGCACGTGCCCGGCCTCCGCGTCTCCAACACCAGGAGCTGATCGGTGTGGCCAAGGGTAGATGCTTGCTCCCTGGGGTCTCTGCCCTGGGAGATTGGGTCGGGGGGCCGGGGAGAGGCCCATGTGGGACACCTCAGGAGAACCCAGTGGGATGAGATAATAATAATAATGGCATTTATTAAGCGCTTACTATGTGCAAGGCACTGTTCTAAGTGCTGAGATGCTTTTGTTAGTTCAAATTACTCATATTGCAGCCTAAACACCCCTATCTGACCCCACCTCCCAGCCCCCTCTGTTCCCCTTCTCCAGTCTTTTCCCCCATCCTCCCACCTCCCCCTGCTTCTTAGAGCTATGAGATGTAAGTTGCCATGGAGGAGCACAGGAAAGATTGTTCTCACATCTGCCTGTTCCCTTGCCCTTGTTGTCAGTGATGGGATTAGAACCCAGGAGTCCTGATTCCTCTTTTGGAGAGGATGAAGCCCCAGAAGGATAGAGCCATCCCTTGTAGTGACGAAGCACTGTTTTTCTATAGTACTCTTTCTCAAATTCCTTTTCTTCTCATGAGAAGCAGAATGACCGAGAGGAAAGAGCACAGGCTTAGGAGTCAGAGGATCTGGGTTCTAATCCCGGCTCTGCCATTTACTTGCCAGGTGAGCTTGGGCAAGTCATGTAACTTCTCTAGGCCTCGGTTTCCTCAACTGTAAAATGGGGATTAAATCCCTGTTCTCCCTCCTACTGTGACTGTGAACTCCATGCAGGACAGGGACCGAGTCCAACCTCATAAACTTGAATCTACCCTAGCACTTAATCAGGCAGTCAGTTGTATTTATTGAGCACTTGCTGTGTGCAGAGCACTGTACTTAAGCTCTTTGGAGAGTACAGTATAACAATCAATGGACACATTCCCTGCCCTGAAAGAGCTTACAGTCTCAAGGAGAACACTGATTCTAATATAAATTAAGTAAATTGGAGATATGGACATAAGTGGTGTGGGGCTGGTAGGGGGAATGAATAAAGGGAGCAAGTCAGGGTGATGCAGAAGGGAGTGGGAGAAGAGGAAATGAGGACTTAGGAAAGGCCTCATGGAGAAGATGGGCCTTCAATAAGGTTTTGAAGTTGGGGAGAGTCATTGTGTGTCGAAAATGCAGAGAAAGGACGTTTCAGGCCAGAGGCAGGATGTAGGCAAGAGGTTGGCAGCAAGATAGATGAGATCAAGGTGCAGTGAGAAAGTTAGCATTAGAGGAGCAAAGCATGCAGACTGGCTTGTAGTAGGAGAGTAATGAGGTGAGATTGAATGCTTTAAAGCCAATGGTGAGGAGTTTCTGTTTGATGTGGAGGTGGGTGAGTTTCTTGATGAGTGGCGAAGCTTGAACGTTTTTATAGGAAAATGATCTGGGCAGTAGAGTGAATTATGGACTGGAGTGGGGAGAGTTGATATAATAGCAAGAGCAAGGAGGTTGATATAATAAGGTGGAATAGGATAAGCGATTGGATTAATGTGGTAGAAGTTTGGATGGAGAGGAAAGAGTGGGTTTTAGTGGTGTGAAGGTCGAACCAACAGGATTTAGTGATGGATTGAATATGTGGGTTGAATAATAATAATAATAATGGTATTTAAGCATTTACTATGTGCAAAGCACTGTTCTAAGTACTGGGGAGGCTACAAGGTGATCAGGTTGTCCCACAGAGGGCTCACAGTTTTAATCCCTATTTTACAGATGAGGTAACTGAGGCCCAGAGAAGTTAAGTGACTTGCCCAAAGTCACACAGCTGACAGCTGGTGGAGGTGGGATTTGAACCCATGACCTCTGACTCCAAAGCCTATGCTCTTTCCACTGACCCATGTTGCTTCTCTATGAGAGAGAGAAATCAAGGATAGCACCAAGGTTACAGGCTTGTGAGACAGGAAGGATGGTAGAGCCGTCGGCAGTGATGGGGAAAGTCAGGGGGAGGACAGAGAGCCATCTACAGTGATGGGAAAGTGAGGGGAGGACAGGGTTTTAGTGGGAAGATAAGAAATTCTGTTTTAGACATTGTTTGAGGTGACAGGGAACATCCAAGTAGAGATGCCTTGAAGGCAGGAGGAAATGCAAGACTGCAGAGAGGTAGAGAGATCAGGGCTGGAGATGTAGATTTGAGTACCATCTGCACAGAGGTGGTAGTTGAAGCCATGTGAGCGAATGGGTTCTCCAATGGAGTGGGTGTAAATGAAGAATAGAAGGGGACCCAGAACTGAACCGTGAGGGTCCCCAACAGTTAGGGGATGGGAAGAGGGGGAGGAGCCCGCGAAAGAGACTGAGAATGAATGTCCAGAGAGATAAGAGGAAAACCAGGAGAGGACAGTGTCAGTGAAGCTGAAGTTGGATAATGCTTCCAGGAGAAGGGGGTGGTCCACAGTCTCAAAAGCAACAGAGAGGTCGAGGGGCATTAGGATGGAGTAGAGGCTGTTGGATTTGGCCAGAAGGAGATCACTGGGGACCTTTGAGAGGGTGGTTTCTATGGAGTAAAGGGCCAGAAGCCAGATCGGAGGGGGGCAAGGAGAGAATTGGGGTGACTCATCGTGGTCTGTTTTGCAACCCCTAATTGAGGACCCTCCAGTTGCCTGGAACATGTCCCTGGGAAATGTTGCAGGTGTTCTTAGCTCACACTTTGAGCTGTACCTTCTTTATGTAATAATAATCATTGGGATACTATGTGCCAAGCACTGTACTATGTGCTGGTATAGGAGCATAGATAATCAGGTTGGACACAGTCCTTGGGGATCACAGTCTAAGTAGGAGGGAAAGCAGGTAAGAATGAAAACTGTGGTATTTGTTAAGCCTTACTAAGTGCCCAGCTCGGGTTGATACAAGATAACTAGATCAGACACCGTACCTGCCCCACATAGGGCTCACAGTCCAAGCGGGGAAGGAAGAGCTGGTATATCATCCCCATTTTACAGATGAGGAAACTGAGATGCAGACACATTTTGTGACTTCACTTAGTAGGCAGGTGGCAAAGCCTCAATTAAGACCATGAATCTGCCACTTCCCTAGGTAGACAGGCATGGTACAAGTGCATCGTGTGATACTCTGCGCAAATTAAGCATTCAGGAAATACCACTCACTGATGGATCGCAAGCGATGACCGAGGACCTGCAGAAGCCTCAGAACAAGGCAGTAGCAACACCAAGACTAGCCTGCTGATTCCAAGGTGTCAAGGTGATGGGGAGCGCGCCTTGGTCGAGAGATTCCGAGGCCTCTTGATTGTGCTGAGCGGGGTGTCCTTGGTGCAGTTCGGAGTTCAGGGGGTGCAGACTGTCTTCACACACCCTCCTCCGAATTGTAGTCCTCCCACTAGCTCGCTTTGGGTTTGGCCCGACGCCCTGAGGCGCGGGATTCCCACATCCTGGAGGAATGCGGCAATTCTTCTGAGATGCCAGTTGCCATAACAACCACTGGGGCAGCTCTGATAACCTCTTTTCAAGCCCCCCCCCCTTTTTTTAATTTTTTTAACAGTATCTGTTAAACGCTTACTGTGCACCAGGCACTGTACAAAGCGCCGGGGTAGATACAAGCTAGTCAGGTTGGACACTGTCCATGACCCACGTGGGGCTTGCCATGTAAGCAGGGAATGCGTCTGCTAATCCTGTTATATCGTACTCTCCTAAGCGCTCAGTTCAGTCCTCTGAACATAGTCAATCTATCAATCGATGGCATTTATTAAGTCCTAACATAGTAAGCACTTAATAAAAGCCATCGATTGATAGATTTATCCCCATTTTACACCTGAGGTGATTGTGACACAAAGAAATGAAAGGATTTGCCCAAGGTCACACAGCAGACAAGGGGTGGCGGTGGGATTAGAACCCAGGTCCTCTGACTCCCAGAATTGGGCTCTTTCCATTGGGCCTCGCTCCTTCTCCAGCCCCTTCTCTCAGCCTGTGGTACTTAGGCAACTGATGGGGTGACAAGCCTTTCTCTTGCCTTGTCATGGGGTGGGAGGCTCCCTTTGAGTCCTGGGAACACCCCTCTGGACAAATAAGCAACCCCACCACAGACTCCTAAAATCAGCTTCTCGACCTGCCCCAACCCTAGAAGTCCTTATTCACCCACCTAGCTTTTCCTTGCCAACTCCTTAACCACACCTCAGCTAGATAAGGAAAAATCCCCTAGCGCTTAACTCCAGTGATCCTTGCTTGTCAGCTTGAATTCGTTGCAATTCCTTGAATCACTCAATCAGTCCATCAGTCAGTGGTTTATGAGTGCTTTCTGGGGGTGGAGTACTGCTCTAGACCCTCTGGAGAGAACAGTACGGTAGAGTTGCCCATTCCCTGCCCACAAGGAGCTCACAGTCTAGAAGGGGAGAGAGAGATTCTGCTTTTACCATCTGGTATTCAAGATAGGGTTGATTTTGCTCATTTATCTCCTCTCTACGGCTTTGTTTGGACCCCCGTCCTTCCAGGCTCAAACGGGATTCTCTAGGAACAAGAAAAGTGTGGTCACTGGCAAGACACTGGGACAGTGAGAAGCAGCGTGGCCTAGTGGATAGAGCACGGACCTGGGTTCTAATCCCGTCTCTGCCACTTGTCTGCTGTGTGACTTTGGGCAAGTCACTTCAGTGCTCTGTGCCTCAGCTCCCTCATCTGTAAAGTGGGGTGAGCCCACTGTTGGGTAGGGACTGTCTCTATATGTTGCCAACTTGTACTTCCCAAGCGCTTAGTACAGTGCTCTGCACACAGCAAGCGCTCAATAAATACGATTGATTAATTGATTGATGGATGGGGGTTAAGACTGCGAGCCCCACATGGGGTGTGGATCGTATCCAACCTGATTAGCTTGTATCTACTCCAGTGCTTAGTACAGTGCCTGGCACACAGGGAGCACTTAACAAAACCAATGAAAAAAGGTAGTGCAGGGCTCTTTCATAATGTCTTTATAAGTGTTTCAGGAGTTGCAAATGGCTGAGTGATCTGTGCAGAGAATAGGATGCCTCCACAAAGGGAGGTGGTAATAAAGAAAGTTTTTTTGTCAGTTTGGTTGATGGGCCCTAGATGTCCAGCTGCAATAGTGAATTCAGCTGGAACTGATGCAAAGGATTCTGGCGTCAGTTCTAGTTCCGTTATTGTTATTTGACCTAAAACATGTTGGCTACTCTTGAGTTACTCTAGAGTAGTCTAGGCCATGAGTTAGTCTGAGCCCAAACTCAGGAGCCGGTTGTTCGGTAGGGACTGTCTCTATACGTTGCCAATTTGTACTTCCCAAGTGCTTAGTAAGTGCTCTGCACACAATAAGTGCTCAATAAATACGATTGAATGAATGAATGCAATCAATCAACCAATGGCATTTAAGAGCACTTACTGTGTGCAGAGTACTGTATTAAGCTCTTGGGAGATTTCAATATAACAAAGTTGGTAGACACGCTTCCTGCCCACAGCGAGCTTACAGTCTAGAGGGGGAGACAGTATAAATTATTACATTATGGATAAATACTTAAGTGTTATAGAGCAGAAGGATGCTATATTATGGATAAATACTTAAGTGTTATAGAGCAGAAGGATGCAGTTTCTGTAGATTAGAGGAGTTTATTTGCTTCCCGTTTGGTTTTGGACTTTTCCTTTCTGCTTTGTCACGTTTAGCTTGGGAGGAGGAAGGGAAAATAATTGATTTTTAAGAACCTAGAAGGGGGTCCCCAGGAGATGGCACACATCGCAGGATGAAACGGTTTGGCTAGGAGACTGAGAGCAGGTCTCCGAAGTGTATGCGTTCAGCTGGCTAGGTGCAGAAAGCTCACTACTAGGGTGATAGAGGTGCCAGTCTGCGAGCAAGTGATTGAAAAGACCCCACAGATCATTTGTCAAGGCACTGCTTGGGAGATCAATGCAGATTAGATTTCCCCATCCCCCCCACCTTACCTCCTTCCCCTCCCCACAGCACCTGTATATATGTATATATATTTGTACGTATTTATTACTCTATTTTACTCTTACATATTTATTCTATTTATTTTATTTTGTTAATCTGTTCTGTTGTCTGTCTCCCCCTTCTACACTGTGAGCCCACTGTTGGGTAGGGACCATCTCCATATATTGCCAACTTGTACTTCCCAAGCGCTTAGTACAGTGCTATGCACACAGGAAGCGCTCAATAAATGTGATTGAGTGAATGAATGAATTTCCTAATCAAAGCCTCCTCTCCTGCAGGTGCCAGTCTTTGTGCGCTGCTAGTTCTGCATTCGGAAAATTTATCCTGCAAAAAATCAGACAGTGAATTCCAGAGACTTTAGGGAGAGTTTGGAAACACAGGCAGAGCTGGGCAGTTTCTCCGGCTCCTGAAAGATCTCTTGTTTGGAAGTTTTAGGCAAGTCAGCTTTAACCTGTCTCCCTGAAGAATGGGGATAAAAACCACAGTGGGTCAGGGAGAAGTGTTTTAGACCATCTCTGAATGGAGAGGTGTGTATGCGATTTCAGCAGGGTCGAGAGGATAACTCCTTCTGTGGCCCAATTGAAGTAATCCTCATCCGTTGCAGATTGAGCACTTCTGAACTTGTTTTAAAGCTGTAAAATGTCCCCTTTATTTGCATTCATTCATTCAATCAATCGTATTTACTGAATGCTTACTGTGTGCAAAGCAATGTACTAAGCGCTTGGGAGAGTACTCTGTTTCTGGTAGGGGAATGGCCCTGTCTGCTGAGGGGTCGAGGGTGGGGGGTGTGGTGCAGGGGGTTTCGCTCAGTTAAATTGGATGTGTGTCTCACAATCAAACTCGTTAGATACCACCGGAATCTCAGTGAGTTAAGATGGGCTGAGTGCAACAATTTGTCTCTCTGACACTGTGCTGAGCGGCCTCAGGTTTAAATGACTAGTTGGAGTATTATAAACAGCGGGACATAGTGGAAAGACCACGGGCTTGGGAATCAGAGGACCTGTGCTCTAATCCCAGCTCCGCCACTTATCAGCTGTGTGACCTTGGGCAAGCAGCATGGCTTAGTGGAAAGAGCACGGGCTTGGGAGTCAGAGGACATGGGTTCTAATCCCGGCTCTCCCACTCGTCTGCTGTGTGTCCTTGGGCAAGCCATTTAACTTCTCTGTGCCTCAGGTAGCTCATCTGTAAAATATAGATTAAGACCGTGAACCCCAAGTGGGACAACCTGATTACCTTGTATCTTCCCCAGTGCTTAGAACAGTGCTTGGTACATAGTAAGCGCTGAACAAATACTATAATTATTCTCTGGGCCTCAGGTCCCTCAGCCGCAAAATGGGGATTCAATACTTGTTCTCCTTCCCATTTAGACTGTGAGCCCCGTGTAGGACTTGATCATCTTGTAGCTACCCCAGCGCTTCACACATAGTAAGCACATAATACCACAATAATTATCCAAAATGTGGCATTAAAGAAGATCCCGCAATATTCCAGTAGCTGCCCATCCACCTCGGCATCAAGCAGAAAGTCCTCACCATTGGCTTCGAAGCATGCAATCACCTTGCCCCATCCTCCCTCACTTCGCTACTCTCCTACTACAACCCAGCAACGACGCTTCAATCCTCTAATGCCAACGTTCTCACTGTGCCACGATCTCGTCTATTTTGCCACCAACTTCTAGCCCCCATGTTGCCTCTGACCTCGAACTCCCACCCTCTTCACATCCGACAATTACTGTCCTCTCCTTCAAAGCCTTTTTGAAGGCCCATCTCCTCCAAGAGGCCTTCCCTGACTAAGCCCTTCTTTCCTCCTCTCCCACTCACTTCTGTGTTGCCCTGACTTACTCCCTTCATTCATCCTCCCTCCCAGCCCCACAGCACTTATGTGCAGCTCCGCAATTTATTTACAGTAATGTCTGTCTCCCCCTCAAGACTGTAAGCTGGCTGTGGGTAGGGAATGTGTCTGTTACATTGAATGAACGAATGAGTCTGCTGCCACCCATCTCTGCCCCAGCAGCAGTGAAGGAAATTGGCCTGGCTTCTGCTTAAAGAGCCAAAACGCCAATTGGTTTCAATCCCTCCCGTAACTCAGCGCGGAACAGGAACAGGCAAACAGCCGCATCTCTTCGCTTGTGCACGGCTCCAGAACCTAGCAGCTTGGTCTAATTTTAGGATGAATGCTGTTCTCCGATGGGGAAGCCAAGAGGGAGGAGGGGGAGTGGAGAGGAGGCTGTGAATGTGGCTCTCTCACCCATATATTACATTTCTCCCTAGTGTATCCCTTCCTTCTAAGGGGAAGAAGCGGATGCTCTTTATGGTCAGGGAACATGCCTACTTAATTCTGTCGTATTCTCCCAAGCATTTAGTACAGTGCTCTGCATGCAGTAAGTGCTCAATAAATACCATTGATTGAATGGTTTCAACATGAATTTCAGAGGGGGAGAAATGCGGGATTAGAGGGCTAAGGGGAACATGGTTAGTCATGTGGAGCCAGAAGAGACCTCAAAATGATCAGTCAGTCAGTCATATTTATTGAGCTCTTACCATGTGCAGAGCATTGTACTAAGCGCTTGGGAGGTAACAGTATAACAGACGTGTTCCCTGCCCTCAACAAATCATGTCTCCAGGCAGGTGGAGGCCTAAGCTTTCGCGGACAGATGGTTGTCTCCTTTTTAACACTCTCCAGGGATGGACACTGTGTGAGCTCTCTTTCTTCCACTTTGTCAACTAATTTCTGTCCCTGCAGGAGCAGACCTGCTTGGGGGGTGAGATGGCCCCATGTTGGACGGTGAATGTGTCCAGTGTGATCATCTTATATCAACTCCAGGTCTTAGCACAGTGCTTGGTACATAGTAAGTGCTTCACCGTTGCCAGAGGGAAGCGGAGAATCGGAGCCGTTTACTCCCCGTGCCGTTGCTCACCTCCTTTGTTCATGTTGCAGAGAGCGGTTGCAGGGTCTGCGTGTACCCCTCTGCTTCTCTGAACGAGGCACAGTGAGGAGGTGAGTCAGGTTGGACACAGTCCATGTCCCACATGGAGCTCATAGGTTTCATGTCCATTTTACAGTTGAGGTACCTGAGGTCTAGAGAAGCTCCTTGCCCAAGGTCGCACAGCAGACACGTGGCAGAGCCGGGCTTAGAACCCACGTCCTTTTGATTTCCGGGCCTGGGCTCTATCCACTAGGCTATGCTATTTCTGTGGGAGTCATTTGTCCACCTGTTGAGTAGTTCTAACATTTTGGGCAGTGGTCACCTTGTGCAGGACACTGATTCTGGCTCAGAGGCTGCTAGGCCACACCCCCGTCCTGCCCTTCCTTCGGCTCTTTGATCAGGAAGTCACCTGGGGCTTGCTAAACCTGGGCATCAGAGGGGGCAGATGTAGAGGAAGAGGATACGTATCATAGCCGGAGGCTTCACGGACAGGGATGGAGACCCCAGAGTTAGGCAGGTTTTTTTCTGGTTTTGGTTTTCTTGGATGGGACCCCGTATTTCTAGTGACACATCTGGCTCCAAATCCCTGGGGTCACTTACCAGCGTTGCATCTTTTTACGTTTTATTGCCAAGTTGGAGGCGAAAGACACAGAAACAGCTATCTTGACCCTTTTCCTGACCTTGATGTGCTATGGATATTTAGGGGTATGTCAGTTAGCTGGCATTTGTAGCCACACTCAGCCCTTCTTGTTCCACCTCCGAGCTTTTGCCCAAACTGCCTTCTTTTGGCAGAAGTCTCCCTCCTTTTCATCACGCTGTTCCTCATCCACCTGTAAGTCCCACCTCCCCCAGGAAGCATTCCCTGATTAAACCCACCCCCAATCAATCAATCAGTAGTATTCCCTGAGTCCTTACTCTCTCAGAGCACTGTACTGAGCACTTGGGAGAATACAGTAGGATTGGTAGACATGGTCCCTCCCCTGGAGCGCTCTACAATGGGCATCAGGGGGAGGGTATTAGCTCTTTCACCCGTCTTAGACCGACCTGAGTCTCAGAGCCACATTAGGCTTTGGTCTAGATCATGGCAAGGATCAAGAGCCCTCGAACACAGGCCAGAGTTAGCATGCAGGGAGACTGCTGTCAGTCAGTCGGTTGTATTTATCGAGTGTTTACTGTGTGCAGGGCCCTGTACTAAGCACTTGGGAGAGCCCAATATAGGAATAAACAAATTCCCCACCCACAAGGAGCCACCGCCGTCTGCCACCCAGCGCTCCATCTCTGCCATAGGCCTGTGGGTTTTCCCCTTGCCCCAGTTCAGTTTATCACCACTCCGTCCCACTTGAACCCATTCCTAGAACAATGGGTATTTATTTCTAACACAATGTTTTTGTTCATTGCATGGGTATATCTCAGCTCCTGTAGCCGACTGTAAGCTCACAGAGGTAGGAACCGCGTCAGCCTCCTTAATGTCCATCCAAGGTCCTCGTCCAGAGCTATACGCCCTGTCCAGCTGGAAACTGACATCCTCACATAGGTCAGTTGAGCTCTGGGTGAAATAGGGGTAGAACAGCTTTGCCTGCTCAGGGTGTTTGTGATCCTAAATCAAAGGTTGCACGGAATCACCCGGCTGGGCACTAAGGAGACCCAAGGGCTTGCTTACGACCCTCAAGGGGAATCACTGTGGTCAGATGCAGATCTCAAGGGCTTTCCTCAATCAGTTGTATTTATTGAGAGCTTACTGTGTGCAGAGCACTGTAGTAAGTGCTTGGGAGAGGACAGTACAACAATAAACAGACACATTCCCTGCCCGCAATGAGCTTCAGTCTAGAGGGGGAGACAGTAACATAAATATCACAGATATATACAGAAGTGCTGTGGGACAGGGAGTGGGATGAATGAAAGGAGTGAGTCAAGGTGATGCAGAAGAGAGTGGAAGAAGAGGAAAGGAGGTAGTCAGGGAAGACCTCTTGGAGGAGATGTGCTTTCAATAGAGCTTTGAAGCCAGGGAGAGAAATTGTCTGTCAGATATTAGGAGGGAGGGCATTCCAAGGCAGAGGCAGGGCGTAAGTGAGAGGTTGGCGGTGAGATAGACGAGATGGAGGTACAGTAAGAAGGTTGGCATTAGAGGAGCGAAGTGTGGGGGGCTGGGCCCCGTGCAAGCCCATCCTTTGGGCCGACTGAGGAGGATGGCGGAGTTGGTTGGGAATGCAAACCTCCCCTAGGGCCTACTGGAGGGTGGGAGGCCTTGGGATCCCCTCGAAGAGAGACCCATGGCAAAGAGGCAGGGAGGGAGGCAGTAGTCTGGATCAACCCGGCATGGAGCTGATGTTTGTGGCCATTGTGCCCACTCCAACCCAGCTTGGCTCACCTCCGGGGAAATCATCCCTGTGCTCGGGATCTGGACCGTGAGGGGCTCATAGCGGGCCGGAGCCCACTCGTTGGGCACAGACACTATGTGACTGCATTATAAGTACCCCAGCACTTAGCACACTGCTTGGCACATAATAATTGTGCTATTTGTTAAACGCTTACTGCGGATCAACTTGTACTTCCCAAGCGCTCTGCACACAGTAAGCGCTCAATAAATACGATTGAATGAATGAACGAATCAAGCACCGTTCTGAGCGCTGGGGAAGATACAAGATAATTAGGTCAGGCAGTTGCTGCCCTACAAAAGGCTCACAGACTAAGTAAGAAGGAGAACAGGTATTGAAACCCCATTTTCCAGTTGAGGCACCGAGGGTGACTTGTCCATGGTCATGCAGCGGGCATGGGGCACAGCCATGATTAGAACCCAGGTCCTCCAACTCCCAGGTCCGTACTATGTGCTGCTCCACATAGTAAGCACTCAACAAATATCACTATTATTAATATTAATAATAATCAATCGTATTCATTGAACTGTGTGCAGAGCGTTGTACTAAACACTTGGGAGAGTAGAATAAAACAGACACATTCCCTACCCAAAGCGAGTTTATAGTCTAGAGGATCTTACAGACTATCATTATTATTATTATTCCACCCAGCTCCAAGGCAGGTTCACCAAACCTGTGCCCTTCTTGCTCCCTGGTGAGGGAATTATTAAGGGGCCATTTAGGGAGAGGACAGGTGTGTCCTGGGGAAGGTGGTTGGGGGGTGAATGGGAGCTTCAGCCCACCTCCATCAGTCCAGTTAGCCCCTGTCATTGAACCTGTTGTTGTCATGTTAATCATCAGCCCTTTGACGAAGGTAGAGGAAGGGGCAGGAAAGGGCTTTAAGGTGATAGTTAAAGATTGACCAGTGGCGGGAGTGTCGAAGGTTCCCATAAAACTGCTGCAGCCTACTGAGCAGCCAATTTCAACTGAAATGACCCCAAATTAAACCTTGGCGAGTGGCATCAGTTGTGGTACATAACCCCGAACTAATCTGCCGTAGAGGATTTACAGCACTGTCCAGTGGCACTCACCTGGCCTCGCACTTATCCGGCCCATGGCTCCTTTGGGCCTGGTCCCTTTAAGAGCCGACTGTGGGCTGCTGCAGTCCATAAGGTCGATAAAGCATCAATGATGATAATGTTAATAATTATGGTACCTAAGTGCTTACCACATGCAAAACCCCGAATTAAGTGCTGGGATAGATAGAAGATAGTTCAGACTGATTATCCCCTAGACTGTAGGGGATATCCCACAAGGAGCAGGGAATGTGTCTACCAACTTGGGAGAGTATTATACTCTTCCAAGCACTTAGTACAGTGCTCTGCACAGAGTAAGCATTCAATAAATACCGTTGATTGATTCAGACACAGTCAGTGTCCCATATGGGGCTTGAAGTCTAAGTAGGAGGGAGAACATTCATTCATTCATTCAATGGTATTTATTGAGTACTTGCTGTGTGCAGAGCACTATACTAAGCGCTTGGGAGAGTACAATACAACAATAAACAGACACATCCCCTGCCCACAGCAAGCCAATGGGTCCTTGGGAGATGGGGAAGGATGGGGGATATTGGCAATCCTCCTAGCATCCTTTACTGCCCTTCTGCGAAACAGAATAATATAGTGTTCTTTGTAAGTGCTTACTATGTGCCAAGCACTTGGCACATATAAAACAATCAGATTGGCCACAGTCCTTGTCCCACATGGGGCATACAGTATATAAAGGAGAAGGAGCCTAGAAATTGAATCCCCATTTTACAGATGAGGACACTGAGGCCTGAAGAGGTTGTGATTTGCCCGTGGTTACGCAGCAGGTAAGTGGTGGAGCCGGGATTAGAACCCAAGGCCTAGGACTCCCAAGCCTGTGGTCTTTCCGCCGGGCTGTGGAGTTTTCTGTGCTGGCAGGACCATTGATCAGACCCAGTGATGGCACTGCCAGTGATTTTTATAATAGTAATAATAATAATTCTGGTATTTGTTAAGCACTTTGTGCCAGGCACTGTACTAAGCACTGGGGTATACACCCCAGGGGCTCATGGTCTTAATCCCCATTTTACAGATGAGGTCACTGAGGCCCAGAGAAGCCAAGTGACTTGCCCAAAGCCACACAGCGGACAAGTGGCGGAGTGGGGATTAGAACCCATGACCTTCAGACTCCAGGCCCGGTCTCTATCCACTACACCATGCTTTTGTGGAGGGAGCACATCCAGCAGGTTAGAGCCTGGCATTCATGGTTTAGGATAATATCATTGGGTCCGGAAGCTCATTCCCATCCCCTAAACGGTTTTTTTCCATAGGGTAGTTTGCTCCATGGTGACAGCTATCCAAACCAGATAGAAGGTTTGCCCTGATAAGTAAACCAGATAAATGCCATTATTATTATTATTATTATTATTATTATTATTATTATTATTATTATTATTATTATTATTATCATTAAGGGAAAATTAGAGACGTAGCATGGCTTAATGGATAGAGCGTGGGCCTGGGACTCCAGGGGACCTGGGTTCCAATTCCGGCTCCACCACTTGTCTGCTGTGGGACCTTGGACAAGTCACTTAACTTCTCTCTGCCTCAGTTACCTCGTCTGTGAAATGGGGATTAAGACTGGGAGCCACATGCGAGCCCCTGCCTGTGTCCCATCCGATTAGCTTGTATCTAACCCCAGAGCTTAGTACAATGCCTGGCACGCAGAAAGCGCTTAACAAATACCATAAAAACAAATCTGTGACATTTGGTGATTGTAAACAATCCAAACTACTCAAGGACAAAAGAGTCTATTTTGGATCTGGTTGTCCCCTTATCGGTATCGCTAGGATCAGTTAATGGTATTCATTGAGAACTAACCTGTGCAGAGCATTGTATTATGCCCTTGGGAGAGTAGTGTAAGTAGATGCCTGCTGTGTGACCTTGGGCAAGTCACTTCACTCATCTGTAAAGTGAGGATTAAGACTGTGAGCCCCATGTGAGACAGGGACTGTGTCCAACCTGATTACCTGGTATCTACGCCAGCGCTCAGAACAGCAGCTGGCACACAGTAAGTGTTCAACAAATACCATAATGTGACACAATTCCTGTCCTCATGGAGCTTTCAATCATGGATTTAGCTGGATAACTGCCAAGTCCCCACTTTGAGTTAGGAGGACATGGCCCCGCCACCCCCCTGCCACTATTCATCAGTCCATCAACAGTGTTTATTGAGCTCTGGCTGTGTGCAGAGCACTGTACTGAGTGCTTGGGAGACTATAGAAGAGTGTGGAGACACAATCCCTGCCCTCCAGGGGCATACATTTTTGTATTACCAAAGAGAACAGCAAGGGCTGTGTTGTCAAATAGAAAACACAGATGGCTACCACCTCTGGACTGTGCTCTGGGGCACTCGTGCTGACCCTTTAGATAAGGGATGCAGTCCTCTAGAGTGTGAGCGCCTTGTGGGCAGGGAACATGTTTATCTCTGTTATACTACACTCTCCCAAGCACTTAATATAGTGCTCTGCACGCAGTAAGCACCCAGTAAATATTTATTGATTAATGGGGATATCCTGCCTGTTTCTCAGAACCCCAAACAGAGATTTCATTTAGGGTCATGTAGGTTTCTGGGTTCGAGAGAGCTTCTCAGATTGCAAACTCCAATACCACCCGAACTCCAAATACCATCATGAGAAGCAGCATTGCCTATGGAGAGAGCATGGGCCTGGGATGCAGGAGGACCTGAGTTCTAATTGTGGCTTTGCCAATTGCTTGTTGTTTGACTTGGGGCAGTCACTTGACTTTTCGGTGGCTCGGTTTCCTCAACCGTAAAATGGGGATCCCCGTTCTCCCTCCTACTTAGGCTGCGAGCCCCATGCGGGACAGAGACTGTGTCCGACCTAATTAACTCATACCTACCGTAGCTGTTAGAACAGTGATTGACACAAAAGTGCTTAATAAACACCATTAAAAAAGAGAAAAAAACACCCCGAAATCCCAAAAACAGCCATCATGGCTCTCCGTTTTCCCTTTTCCAGAATCCCATCCCCGTTCCTTTTCCTTTCCTCGGTTCATCGCAGTGCAAAACCCAGGCGGTCCCACCGGGTTCACTTCCTCCAAGGTCTCACTGGCGATGTCAGCTCAGCTTGAGGAAGATGTTACTTTGTATTTCCATTAGTGATTCTCTGGGCTTCCGTGGGACCAAAATAGCTGAGGTCATATGGAAGCCTTGGCTATTGTTTCTTCAGCTTTTGTTTGCTTTGATTTTTAATTTCTTGGCACCGGGGGGATGGATTGTTTTGAAAAAGAGTGAAATGCTCCCAGAAGCAAACAGTGGCTATTTATACCCTAGAAGCCCGCCTTCACTACATTATAGCCAAGCAGTGAGCATTTAGCCTTGAAGTTACAAGACTTTTTTTTTCCCCCTTTAAGATCTTAGGTGGCTAAATATTTACCCAAAGAAGAACCAATGCAAGAAAATTCAAATTTTGGAAACAGTTTTTATAAATGCCTCTAGTCTCGCAAATAGTGCTGATGGCTGTGTGTGGAGATTCACATTTCACTGGACTCTTATCAGGTTGGACCATTTGACTCTAGGTCCGAGTAACTAGAATGTGTTACCCAAGAAGCTTAAGTGTTTAATCGCTCTGGAGCAGAGAGTTGGGGAAGATTAGGGAGGGAGTAGATACTGAACATCCCCATTTTGTAGATGGGGAAAATAGAAAATCCACACTATCCTTGCCCAAGACTAGATTAGAAGATGATCGCCATTGGATCCATTAATGTTATTTCCCAAATGACTTGGGTCTTCCCAGCCCAACCCTCCAAAAAGGAGGAAGATGCTTTTTGTATGGTATTTGTTAAGTGCTTATTCTGTACCGGGCACTGTACTAAACACTGAGGTAGATCCCAGATAATCGGGTTGGGCACAGTTCGTGTCCCACATGGATTTCACAGTCTTTAATCCCCATTTTGTACACCATTAAAAAAGAGAAAAAAACACCCCTAAATCCCGAAAACAGCCGTCATGGCTCTCCGTTTTCCCCTTTCCAGAATCCCATCCCCGGTACTTCCCAAGCGCTTAGTACAGTGCTCTGCACACAGTAAGAGCTCAATAAATACGATTGATTGATTGATTGATTGATTTTATAGATGAGGGACTTGAGGCCCAGAGAAGTGAAGTGAAGTGTGTGCCCAAGGTCACACAGCAGACAAGTGAAGGAGCTGGGATTAGAACCCAGGTCCTTCTGACACCCAAGCCTGCGCTCTTTACCAGGCCACGCTGCTTCTCCTAAGTAGATGACGAGAGGTATCTTTAATTTTTATCAATCAATGGCATTTATTGAGTGCTTACTGCGTGCAGAGCACGGTACGAAGCACTTGGTTGAGTACGATACAGCAGAGTTGGTAGATACGTTCCCAGTCCACAGTGGATCAGATACATTTGACTTTTTCCTTTAAAAATGATCCTGCAAACCTTTTCCAAGGCAGGGATGTCTAAAGTCTTCGCAGATCTTGGACTTGTGCTCACGGCTGTAAGAAAGGCTTTAGGATCTAAACCCCTAAGCCTAAAAAGGGTTCACAAATAGGCTGCATTGAACATCAGGAGCAAAACAGGTTTTAACATCTTGGTGGGTCCTCCTTTCCAGCCTGGGTTCCCTCCACATGTAGTGGCTGCTTTTCCAAGATAAGAAGTTAGAGGTCTTCACTTCCTGCCTGAAAATCGCTCCCATTTCACTCCAGCTCTGTGTGGACAAAAGACAATAGTACTCATGTGAGGGAAGGAGCTTGGCCTCATAGGGAAAGCAGCATGCCCTACTGGATAAAGCACGGGCCTGGGGGTCAGAAGGACCTGGGTTCCAATCCCACCTCTGCTACTTGTCTGCTGTGTGACCTTGGTCAAATCACTTCTCTGTGCCTCAGTTTCCTCATCTGTAAAATGGGGATTAGGACTGGGAGCCCTCACGTGGGGTAGGGACTGTGTCCAACCTGATTAGATCGTATCTACCCCTGTGCTTAAAAGACCGCTTGACACATAGTGAGTGCTTAACAAATACCATCCTCATCATCCTCATCATCATTAGCTTTAGCTTCTGAAAGTGGTACTGTGGCGGAACCCCAACCCAAAAGTTGTGGTGGGGCAAAGAGACCAGTGGCAGAAGACCCCACAAAAGCTTGGAACCACCTCCAGGTTTTTGGTATTTCTTTTTTAAGTGTTATGTGTTAAGTGCTTACTATGTGCCAGACACTGTGCTTAGTGCTGGGGTGGACAGAAGATAATTGGATTGAACATAGCTCCTGTCCCACAAGGGGTTTATAGTCATTCATCCATTCATTCGTTCGATCGTATTTATTGAGCGCTTACTGTGTGCAGAGTACTGTACTAAGCGCTTGGAAAGTACAATTCGGCAATAAAGGGAGATGATCCCTGCCCACACCGGATTTACAGTCTGGAAGGGGGATGACAGGCATAAAAACAAGTGAAAGGGAATCAATATAAATAGAATTATGGATATGTACTTATATATACAAGCGTTGTGGGGCGGGGAGAGACCAGTAGAGCAAAGGGAGAAAGTCGGGGCAATGCAGAAGGGAGGGGGAGCTGAGGAAAAGGGGTCTTAATACTTAAAATGAGTCTTAATATTCATTTTACAGATGAGGTAACTGAGGCCCGGACAAGTTAAGTGACTTGCCCACGGTCACGTAGACAAGTGGCAGAGCTAGGATTAGAATCCGGGTCCTCTTACTCTCAGACCCATGCACTTTCCACCAGGTCATGCTGCTTCTCTGGGAGATTCCTTGGAAAAGTGGAGAGAACACCCTCCTCCCAAGACTTCAGTTAACTGGAAAGGTCAAGGAGAGAGCAGTTGGGGGGAAAAAAATCCCGAGGGAAGAGGGGGTTTCTGGGTCTCTAATACACGGACCTTGCTTTGATGCCAGATCTGAAACTGACTGTGAGTAGGAAATGACCCAAAATAATATCCACCACAAACTGCAACAGGAAACAGAGCCTGGTTAAAAATAATCTTATTTTGCATCTGCAGTGCAGCCTCAGTCTCAGAATTTCACATCTTTAGCTGAAAAAAAAAAAAGAAAACAACGATCCGCCTTTCTTCTGAAATGGTAAAAGTGCGAATGAGTGAGGTTAATTCCAGGTAGTCGATAAGAGGTAGGCGATAGCACGTTCCCTGCATCGCTCCTCATGTAAATAGCGGCTGCTATTGATGTGCCCTTCCTACCTGCAGCCCTCAACGGAAGACAGAAAATGGTTGCTGGGTTCTTGTGATTTCGTCTCTGCCCCCTCTTGATCTCAGCCTTTTGGGCAGTGACCCCTACCTTTACCCACTTTGCAGAGGATTAATATGCGGACCAGTGGAAGCGGAATTTCTGTAGCCTGGTTCATCAACGGTATTTCATTTATTGACATCTGCTTCTGCTGAACTGTTTGCAGCCACAATCATTTCCATACTCAGCCCTTATTTGCAGTTTTTGCATTCAATCAATCAATCAATCAATCAATCAATCAATTGTATTTATTGAGCGCTTACTGTGTGCAGAGCACTCTACTAAGCGCTTGGGAAGTACACGCTGGCAACATATAGACACAGTCCCTACCCAACAGTGGGCAGAAAACTGGTTTATTTTAGTCGAGCCAGTGGCAGCAGGGGCAGGCCCTGGAGCCAAAGGAGGAGAGGTACGAGGAAAGAGCAAGAGAGGGAGGGTGTATGAATTTTTAAATTGTACTTGTTTATCCAACCGTATTGAGTGCTTACAGTGTGCAAAGCACTGTACTAAGCGCTTGGGAGAGTACAACAGAACAGCAAACAGACACATTCCCTGCCCACGACAAGCTTACGGAGTGCTTACCGTGTGCCAGGCACTGAGCTAAGCGCTGGGGTAGATACAAGACAGACCGTGTCGCAAATGGGGCTCACAGTATTAATCCCCATTTTACAGATGAGGTAATTGAAGCACAGAGAAGTCAAATGACTTGCTCAGGGTCACACAGCAAGCAAGTGGTGGAGTGGGGATTAGAACCTAGGTCCTTCCGACTCCCAGGCCGATGCTCTGGTCACTAGGTCTTGCTGCTCCTCAGGGATTGCCACCCTGAGCCCCTCAAGGGGTGATGGAGTAGCAGCCTGTCTTAGCGGAAGGATCACGGGCTTGGGTGTCAGAAGACGTGGGTTCTAATCCTGGCTCTGCCCCTCGTCTGCTGTGTGACCTTGGGCAAGCCACTTAACTTCTCTTTGCCTCAGTTCCTCATCTGTAAATTGGGGATCAAGACTGTGAGCCCCACGTGGGACAATCTGATTAGCTTGTATATACCCCAGTGCTTAGAACGTGGCTCAGTGGAAAGAGCACGGGCTCTGGAGTCAGAGGTCATGGGTTCAAATCCCGGCTCCGCCAATCGTCAGCTTTGTGACTTGGGCAAGTCACTTCATTTCTCTGGGCCTCAGTTACCTCATCTGTAAAATGGGGATTAAGACTGTGAGCCCCCCGTGGGACAACCTGATCACCTTGTAACCTCCCCAGCGCTTAGAACAGTGCTTTGCACATAGTAAGCGCTTAATAAATGCCATCATTATTATTATTGTTGTTGGCACATAGTAAGCGCTTAATAAATAGCATCGTCATTATTATTATTATTGGCACATAGTAAGTGCTTAATAAATAGCATCGTCATTATTATTATTATTTTCAGAGTCCATAACAGCGGACAGAGAAGACTGTGGGCGAGGCCCTGGGCTATAGCTTTGCCAGGGGCCCGGCGACCAGTGGCCAGGAGCAGAGAACTGCTAGCCAGGGGCCATCATTTCCCTAGCACTGCAACTGAGGAGGCCCTCGTTTCGATTCCTCCAGGGATTTGCTTCTCATTTCCATCAGTGGACATGTAGGAATACCGCTAATCCGTCTGCCTGAATGGATTATCCCCATGGCAGGTTATAGGTCACACATTTGCCTTCCCTTTATCTGGGACCTTTAGGGTGGTATCACCCAGGTACTGGGACTAAGGTATTATCAATCATTCCATAGGAGCACCCACTAAGTGCACAGCACTGTCCTAAGCACTTGGGAGAGTACCAAAGAGTTCGAAGGCGTAGTCTCTGCTCTCAAGGAGGTGACAATCTCACGAGGGAGACTGATACTTATGTGCATGGTGTAGTGGCTAGAGCACGGGCCTGGGCATCAGAAGGACATGGGTTTTAATCCCAACTCCACCACTTGTCTGCTGTGTGGCCTTGGGCAAGTCGCTTTGCTTCTCTGGACCTCAGTTACCTCACCTGGGAAAAACAGGGATTAAGAGTGTGAGCCCACTGTGGGACAGGAACTGTGTCCAACCTGATTAACTTGTAACTGTCTCAGTGCTTAGAACAGTGCCTGGTCTTAAACAGTGTAAACAGTGAATGACGACTGACTGTAAACTCCTGGTGGGCAGGAATAGTGCAGTAGGAATAGCATCATATGATTAGCGCAGGGGGAGACGGCTTCATGTAGGAGAGTAATTTCCACCCCTTCACCTCGAGGTTGATAGCATTGATAGGATGCCCAAACCACTTTGGAAACCAATAACGCTGATCAAAACTCTGCCGCAGCATTCCTGTTACCTCTGCTGTATTGTGATCTCCCAAGCACTTAGTGCAGTGCTCTGCCCATAGTGAGTGCTCAAATATGATTGACTGATTGAATGGCTGGGGCGTAGTGGGAGAAGAGAGTGTTTAAGGAGAGGGGAGAGGAATGATCAAATATTTCAAAGTCAGTGGCTGGGGGTTTCACTTAATTCAGAAAGGTATGGATAAGCAGGAGAGGTTTTTGAAGAGAGGGGTGACGTGTGCTGTCCGATGTTTTGGAAGAATGATTTGGGCAGCAGAGTGAAGTATGGACCAGAGAGGGGAGAGAATGATGGTAGGGAGATCATTAAGGAAGCTAATGGAATAGTCAGAGGGGTGGAAAGGCGCTCTTCATTCCATCATTCAGTTTTATTTATTGAGCACTTACTGTGTGCAGAACACTGTACTAAGCTCTTAGGAGTGTACAATATACCAGAGTTGGTAGATACATTCCTGGCCCACAAAGAGCTTACTCTTCCCTCTCTCCAAAGAGTCAGTCTTTGTTATCCAAAGACTGGGCTGCCTTACAGATAAGTGATCAGTTGTGTTTGCTCACATATAGAGAAGCAGTGTGGTCTAGTGGATAGAGCCTGGGTTAGGGAGTTAGAAAGACCTGGGTTTCTAATCCTGGCTCCACCACTTACTTGTCTGCTGTGTGACTTGGACAAATCACAACTTTTCTGTGCCTCAGTTACCTCATTTGTAATACGGGGAATGAGACAATGAGCCCCATGTTGGATATGGACTATTTCCAACCTGTTCTGCTTGTATCTACCTCAGAGCTTAGTACAGTGCCTGGCACGTCGTAAGCATTTAAATACCATAAAAAAAATATGCCCACCCCAAAAGGTCTTGGCTAGATGAGTAATAATAATGATTATGGTATTTGTTAAGTGCTTACTATGTGCCAAGCACTGTTCTAAGCGCTGGGATAGGTACAAGGTAATCAGATTGTTCCATGTGGGGCTCACAGTTTTAATCCCCATTTTACAGCTGAGGTAACTGAGGCACAGGTAAGTGAAGTGACTTGCCCAAGGTGACACAGCAGACAAGTGGCGGAGCCAGAATTAGAACCATGTTCCTCTGACTCCCAAGCCCGAGTATCATGGGCCTACGTCTTCAATGCGGTTGTCGAAACCAAAAGGGAATTAGAGGAATATAACTGGGTTCCGATGAATGTGAAGGGCACAGAGAGTACAACTCCATCCAACAGATTGAATGTAAACAACAAACCGGGACACTAGGGTCCAGGGTGGGATATTTTTCTGGTGGGATAATCTGCCAGTGACTGGTGATTCATGCAGGGGGAAGAGAGTCAAACATGACAACTATTAACAAGTGATGCTCCATTAGGGACCTGTCTGAGCTCAGTATTTGTACCAGCTACTTGCTCCTTAAATGAAAGCGGTCCCCAATTTGAGAGCAGTTTGGGACCCAAGATAGGTTTTGGGTTGTTTTTTTTTCTGGTATTTTTAAAGGTATTTAAGGGCTCACTATATTCCAGACTCTGTACTAAACACTGGGGTAGATTCAGGCTAATCACTCGGCTACAGTCCATGTCCCAAATGGGACTCACAGTCTTAATTCCCATTGTACAGATGAGGCAGCTGAGGCACAGAGAAGTGAAGCGACTTGCCCAAGGTCACAGTAGACAAGTGGCAGAGCTAGAATTAGAACCCAGGTCCTCTGTGTCCCAGGTCCATGCACTTTCTGCTAGGCCATGGTGCTTCTCAACAACACAATTTCATCGTATCCTCGACTCCTTGATGTGGTTAGGAACAACCGGAGTTGTTGAATAGAGATGGGTTAAAAAAAAAACAGTCCACAAGATTGTGAGCTTACTGTGGGCTAGGACAGTGTCTGTCTGCTGTTGTATTATACTCTCCCAAGTGCTTAGTACAGTGCTTTGCACACAGTAAGTGCTCAATAAATACAACTGAATGCGTGAAGGATGGCAAATGATTGGCATATGTCAGTATGATCAGTAAACAGCATCAATTGGGTTAGAGTGGACCATAAACTAAGTGTGAGTCAGAAATATAGTTACATTTTTGTTTGTTTTTTCAAATCCAGCTCAGAGGACATCAGCATCATGATACATGTCGTTTGTAAATGCTTCCCAGTTAGAGAATTCACATTTCCTGAAGGACTGGGAGATTTGGGGGAAGGCTCAGAGAAAAGCTCTGAAAATGGTTAAAGCGATGGAAATCAGCATCAGCGGAGGAATATTGAAGGACTGAGGATTATTTAGCCTAGAGGAAGGGGAGAGGTATCCTAACACTTAAACTCAATTCTGGGCAGATCTGTTCTGTGGCCAGAGGTGAGGGCCACACACTTAGTTTGGCATCCTCCTTTAGGCCAGATCAAAAGGAAATGGGCTTAAATTGCATCTTTCTGATCCTCCAGGAAAACACTCAGGTTAGGTTAAGTCCAACCTGAAAATGAACAAGGATACAAGGCAAGGAAATCGAGTCGCATGGAAAATGGAAAATTGAAAATCTATTGAAAATTGGATTGGGACTCGAAATGGAGGTTAACATATCAATCAATCAATCGTATTTATTGAGCGCTTACTGTGTGCAGAGCACTGTACTAAGCTCTTGGGAAGTACAAGTTGGCAACATATAGAGACAGTCTCTACCCAACAGTGGGCTCACAGTCTAGAAGGGGGAGACAGAGAACAAAACCATATTAACAAAATAGAATAGATATGTACAAGTAAAATAAATAGAGTAATAAATATGTATAAACATATATACACATATACAGGTGCTGTGGGGAAGGGAAGGAGGTAAGACGGGAGGATGGAGAGGGGGGCGAGGGGGAGAGGAAGGAGGGGGCTCAGTCTGGGAAGGCCTCCTGGAGGAGGTGAGCTCCTTGAAGGGAGGAAGAGAGCTACCTTGGCGGATGGGCAGAGGGAGGGCATTCCAGGCCAGGGGGATGACGTGGGCCAGGGGTCGACAGCGGGACAGGCGAGAACGAGGCACAGTGAGGAGGTTAGCGGCAGAGGAGCGGAGGGTGCGGGCTGGGCTGGAGAAGGAGAGAAGGGAGGTGAGGTAGGAGGGGGCGAGGTGATGGACAGCCTTGAAGCCCAGGATGAGGAGTTTCTGCCTGATGTGCAGATTGATTGGTAGCCACTGGAGGTTTTTGAGGAGGGGAGTAACATGCCCAGAGCGTTTCTGGACAAAGACAATCTGGGCAGCGGCGTGAAGTATGGATTGAAGTGGGGAGAGACACGAGGATGGGAGATCAGAGAGGAGGCTGATGCAGCAGTCCAGACGGGATAGTAACATATGCTGTTCGTCTTCTCCTGTAGAGAAGTACTGTGGCCTAATGGTTAGAACACAGGCCTGAGGGTCAGAAGAACCTGGGTTCCTAATCCTGGCTCTGCCACATCTCTGCTGTGTGACCTTGGGCAAACCAATTCATTTCACTGGGCCTCAGTTACCTCATCTGTAAAATGGGGATTAATACTGTGAGCCCCACATGGGACAGGGACTGTGTCCGAGACAATTTGCTTGGGTCCACCCTGGTGCTGAGTACAGTACCTGGTACATAGGGCTTAATAAATGCCATTACTATTATTATTATCATTGTATTCTTTTAGCCTGGTTTCTATTGGCACCTATTTCTGCGCTCCGAGGTATTCGCTGCCAACAGATGGTTTGGTTGGGAAGCAGGAGAATAATAATAATGACATTTATTAAGTATTGACTAGTATCAAAGCTTGGTTCTAAGTGCTGGGGGAGGTACAAGACAGCTTGGAGCCAATCAATCAGTCATATTTATTGAGTGCTTACTGTGTACAGAGCACTGCGTTAAGCACTTGGGAGAGTACAATATAACAGACTTGGTAGACACATTCCTTGCCCATAATGAGCTCACAGTCTAGAGGGAAAGACAGACAGTAATATCAATACAGGAATTATGGTTATGTACGAAAGTGCTGTGGGGCTGAGGGAGAGGCGAATAAAGGGATCAAATCACAGTGAAGTAGAAGAGGGTGGGAAAAGAGGAAATGAGAGCTTAGTCGGGGAAGGCCTCTTAAGAGAAGATGTGCCTTCAGTAAGGCTTTGAAAGTGCAGAGAGTAGTTGTTGGATATGAAAAGAGAGGACACTGTAGTCCAGAGGCAGGACATGGGTGAGAGGTCAGGGATGAGATAGATGAGATGGGGGCACAGTGAGTACATTGGCATTAGAGGAGCGAAGTGTGCGGGCTGGGTTGAAATAGAACAATGAGGTGAGGTACGAAGGGCAAGGTGATTGAGTGCTTTAGAGCCGATGGTTAGGAGTTCTGTTCTATGCAGAGGTGGATAATAATAATAATAATGATGGTATTTGTTAAGCGCTTACTATGTGTAAAGCACTGTTCTAAGCGCTGGAGAGATTTCAAGGTAATCAGGTTGTCCCACCGGGGGGCTCACAGTCTTAATCCCCATTTTACAGATGAGGTAACTGAGGCCCAGAGAAGTTAAGTGACTTGCCCAAAGTCACACAGCTGACAGTTGGCGGAGCCGGGATTTGAACCCATGACCTCTGACTCCAAAGCGCATGCTCTTTCCACTGAGCCACGCTGCTTCTCAGGGATGGGCAACCACTTAAGGTTCTCGAGGAGCGGAGAAACATGGACTGAACATTTCTGTAGAATGATGATCCGGGCAGCGGATGAAGTATGGACTGGAGTCGGGAGAGACAGGAGGCAGGGAGGTCAGCAAGGAGGGTGATTGAGCCCCTCCTAATTTGAGGTAGGGAGAGGAGGGAACCCTTTGTCCCACTCTTACAGTTGAGGTAACTGAGACCCAAAGAGGTTTGTTCATTACTTAGTCCTTATGGTATTTATTAAGCGCTTGCTATGTGTCAAGCATTGTTCTAAGCGCTGGGGAAGATAAAGGATGATCAGGTCAGACCGGTTCCTGCGATGCATGGGGCTCACAGTCTAAGCAGAAGGGAGAACAGTATTGAGTAGTATAGTGCCTGGCTCACAATAAGCACTTTCCAAATACCATAATTAGTATTTTACACATGAGGTAACTGAGACCCAGAGAAGTTAAGCGACTTGCCTAGAGTCACACAGGGGACAGGTGGCCGAGCAGGGATTAGAACCCAGGTTCTCTGACAACCCCAGACCCCAGACCCCTGCTCTTTCCATTAGGCCTCTCTGCTTCACAGGTTAGGTAACTTGTGACAGGTCTCGCATCAGGGAGATCAGTAGTTGAGAAGGAGTTAGAAGCTGGGGGTCCCAATCTCTGTTCCATGCTCTTTCCACTAGGCCCCTAGGAACTTTTCTAAGTCGTGAAGAGGGATTGGCATAGGGAAGGAGTGCCTTGAGCTGAACACAGCTGTTTTGGGCCAAACAGAAGTTTGGCTGTTGATTAATGTGAAGAGTGGTTTCCCAGGTTAAAATAAATTTCCTTTGGTCCATATGTTGAATGGCAGTCTTCCACAAGGACAGCTGGATGGGACTCAGTAACCTCTAATGGAGTCATGAAGTAGTTAGGGGAAAGGGACTTAGCCGTTTGAGTGATGGACTGTGGTTTCTCGCTCTTAATCCCCTAACGTAATTCCTCAGGGGGCAAGGGGATTTTGCGCTTGGATCGGTTTTCTTCGGACAGCGGCTCCCGCTAGGAAATACGGAGCCAGTGGATTTCGTCTTGCGGGGACCTGGGTTTCCCGGGAACATGGGAAAGTGAGTTGCTGCTTGTCCTCCTGCCCCTTCCCTTCTCCGCCCCTTCGGTTTGGCTGCGGCCCAACCTAGATGGGGATGAGGAAGGGGCCGCGCGGATAATAATCATAATAATAACTTTGATAACTGTTAAGCGCTCACTCTATGCCAGTCCCTGTACCATTCAATTAATCAATCGTATTTATTGAGTGCCTACTGTGTGCAGAACACTGTACTAAGCGCTTGGGAAGTACAAATTGGCAACAACCACTGGGGCAGATACAAGATAATCGGGTTGAACACGGAGTGCTTTCAGTCCTGCTAAACAGCATTAAAAATAGGCTGACTACCAAATGGCTCCAATGCAGCACATGCTCCATACAGTCCTCTCCTTCTAATTAAAACTGACTCACTGTTCCCTTGCACACTGCTGTAATCTGCCACCATAGCATGTAATTAGATTCCTGTCAGTAGAGCAGGGTAAGCAGCTACTTAAGCATTAATTAAACTTTAACAACTTAGTAGGGTGGGCTGAGGCTTCCAAAGGATTTTTTTTCTCTAATTTCTGCACCTTTCGAAGGGGATTGACTATTAAAAAAGTGCTGTGGGGGGTTATTTTTAGAAGCAGGGCAAGAAGCAAGCACTGCCACCCCTCTTTTATTCTTGTGACTTATAAAAAGAGTGCATTTCTGAGAGTCTTGGAGGTATGTATTGGATGATGTGACAGAAGCGTGGTGCCCTCATCTGACAGGGCTCAGCCCGGAATCACCTCAAGCTAGCTCTCTTCCTCCCTTCAAAGCCCTACTGAGAGCTCACCTCCTCCAGGAGGCCTTCCCAGACTGAGCCCCCTTTTCCCTCTCCTCCTCCGCATCCCCCCCGCCCTACCTCCTTCCCCTCCCCACAGCACCTGTATATATATATTTGAACAGATTTATTACTCTATTTGTACGTATTTACTATTCTATTTATTTTGTTAATGATGTGCATATAGCTTTAATTCTATTTGTTCTGACGATTTTGACGCCTGTCTACGTGTTTTGTTTTGTTGTCTGTCTCCCCCTTCTAGACTGTGAGCCCATTGTTGGGTAGGGACAGTCTCTATATGTTGCCGACTTGTACTTCCCAAGCGCTTAGTACAGTGCTGTGCACACAGTAAGCGCTCAATAAATACTCTTGAATGAATGAATGAATGGAGGCTGAAGAACGAGTCGGACCAGTGAGTAGGGTGGAAGCTGAATTTGAGGCTCCAGGCAGGCAAGAACACCAATCCGAGGATGAGCAGTGAATTTATTGAGCACTTACTGTGTGCAGAGCTCTGTACTAAGCGCTTGGGAAAGTGCCAGGGAGAGGCAGAGGGGCAGCGTGAATACTGTCTAGGGCCCATGATGGCATCATTGACTTGACAATGCCAAGTGAACCACACCCACTCATTTGTGAAATATCTAGGTGATTTTTCACAGCGCTGGAATAAGCCAGAACCAGCCAGCACTTGGCTCTGTGTATTCAAAATCGTCCCAAAACAGGCATTCTGGGGCAATGGGGGTGGAAGGGCTTGTCAGGGAGGGGCAGCACCCATTGTATTCAGCCGATCAGTAGTACTTATTGAGCACTCCCTGTGGGCAGGCCACTGGACTGAGCACTTGGGAAAGCACAATGCAATATTGAGAGCCACGATCCCTACCCACAAGGAGCTTACAGTCTAGTGGGGGAGACAGAAAAGGGAAATGGCAGAGTGAAAGGTTATGGACATAAGTCTTGAGGGACTAAGAGTGGGGTGAATATCAAATGCTTAAGAGGCACAGTTCCAGGTGCATCGACGAAGCAGAGGGGAAGACAGGGGATGTGAGGGCGTAGTCTGGGTAGGCCTCTTGGAGGAGGTGGAATTTGAGGAGGGCTTTGAAGGTGGGGGGTAAGGGGGACTGTCAGATGTGAAGGAGGAGGGCGAGAGGCCAGGTACCCAACGTTGCCTTCAGTAGCTGGCTGCCCTCCCCACAAAGAAAGCCCACTGGTTCACCACCATGGGTGACACCCCCAGAAAGCCCCCCTCACCACAGGCGAAGCCGAGATCCGTGGGGCCCACCAGCATTCGAGATTTTTTTTTTGTTGTTGTTGTTGTTTTGCTTTTTTTACTCTGAACATTGGATTTTTCACTGGATGCTTTCATGTTCAGGGGGGCAGGTTTACCGACATCATTATTGGTGATCTCAAGCCAATATTTTGACCTGATCTGGAATGCTGCCTTCCTCTGGCTGAATCGAATCAAAGCGAGGTAGAAATGACAGCGATCTAGGCCGTCAATTCTGGATCGGTCCTCTCCCAAGGACCACTAATGATCGGTTCCCTTCCTCGTTCCTATCTCCCAGCTTGCAGGCCCAGTTCATGCTTCTCTTTCCCAGAGAAGTTGTTATAAAGATGGATTTTGATAAATTCATGGATCAGCAGTTGTGGGGGAAAGTTGGGATTTTAGAGTGTGCATTCCTAACCAGTAGGAAGAATAAGAATAGTGGCATTTATCAGGCCCTAAGTGCCAAGCACTGTGCCAAAAGCTGGGATAGATACAATGAATCAATCGCATTTACTGAGCACTTACTGTGTGCAGAGGACTGTAATAAGCACTTGAGAAAGTACAAAATATTAGAGCTGATAGAAACTTTCTCTGCTTGCAATAAGTTTACAGTCTATTATACAAGATAATCAGATCAGAGTCCCCTGACCCACATGGGGCTTAGGAGAACAAGTGTTTTCTCCCCATTTTACAGATGAAGAAACTGAGGCACAGAGAAGTGAAGTGACTTGCCCAAAGTCTCACTGCAAGAAATGCCAAAACTGGGAATAGAACGCAGGTCTCCCAACTCCCGGGCTCATGCTGTTTCCATTTGTCCGCCGTGACTCTAGTCATCATCGTGCCGTTCCTCCACACGTGGTCCAAACACGAGAAGCAGTGTTGACTTAGCAGACAGCGCACGGTCCTGAGAGTCAGAGGACCTGGGTTCTAATCCCGGCTTTGCCACATGTCTGCTGTTTAATTCTGGGCAAGTCATGTAATGTCTTTGGGCCTCAGTTACCTTATCTGTAAAATGGGAATAAGAGTGTGAGCCCCATGTCGGGTAAGGACTGCGTCCAACCTGATTAACTCGTATCTGCCCCGGGACTTAGAACAGTGCACATAGTAAGCACTTAAGAAGAACCATAGTTATTATTATTATCTTGTTAGGACTGTCCAACGGAGAACAGGCTCACTCAGTAGAGGCATTGATTGTTTGTTCTAATGATGTGAATTAAAATTGGCTTGTGTTGCTTCCATTAATGATGGTTGTCAACCAGTTCTGGAGACAAGTCAATCGCAACATGAGCAGTAATGAAACTTTGAGGGGGTGGGTGCCACATTTTCAAATAATGGGACAGATGGAGGCAATGAAATTGCCTGATACATAGTAACAATAATAATAATGATGGCTTTTGTTAAGCGCTTACTGTGTGCAAAGCACTGTTCTAAGAGCTGGGGAGGCTACAAAGTGATCAGGTTGTCCCACGGGGGGCTCATAGTCTTAATCCCCATTTTCCAGATGAGGTAACTGAGGCCCAGAGAAGGGAAGTGACCTCCCCAAAGTCACACAGCTGACAAGTGGTGGAGCCGGGATTAGAACCCATGACCTCTGGCTCCCAAGCCCGTGCTCTTTCCACTGAGCCACGCTGCTTCTCTAGCTCCTGACCAGGCTGTGAGCCCACTGTTGGGTAGGGACAGTCTCTATGTGTTGCCGACTTGTACTTCCCAAGCGCTTAGTACAGTGCTCTGCACACAGTAAGCGCTCAATAAATATGATTGATTGATTGAGTAATAGCTCCTGGCCAGAATGCAAGCACCCAGGGTGGGGAGAGTCAGCCTGTCTGAGAGTCCGATAGTCTGAGGCACCTGATCTCTCTTCCGGGTCTCAAATAACTTATGCTTTATTTGCTATGAGGTGAAGGGGGCCCCTGAATGTGGCTGAATGGGATGCAGCATGGTGTAGTGGTTAGATCAGGGGCCTGGGAATCAGAAGGTTGTGGGTTCCAATCCCGGCTCTGTCACTCGTCTGCTGTGTCACTTCTCTGTGCCTCAGTTACCTCATCTGGAAAATGGGGATTGGGACTGTGTGACCCATGTGGGACAAGGGGAGCGTGTCACCTAGATTTCCTCGTATCCACCCCAGCGCTTAGTACGGTGTCTGGCACACAGTAATATCACAATTATTACATCTCTTCCACCATCTAGAAGAAGAGGAAACATAACTTCTCACCTCACCAGGGGTGGGGAGAGAGATTGGTCTCTTTGGGCTGTCTTTTCTGTGGCCGCTCAAGGCCCACCTCCTCCCGCAGACTTTCCACAGGCTGATCTATGCCTCGTTCTCACCTCTCAAGTGACGGCCGATATCCACCGAAGAGAAGTGTTTATGTCGATTGCGTGCTTGTCGGTCTCGGCACCTCTGGTAGCCAGAGCGCTTCCTGACAGCGGGGAACAGCAAGTGCCCCTAGAGTGGTCCTCCCACAGCAAATACTCGAAAGCGATGACAGCGGGAGCCAGCCATCGAGTGTCATTTCAGCATTGGTGTCTGAGGCTCTTCACGGAGCTGCGGCCCCCCCGGATTCGACTCCATGACCTTTGGCTGACCAGCCCTTGGGTCTGTGTGAGAAGCAGCATGGCCTAGAGGAAGGCGATTGGGTCCAGGACTCAGAGGACCTGAGTTCTAATCCCAGCTCTGCCACTTAACTGCTGTGTGACCCCGAGCGAGTCATTGGCCTTCTCTGTGCCTCAGTTCCCTCATCTGCTCAATGGGGATTCAATACTTAGTCTCCCCGCTACTTTGCCTGTGCGCCCCACGTGGGACCTGATTATCGTATAGCCGCTTCAGTGCTTGGTACAGTGCTCGGCACGTAGTAAGTGCTTGGCGAGTACCATAATTATTATTGTTGTTGTTAGCAGCCCAAATCCCCAGAAACTGGGCCAGCTTCATGCTTAATTAGTTAATGCATTTTGCAGTGGGAGGATGGAGACCTCCAAAGTTAAATGGCTTGTCCCAGGCCACACCCTTGGTGGCAGAGCCAAAATTAGGCCTTGGGTCTCCTGGTGCCGGTTCCATTTCCGAGCAAAGGAGGTGACCCAGCTTTTCTCCCATGGTTTCTGAAGAAGTTAAGGGGCAATATTCCTTCCTTTGCCTGATTTCTCAGAGCCATGGCGTCCCTGATGAGGGCAGGGGAGCACTTGGGCAGCTCTGGAAATTGCTGAGGAGGTACATGCACGCTTTATCGTGTCAGGGAGAAGGCAAAAACATGAAAACTTGTAATGAGTAAATGCAAATTTCTGGACCGCACCTCACCAGGTCTTAGATCAGACGGCGGTGACTCGTGCGCTAGGTAATGCCGAGTCACATTTGCATTCTACCACAGAATAATAATAAATAACAATGAAATTTAATAATAATAATGCATTTATTAAGTACTTACTATGTGCAAAGCACTGTTCTAAGCACCGGGGAGGTTACAAGGTGATCAGGTTGTCTCATGGGGGGCTCACAGTCTTCATCCCCATTTTACAGATGAGGGAACTGAGGCCCAGAGAAGTTAAGTGACTTGCCCAAAGTCACACAACTGACAATTGGCGGAGTCAGGATTTGAACCCATGACCTCTGACTCCAAACCCTGGGCTTTTTCCACTGAGCCATGCTGCTTCTCATTTGTTAAGCGCTTACTATGTGCCAAGCACCGTTCTAAGTGCTGGCGGGAATACAAGGTAATCAGGTTGTGCTATGTGGGGTTTACAGTTTTAATCCCCATTTTATTCATTCATTCAATCGTATTTATTGAGTGCTTACTGTGTGTAGAGCACTGTACTAATCGCTTGGGAAGTACAAGTCGGCAACATATAGAGACAGTCCCTACCCAACAACGGGCTCACAGTCTAGATGAGGGAACTGAGGCACAGAGAAGTTGTGACTTGCCCAAGGTCACACAGCAGACAAGTGGTGGAGCCCGGATTAGAACCGATGACCTCTGACTCCCAAGCCTGTGCTCTTTCCATTGACCACACTGCTACTCTAATGGATTATGGCCATCGTTATCAGTCAGTCGATCGTATTTATTGAGCACTTACTGTGTGCAGAGCACTGTACTAAGCACTTGGGAGAGGACAATGTGATAATATCATGACACATTCCCTGCCCACAAGGAGGTTTATGATTTTCAACATCATTTTACAACGTGCAGGGGGCTGTATTGAGGTACTGAGCACCAGGGAAAGGTTCAAGGATATCGTTTTGTTCGATCAGGGGCATTTATTAAGACACCACTGAGTACTGTGCTTAGGGAGGTAAAATAAGACATGATTTTCCTGGCCCTCAAGGGCTCGATCTGAAAGAGGGCAACTGATAAGACAAGAGGGAAAGGAGTAACAGCGTAAATTCAGCCAAAACAGCAATTCAGCAACAGTATCCAAAGCAGCAACACTAATGCTGGAAGAGTCTTTGGAGTCCTGAATGCTCTGGGCAGGGGCATCTTTTATTTATATATATATATATATATATAAATATATACATATGGTATTTGTTCAGCACTTACTATGTCAAACACCGTTCTAAGCTCCAGGTTAGAAGGAGGTCAGTTTGGGCACCATCCCTGTCCCACTTTGGTCTCACAGTCTAAATTGGAGGGAAGATGATTTGATCCCCGTTTTACAGATGAGGTAACTAAAGCAGAGAGAAGTTAATTGACTTGCTCAAGGTCACACAGCCAACAAGTAGTAGTGCCGGAATTAGAACCCAGGTCCTCTGCCTCCGAGGCCCATACTCTTTCCACTAGGCCACGTCAAACCTTTGTCAATCAATCATTGGTATTTATTGAGTGCTTATTGTGTGCCGAGCTCGGAAATAAGTGCTTGGGGGAGAGTACAGTACAACAGAGTTGGTAGGCACAATCCTTTCCCTCAGGGAAATTAAAAGCATTCCCCCACACTAAGTGCTGGGAAGATATTGGGGGAGAGGGTGGAGTGTGTGTGCGCGTTTGTGTACACGTGCATGCATGCACTTTTGATAGTGTACTCTCTCATTTGGTCTACAGCCCAGAGAATTTAGTATAACCACGTCCCTGGCATTGCTACGATACGGATAACCTGTTGCAACATAATTTGCATACTTAAATCAAAGATGAAGACTGACTCTTTTTGATGCTTTCAAGCCCTTCGGTTCCAAAGGGAGCTGTGTTTGTTTGGAAACAAAAAGGACTTTTCCATTCTGGTTGCCACTCACTCACTCCCTGCTCATTAATTCTCTCATCCTCAAAATGCAGGAACGTAAAGCCACGATTTAACAGTCCATTTCAGCATTCTTCATTTCCTTGTAAAGTGCAGCATGTCAGCACATTAAGTCCTCATCGACAGTTCACGCTGCCTTGATTTCTGGTCTTCCATGCTTCCCCTTCAGAGTTCTTCATTAACAGAAGGAGCGAGCTCTGTGGGCATGTAATTGCTGTGGGACTAAGTCCAGGATGGAGAGTGGAAACCCAAGAGATCCTGGTCTCCAGGAGAGGCCTGCATGGGCTTCCCTCTTCCCTTTCCTTTTTCATGCTCCTGTGGGTAAGGGGAGGAAGAGGTCCAGCTTCCAGAAAATGGGGTGGCTGAAGTCCTGGTGCATAAGTAGGGTAGTACCAAATGTACCCAAAGTCCCTGTAGCTACATATACAGGCCTCACGCATTTGAGTGGGTCAGCACTTAGAACAGTGCTTTGCACATAGTAAGCGCTTAACAAATGCTATCATTATTATTATTATTGTGCCCGCTCACCCGGTCAGTCAGTCGTATTTATTGAGCATTTACTTTGTACAGAGCACTGTACAAAGTGCATGGGAGAGTTCACTGTAACAAGGAATCAGTCCCTGCCCACAACGAGCTGACAGTCTAGAGGGGAAGACAGATATTAATATAAATAAATAAAACTACAGATATGTACCTAAGTGCTGTGGGGCTGAGAAGGGGGATGAATAAAAGAAGCAAGTCAGGGTGTGACGCAAAAGGGAGTGGGAGAGAGGGAAAGGAGGGCTTAGTCAGGGAAGGCCTCTTGGAGGAGATGTGCCTTCAATAAGGCTTTCAGGTTGGGGAGAGTATGGCAGATATGAAAAGGGAGGGCGTTCCAGGCCAGAGACAGGACATGGGTGAGATTCAGTCAGCAGCGAGGTAGGCAAGATGGAGGTACAGGGAGAAAGTTGGTATTAGAAGATCTAAGTGTGCAGGCTGGTTTGTAATAGGAGAGTAGCGAGGTGAAGTAGGAGGGGGCAAGGTGATCGAGAGCTCTGAAGCCTATGGTGAACCGATGGTAACCACTGGAGTTTCTCGAGAGTGGGGAGACGTGGCCTGAACATTTCTGTAGGAAAATGATCTGGGCAGCGGAGTGAAGTATGGACTGGAGTGGGGAGAGACAGGAGGCAGGGTTGTCAGCTAGGAGGCTGGTACAAGGTGGGATAGGATAAGTGATTGGACTAATGCACTTGGATGGAGAGCATTTTGGATAATAATAATAATAATAATAGCATTTATTAAGCGCTTACTATGTGCAAAGCACTGTTCTAAGCGCCGGATGGGGAAGCGGCGTGGCTAAGTGGAAAGAGCACAGGCTTGGGAGTCAGAGGTCATGGGTTCTAATTCCAGCTCTGCCACTTGTCGGCTGTGTGACTTTGGGCAAGTCACTTAACTTCTCTGGACCTCAGTTACCTCATCTGGAAAATGGGGAATAAGATTGTGAGCCCCACGTGGGACAACCTGATCACCTTGTATCCCCCCCAGTGCTTAGAACAGTGCTTTGCACATAGTAAGCACTTAACAAATACCATTATTAGTATTATTATGGAGGGGGGGAAAGGGCGGAGTCATCAGGCCTGGTTGGGATTACCGGCCAGGCAGGGGCAAGTCTGCACTCCTGGACATGACTTGGTGGAAGCTGGACATTAGGGAGTTGGCTTTGGCAGGACTCTAGGCCAGTCCCTGCCACCTTAACATCTGTTTGCCTCAGTTCCCTCATCTGTAAAAAGGGGGTTCAATACGTGTTCCCTCACCTACTTAAACTGCGAACCCTGTGTGGGACAGGGACTTGAGTCTGTATATACCCCACCGTTTGGTACAGTGCTTGGCACATAGCACTTAAAAAATACCAGAATTATCACCACAATTGACTGTGCAGTCCCAGTGTAAGTCTGTTCACCTATTTCCAATCCCAGCTCTGCCACTTACTTGCTCCATGACCTTGGGTGAGTTACTTAACTTCTCTGTGCCTCAGTTCCCTCATCTACAAAATGGGGACTCAATACCCATTCTCCTTCCTACTTAGACTGTGAGCCCCATGTGGGACCTGATTATCTTTTGTCTACCCCAGTGCTTAGTACAGGTTTTAGCACATAGTAAGCACTTAACAACTATCATAATTATTACTAAATACCATCATCATCATCATCAATCATATTTATTGAGCGCTTACTGTGTGCAGAGAACTGTACTAAGCGCTTGGGAAGTACAAGTTGGCAACATATAGAGACAGTCCCTACCCAACAGTGGGCTCACAGTCTAAAAGGGGGAGACAGAGAACAAAACCAAACATACTAACAAAATAAAATAAATAGAATAGATATGTAATAAATAGAATAGATATGTAGAATACCAGCATTATTACCACAAGTAACTCTACAGTCTGTACACCCAGCGAATGCCAATTCACCTATTTCCGTGGTGAGAGGAGTGTCCTGCTATCTTATGAACTCCAAGTTGACCCACCGCTTAGTACAGTGCCTGGTACTTAGTAAGCACTTAACAAATACCATAATCATCATCATCTGCCTGATTCCCCTTGGCCACAGCCCAGAGTCTCTGTAGGATGGCCAGGATATGAGGGAAGAGTGAATAGGAACAAGACAAGAAGAGATTGAAGCTAAGGGTTTCTCTGATCAGAGAGGTGGGTATAAGCAGAGATTCCTGGTTTGGGAGACCTGAAAAACATGATGAGGCTGGAGAGATTCCAGCTGCTGAATGTGGAACCAGGAAGTGTGAGTTTTCAGATCCATCAAGGGAATGTATTGAGTACTTACTGTGGGCAGAGCGCTGTGCCTCGGGTTTAAAAGGCAATTTTTTTTAGATGGTTTTGGATTGGGAGACAGAGGTCATGGGTTCTAATCCCAGCTCCTCCATTTGTCAGCTGTGTGACTTTGGGCAAGTCACTTAACTTCTCTGTGTCTCACCTCATATGTAAAATGGGGATTAAGACTGTGAGCCCCAGGGGGACAACCTGATAAACTTTTATCTATTCCAGCGCTTAGAACAGCGCTTGGCACATAGTAAGCACTTAACAAATACCGTCATTATTATTATTATCTTTTGAAATTTTCTAGATTGTGAAACCCCACCATCCTTCTAATTATTATCATTATTTTTTAGAGAGCATTTAGTTAGGGCTTAATGTCTGTCTAAGCACTGGAGTAGATGGAAGACATTCAGACTGAGGGCATGGAACTCCATGACCCAGAAAGGTAAAGTGTCATTGTCACACAGCAGACCAGAGGCAGAGCTGGGTTGACAACTGGTTCCATGTGTGTGGTGTGAGTTGTGTGTTGTCTGTTATGTGTGTGTATGTATGCGTTCCCTACAAAAATCTTTAAAAGTTTGAATAATTTAACCTAAGAAATAAAATAGGAAGGATTAGGGAGACTAAAAGAACAAAGCTTTTGCCAAAATGTTTTTTTCGTTTATTTTTTTAAAAAGAAACTATTGGCCCAATGCCCAGGGCCCTTAGAGAAAACTCTGCCCTAAATGAATTATTCCTTCTAGAAGCTCCTTACAGAGTCGCTTCATAGAAAGTCTTTAACTTTAAGAGAACATCTTTGCTATAATAGAATATTTCCCATTGCTCATAGTGAGGCAGTGGGCAGAAAACGATGGAAATATTAAATAATAGTAATGTCTCATTTAGATCTGCTTGGTATTGGTAAGCCCTCAGATAGAATGTGGCCAAAGCCTGCCTATGCATTTTGCATGGAGCCCAGAGGGGATCTAAGTACTTTAGAAAGAGAAGCTGTGCAGGCTACCGCTTGGGCCTAGAGGTCAAAGGACCTGGGTTCTAATCCTGATTTCCCAAATGCTTACTGTGTGACCTTGGACAAGTCACTTAACTTCTCTGGGCCTCAGTTCTCCTGTTCTCCCTCCTACTTAGTCTGTGAGCCCCAAGCGGGACAGGGACTACGTTCAAGCTAATTGACTTGTATCTGCTCCAGCACTTAGAACAGTGTTGGACGCACCGTAAGCGCTTAGCAAATACCCTTAAAAAGGGGGTATAAGTTCATTCTGTGTGAAATAACCCATATTTCTTGCTAAATCTCACGAAAGACCGAGCTCTGGAAAATTTGCCCAGAGGAGAAGCATGGATTAAAAGCTGGTTCTAATTCTGTTACGGCTGCCGTCCCAGCCCCCTTCCCATCCCGAATCCACCAATACCACGGAAGCGATGATTTCTTTTTCGTTTCGAAAAGGCAATGGAGTCAAACTTATTCCGATGATGTGTTCATTCTGTTTCCTCCTCCATATGGGGATGGAGTGAGACAGATTGGATGCTGCCTGACTGCAATTCTTGCCATATTGTCTAGTGGGTGTATGCGCAGAGTTAAATGGCTCTGTGCAGACATAAACTCGAGGCAAGGCCGCAAGCTTTGAACCTGTGGGAACCGGGGTGATCAGTCTTTTTTGGTAGAGCATCTGGGTTTGGAGCTGAGCAGATAAGTGGATTCCCAGGCCCGTAAGCCAGGGCCTGACAACTAATGTTTGGAGTTGCCACCGACTCCTCATTTCATGCCAAGAGCTTTCAAGATGAGGCAAGATTGTCAGCAGCTTTGGGAAAGAAATGAAGCTTTATTTGAGGAAACCAATTTTGTGGGCTCTGAGAATAGCGAGCGGGTAACATTTTTTAAAATGTCAGAAATAGCCGCACCCCAGAGAGCTAAGAGCAGTCTGCCATCTCATTTAGAAAGTGTTTTCAAACCCAACAGGATAGAGAATGTTGTCACTGAAACCACTTTCTCCTCAACTACTCGAAATTCACCTGGACAGCAGGGTTGAGGTGAGGATTGCTAATCAAACTGACTAGAAATCGTAGCAGTGATAATTGGGATATTTGTTAAGCACCGCCTATCTGCTAAACATTGCAGTAGCTACAGTCCGATCAGACACAGTCCCCGTCTCGAACAGGCTTCACAGTTCAAGGGGGAGTATTCCCATTTTATGAGTGAGGCAACAGGAGCAGGAGGAAGTCAAGCGACTTGCCCAAGGTCACACAGATTTAAAACCCAGCTCCTCTGACTCCCAGTCCTGGGCTCTTTCCACTGGGCCATGCTGCTTGCCCACTGAAGCTGCCCATTCTACTTTCCCTGCCCAAACAGGATGAAATGCCAGCATTAGGAGAGTAGCCAAAAAGAAGCCAGCCGGCCTTACTCCACAGCCTACAGGCTGGGGAAGAGTTGCAAAAACATACGGGCTTCTAGGATCAGCTCCAGTAGAAATACAGGGCCTTTGGCCAAAACAGAATGTCAGATAAGATTTACTCCGAGTGCCAAGGAGGTAGGTTGGAAGCATGGCGGTTGTGATCAAAAAGCATTTCCGCTCTTGCATTGGTGAGGAACCTACAAAAGGAACTTGCCAAAGGCCCCCAGAACCGACAGCTTTCCTAGCCTGGGCGGTCTCGTTGGCTTCCTTAGTATAGTAAAGTCTGAAGACTAACGCCCCTCGCCTTAAAACGGTTTAGTGAGGCCCAAGTCCATTGGCCAGAAGAGCTGCCTGTCCAGCCGCTTAAGAATGTGGAGACAAGGGACAGATGTTATATTCCACCTGAAATTTTAGATTGGGAAGGAGGGTATAGCCGGAATGCCTCTGGGAACAAAGGGGCAGGAAGAGAAGGAGATGTTAGAAGATACATCCTTCAAGCGAACAGAGAGAGCCTCAGTTTGGATTGCATTAGGTCAGAGTCGAAGTTCTTCTGATTAACACAGCTAGGGGTTTCTCTCCTGTCAGGAGGAATCGGCTGTAATTGGTGCTCTCCGAGGTGTATAGGTGGCCCAAGAGAGAAGAGCTGTCTCTCCCTCTCAATTATGTCTTCTAAGGAGACACACACTCCCAAAGCCACGAGAGAAATCCTTTCACAGCTCACAAGGTTAGAAAGGACTTTAAGATCTCTCTGCTAGTCAATCCCTCTCTTCTCTTCCTCCTTCTCCTCCTCCTGACAAAATTCTTCCTAAGCTATCCCAAACATATGAGCTTCTATAAATATTTCTTGAGAGGACAATCTCACACCCCTTCTCTTTAGTCTCCAACAGTGCCTGCTGGCCATTGCTGTCAAGCATATCTTGCCACTTACCTACTTGTGATCTTGGGCAAGTCACTTAACTTCTCTTTGCCTCGGTTTCCTCAACTGCCAAACGGGGATTCAATACCCCCCATTCTCCCTCGTACTTAGACCATTTGGGACAGAGACTGTGACCAGCCTGAGCAATTTGTATCTACTCCAGCACTTAGAACAGTGCTTGACACACAAGTGCTTAACAAAATACCATCGAAAAAAACAAACAAAAAAACCTGTCTCTCTGAGAGGTGGCTTTAATCTCTTCGGCTCCTGGGGAAGTTTCTCTCCATTGTATCCTCAATGAAGGTAGAGAATAGCTGTATAAAAGCTCTTCAGGGGATAATGTTAGTCTTTGCACCTCACTTCTTTTCTTTTTCCATCAATCACTCCTGAGCTAATGGGGTCATCTGCAAAAAGCAGCAGTTTTGGAATAAATCCTTCATCTTGCTGTTCTAACAGCCCCCTGACTATGTCCCCGAATCTCATTTCTCACCCCCCCTCTTGTCTTTCTGGGTGTATTCGCTTAAATAGGTCACACAATGGGAGGGAAGGGTTAATCGCTGAACACGTCCGGACCTGCATGGCCACGTGCGGGGAAAATTGCAGAGCCACTTATCATTAGTATTACATGACACTTAAATGAGCCAGATTGGATTTAGCTTCCTAACAGCATCTCATCCAAAGTAAATAAAAGAAAACCAGATCCACTGTTGACTGACATGTCTATCAGTCAGATTCTATTAGGAGAGCCGGAAGATGGGGCGAGCCAGCGGTAGCTGTAGAAACACAGTCATTAAGTAAGATTTACTGGCTGAAGTTCAGAAGGTTTCATATTTTGGAGAGTGTTTAAGCCTTGGTGGGATGTGGTTCTCAGTGGAGAGGCAGCCCTCCTGGCTTGAACAGCTACAGCTTTGGAGATTAGAAAAAGAAATATCAGCTGCTTATACCATGAAAAAACATGGTGTTTTTGTCAAATAATTATTGGGGACCTTTTTAAGTGGGGAATGAATTCAGGCTGTATAATTATCCTGATTTGTGTCTTCCCTGGATGCTAATATGTCGGCACCATTTGTTCTAATTTCATAACCATATTTTAAAATTAAGAGGCCAAATGTTCTCTCCTTCTTCCCACTGGAATCTGCAGGCTGCTCTTCCAGCCCCAGGCAGAGATTGGATGTTGGGTCCAGAGGCAGACTGAGCACCTGGGTTGAGAGGGTCAGAGAGAAGATGATCAGTAATAATAATAATAATAATGGCATTTATTAAGCGCTTACTATGTGCAAAGCACTGTTCTAAGCGCTGGGGAGGTAACAAGGTGATCAGGTTGTCCCACGGGGGGCTCACAGTTTTAATCCCCATTTTACAGATGAGGTAACTGAGGCACAGAGAAGTGAAGTGACTTGCCCAAAGTCACACAGCTGGCAAGTGGCGGAGCTGGGATTTGAACCCTTGATCTCTGTCTCCAAAACCCATGCTCTTTCCACTGAGCCATGCAGTAATATTCCTGGAAATGAGGGACTAATCCAGTTTTGAGATTTCAGGGAGGGTGCTGGTCATTTATTCCAGTCATGTGACTTGCCCCACACAAAGTGCATTTGCGCACATGAGCTATGATGGACATGTTTGCTGACCCTGCATTAAATCCCTACAGTCTCTTTAGCTTTAATTCCTTTAGCTGTTATTCCTACTCAAGACACAGCATTTTAGCTATTTTATGCAATTTAGAAGTAGAATTTAGAAGAACATGGGACTGGGCGTCAAGGGAACTGGGTTCTAATCCCGGCTCTGCCACTTGCCTACTCTATGACCTAGGGCAATTCGCTTAACTTCTCTGTGCCTCAGTTTCCTTACCTGTAAAATGGGGATAAGATATCTGTTCTCCCTTCTCTTTAGACTGTGAGCTCTGTATGAGGCAGGGAATGTGTCTGGCATATTGTTTCTGCCTTATGATCACTTAAAGTGCCAAAATTATGAGGTATTCATTCTTGAGAATCCTATTAATTCCATAGAGAGATAAGTGACATAGGTGGTCACCAGAAACGCCCATTTGATCCTTGCTCAGGGCTCATACTTAGGTCAGGGTCTCCTGCATGGGTTTAAAGTTCTGCTCGTAAAATGGAGGGCTAAGGAATTACTTGAGTATTGCAGATAAAATTTAGGTCGCTTCTCTCCCATCCCTGGAATCATCCACACAATTGCCTCATTTCCCTGTTTTGCTTTAACTATTGAAGCCTTGGTGCTAGTAGTGGTGATGATATTTGTGGAGTATTTATTGTATTAAGCATTAGGAAATCATACACAGACGGGAATTAGACATGGTCCTTGGCCCTAAAAGGTAGCACAATCTAATAATAATAATAGTAGTAGTAATAATAATAATAATAATAGAATTTGGTAAGCACTTATGATGTGTACTGTGCTAAGCATTGGGTGGGGAGAGCAGGTTTGAGCATGATCAACTCATCTCAATCAATAAACCGGTGGTTTTTATTGAGCACTTAACTGTGTGCAGAGGACTATACTAAGCACTTGGAAGAGTACAATACAATAATAATAATAATAATAATCATGGTATTTAAGCGCTTACTATGTGCCAAGCACTGTTCTACGTGCTAAATAAACAGAGTTGGTAGACAGGTTCCCTACCTACAGAGAGCTTAAGGTCTAGAGACAGAGAACAGTCTAGAGGGGGGATCTCCGAGTTCAGGGAAAGGCTCAATAAATACGATTGATGATGATGAGGGAAAGGCTAGCCTGGCAGAGAGGGGGAATAGTCCGTCCATCTTAGAACTCGGGGAGTATCCTCAGCCCAGCGTCAGTCTCAGAGCCCGGCAGCCTGTAGAGGCCTGGTTCCACACCATGACTACTGGTCACTGCAGCTGCTGGGCTACCTCAGGAATGGTTCCTGGTGGCCAACCAGGGGCCCAGAGCAGGGATGGGCAGCTCCCCTCAGTTGCCTTCATCAAGCTCTGGAGCAGGCCGTGGGGCCAGAGGCCATCTCCTGAGCCCTTTTCACCTGTCTCTGGTGGTCATGAGGGGCTATAATTATTATTATTATTATATTGTATTGTATTGTATTATTATTATTATGACAATTGTGGTATTAAGTGTTCACTCTGCGCCAACCACTGTACTAAGCTCTGGGCTAGAAATGAGATCATCTGGTTGGACAGTCCCTGTCCCCTGCCAGGGCTGACAATCTTAGAGGAAGGGAGAAAAAGTATCTTATCCCCATCATCATCATCATCAATCGTATTTATTGAGCGCTTACTATGTGCAGAGCACTGTACTAAGCGCTTGGGAAGTACAAATTGGCAACACATAGAGACAGTCCCTACCCAACAGTGGGCTCACAGTCTAAAAGGGGGAGACAGAGAACAAAACCAAACATACCAACAAAATAAAATAAATAGGATAGATATGTACAAGTAAAATAAATAAATAAATAGAGTAATAAATATGTACAACCATATATACATATATACAGGTGCTGTGGGGAAGGGAAGGAGGTAAGATGGGGGGATGGAGAGGGGGGCGAGGGGGAGAGGAAGGAAGGGGCTCAGTCTGGGAAGGCCTCCTGGAGGAGGTGAGCTCTCAGCAGGGCCTTGATCCCTGCTTATCCCCATGTTGTAGATGAGCAAAAAGAGGCAGGGGGAAGTGAAGTAACTTGCCCAAGGTCACACAGCAGGGAGATCCTAGATCCCTTGACCACCCCGCTCTGCTCCTCAAAAGACCAGGGGTAAAGCTGAGTAGGGAGGGATGGGGGAGAGGGAGGTCTGGGAAGCCAGCTGTTTGGCCATCCCTCGGGGGATCCAGAAGACGAGCTGCCCTAGAGGCCCCATCTCAAACCAAGCTGCTCCTTGGTTCTTGTCTGAGACTGACCCAGCGGTGAGGGAAATTAGTTACAGAGTCTTGAGCAGTAGTTTTCATTGGAGCTGAAATCCTTTTGCCAACATTGCTAGGTTTTAATCTTTAGGGGACTGGAGCCAGCTGGATGTTTCTGGAACATTCTGTCTGCAAGAGACTAAAAAGCCTTGGATCCATTGACCTTTAGTTCAGGTTTCAGAGTTCACCTCTTTCCTCAGGCTTCTGACCATTGCGCGCCATGGTTGGTTTGGACCAGTTTCCTTGTGGTTACTCATTTGACCACGAGCCCGCTGGGGTCAGAGTCCCTGTGATTAGAGTAGAGGTCAAGGCTGGCCTCAGTTTCCCCACTGCAAAGAGACCATCCCAATGCTGTTCTCTAATGAACCCATTTGACTTTTCAAGGTTTTTGCTGAAAAAGGATGACTAAAGGGGTAGTGACTGTTGCAGGCTGAGGACTTGAGGTAATGCTGCTGAAGCTATAAAAGATGAACCGTTTTTTTTTCTTGGTCCTCGTGGGAACTAGGCTTGGGGCGGTGCCTTTTGCAAGAATTACGGTATTAAGTGCCCACTATGTGCCAACACTGTACTAAACGCTGGAGCAGATATAAGTAATTCGGGTCGGACACAGCCCGTCCTGCACGAGGTCCACAGTCTAAGTAAGAAACCCACACCTATGACTTCTCGCCCACATTTCAGGATCAGTACAGAGAAACGCAGGTGTCATGAGGTAAGGTAGGATCGTATTATGTTCCATTCCATACTGGAACCCAAAGCATTTACTCCGTCACCTTTACCTCCTTGGGCCCTGCTGGTTTTTGCATCCTTGGACTTGCATAGTGGTCCCTCTACCGATAACAAATGAAGTGGGGTGTTAACTGGTTCAAGGAAGCAGTGTGGCTTAGTGGAAAGAACACCGGTCCGGGAGTCAGAGAACCTGGGCCCTAATACCGGCTCTGCCACTCATCTGTTCTGCGACCTTGGGCAAATGATAATTTCTCCCTGCCTCAGTTCCCTCACTTGCAAAATGGGGTGTCAATACCTGTCCTCCCTCCTACTTAGACTGTGAGCCCCATGTCGGACCTGATTGTCTTGTATCAACTCCAGCGCTTAACACAGTGTTCGGCATGTAGTAAGTGCTTATTGAATACCTCAATTATGATTTATTCTAGCTCTAGGGAAGAAATGTTAATGACCAATGATTGATAATGGCTGATGACTTTTGCTTGTTGCTCAGGGTAGAAGGGAGAGAGAAATTTAGGGTCCTTTACTGTGGCAGGGGGCAGCAATCCAAAGCGTGAGCAGGTTTAGACCCTACCTTCCCACTTTCTCACAGGAAAGTGGTGGGGTGGAAGAATACATGGGAGAACTTTATACTTTTTGGAAGAAAGGGACTGGGTTAATTGCAAGGAAGGAAATTACCAGTGTTCAAAAGCCAGATGTGGGGTGGACTTCACTTGCCTCTGGCAGGTGACTTGGGAGGGCAGCGGTGAATCCAAGTCCTAAGGATGAAAGAGTTCCCTGCCCATTTCCTGATATTACCCTGGGTTATTCCCTGATCTCTTCTACCCCAGAGCTGGGCCTCCTAAAGACTGCAGACCCTCCCTGCCCATTAAACTAATAAGAAGAAAAATAACTGGTATTGATTAAGCTCGAGAAGCAAAGGGACCTGGTGGAAAGAGCACGGGCCTGGGCATCAAAGAGAACAGGGTTCTAATTCCGGCTCTGCCCCTTGCCTACTGTGTGACCTTGGGCAAGTCACTTCACATCTCTGTGCCTTAGTTTTCTCATCTGCAAAATGGGGATTCAATCCCTGTTCTCCCTGTGAGTGTGAGTCCCATGTCGGGCAGGAACTGTGTCCAACATGATTGCCTTGTGTCTACCCCAGCACTCAGAAAAGTACTTGACACATAGCAAGTGCTTAACAAACATTATTAATATCATCATCGTTATTATTAAGATAGCATTGTTAAAATGACCTAGAAAATGAATACATTCATAATTGTTCTCCAGTCACTGTGGTGGTGTCATGCGATCTCAGCTACAATAAGTCATGAAGATTTCCAAGCTTTATTGGGTTTATTGAGTAAATTTTCCTTTGGGAGTATTGTATATCATATGGCCATTTTCAGACAACCAGAGATATATGTTGCCAACATGTACTTCCCAAGCGCTTAGTACAGTGCTCTGCAAACAGGAAGCGCTCAGTAAATGAATGAATGAATCCACTGGAAACCCTCTGATTTAGTGAAAGTGAGTGCCATACACATTCCTCCAGCTTAAGGAACAGCACATGCTCTCAACCTATAGTGGTATTTAAGTGCTTACCTAGTGCCAATTACTGGAATAGGTACAGGATAATCAAGGAAGTTACCGTTCTTGTCCCACATGGGGCTCACAATCTAAGGGAGGAGAGAGAACAGGTATTTAATCTTTATTTTACAGGTGAGGAAATTGAAGTGCACAGAAGTTAAGTGACTTGCTTGCCCAAGGTCCCACAGCAGGCAAGTGGGCAGAACCCCAGTGACCACACTGCTTCTCAGCCTCCATTAGATATCCTCTCTGTGCCTTTCTGTTAAGAACTCAAATGTCTCATTTAAGTCTTAGCTACATTTCAGGGAGAGGGGGTGGCCACGACACAGACACGTGTGTGTGTGTGTGTGTGTGTGTGTGTGTGTGTGTGTGTGTGTAAAAGCAGGTGACTCTCCTCCCACCACAAATGGGCAGCTGTGGAGAACTGTATGGGTCGATTGTGTTGTTTCCAAATCTATATATTCATTGGAGGGAAGGCAGGTCTTAAACATTTTTGGTCTTGTTCCCGCACAAAAATGCTATTTAAAAATCATTTTAAAAAAGCAAGTAGGTTTGATTCTTCATGGGAAAGTGTCTGAGGATGAAAAGTATTGGCAAAATGACCAAGAAGCTCATCTTCCTGTCATTCTTTCCATTTGCAGTGCGGTACTTACTGAAGAATAAAATCAGCCCAGACTTGTGCAATGAGGATGGACTGACTGCACTGCATCAGGTGAGGTGCCCCTCGTTCCTTTCCCATACACGCTCCAAGGGCAGGCTGCTTCCTGGGGCTCTAGCGTCGTCGCCATCATCCTTATTTATGGCACACCTGCGACATGCCGAACCCCGGTGTGGGCCCGGGGAAAGATACGATAAAAGTAGCGAACGTGGTCCCTGCCCTCGAGGAGCCGGTAATCCAGTCGGGATCCTGGACCCACTGAGGCCTACGTCGGTAGTGAGCCTTAACTGTTTAGAGCCTGTAATATCCATCTTGTTTTGTTTCCCTTCCTCTGGAGCTTCAGAGCAGGCTTTGTCCAGGCCTAGACACTCCAGGCTGTTCCCAGGAGCTGTTGCCTGGTACTTAGTGACGTGGGGACTGAGCGGAGATGACCTTATTTTTGTGTCCTGACCCCTTTCCCAATTCATTCTCTGTCTTTTTTAATATTAATAACCCATTAGTATATTGATTTGATAATTATTTCCCCAGGCATTTGTTTTTGGTTTTTTTAAGTCACTTTTCCAGGACTCCAAGTTTCACCATTCATTATAAGTGTATTGCTGCTGCCATCATTAATAATGGGCAATGTTCAAGGGCCTTGCAGTCTGGTAATTACGTGGAGGGAATAGTTTAATCCTCTGCCCCAGAACGATATGACCCTAAACTACCTACCCCTTCCTCCCTTCCCTATAAAAGGAGGATCATTAGACTTACCTGCCTTTCAAGAGTGTGGTAATAATTCATTATTGTCTTTACTTTCAAAGTGCTTCTTCCCCCAAGGCTGTGGATACTTGGGCAGAGGGGTTGTCCAAAGGATTTTCACCCCATGTGAGAGGAAGGGAGGGGGAGAGAGAGAAAGGGAAAAAGAGAGAGCGAGCCAGACAGACACTCTCCCTCTCACAACAGATGGGGAAATGAAGGCCAGCTGATGATTTCTGTCCCCATGGAAATGCCTATTACACCAGCTCTGTATATCTGTCTCCAGGATCTTACTCTTCACCTTTCTAATGGGACCAATTTTAGGTTTTAATGGACTGTAAAGAGTGGACACCCCATGGTGGGTTGGAGGAGGGGGCGGTGGTCCTTCAGGTGAAAGTTTGCCCCTTTCATCTTTTCTTGTAGGAGAAATTTGCCCCTCATTCAATCTTTGCCCTTCCCTCTCTCTGGCTGTATCAGGACCATTTTTTTTGGAAGAACAGATACTTCCAGGAAGCAGAATGGCCTAGTGGAAAGAGCATGGGCCAGGCAGTATGTTCCGGCGGTAGGGAGGTCAGAGGGCCTGGATTTGAGTCTCAACTCTGACTGTTGCCTGCTGGGTGACCTTGGGCAAATCACTTAACTTCCCCAGGTCTCAGTTTCTTCATCTGTAAAATGGGGATTACATGTGGGACTGGGACTCTGTCCAACTTCACTTGGATCTACCTACCTCAGCGCTTAGAATAGTTATTGGCATATAGTCAGCACTTAACAAGTACCATAATTCTTATTAAAACTCAGATCAATCAATTGAGTGCCTACTATGGGCAGAGGGGCAGAGCACTGCACCAAACACTTGGGAGAGTATAATATAATGAGCTTACAATCTAGAGGGTAGTCTTAGACAGTGAACAATATGCTTTGGTGTAGCAAAAGTGACTTTTTTCGTTGGCTATGCCTGCAGGCATGTTGGGGGTGGAAGATAATGTCCCCATTATTTTCAAACTCCTGGCATTCAGAGGTGCATTTGCCTGGAGGGCAGGGACTGGATATGCTGATTCCTTTTTCCTCTCTCAAGTACAGAGTACATTAGTACAGAGCTTAGCACTCAGTAGGCACTCCATACATCTCAATCAACCAATCAGTGGTATTTATTGAGGCTTATTGGGAGGACAAAGGAGCTGACAGACAGGATCCCATTCTTCAAGAGACCTCCTCCCACCTCGGCTGCTTGGGATCCTTCCAGACCCGCTGGTTGAAATTCATTCAGTCATATTTATCGAGCGCTTACTGTGTGCACAGCACTGTACTAAGCGTGTGGGAGAGTGCAATGCAACAATAAACAGGCATGTTCCCTGTCCATAATGTGTTTACCCTCCTGAATCGTCCCCTCTTCTTCAGCAAGCTCAGAGCATTCAGTGACTCGCCTGGAGCTCCAAGGCTATGGGTGCCCACTGAAAGCTCAGAGTCGGACTGCAGATGGGGTTCTGGCAGAGAACAGTAGCCCGGTTGTTGACCACCCTGACCACCCCCGACCCCTGAAGGCGGGGATTTCTTCTCTGAAAATGACCCTGTGTCTCAGACGGTCTAAATGTTCCTATTGACCGATTGATCGCAGCCGGAGCTGGGACTCTTCTGCAGCTGCTCTCACTCTGGCTTTGGGGCCTTGTGTCTTTTACTCTCCCAGAGCCAAACTGACTTCTAGGACAAGAAGAGCCTTGGTCGGCAAGGCCCGCGTTTCTGAGAAAGAGGGACACATATTTGTAGTTGGCTTTATTGTCAGGGAAAGATGCGGCTTTGGGGAGGCGGGACTGAGCCGGCAGAGATGTTCCCCGATTCTATCCAGCCCGCACTGTGGCAGGGCGAGAGAAGCGGTGAGAAACCCTTCAAGGAGGCAGAGGCAAATGTTTGTCACCTTCAATAATGATAATAATAACAGTATTTGTTAAGTGCTTACTATGTGCCAGATACTGTTCAAAGCGCTGGGGTAGATACAAGATAATTGGGTTGGACACCATCCTTGTCCCATATGGCTCACAATCTCAATCCCCATTTTACAGATGAGGGAACTGAGGCTCAAAGAAGCAAAGCGACTTGCTCAAAGCCACACAGCAGACACGTGGCGAAGCCGGGATTAGAACCCTAGTCCTTCCGACTCCCAGCACTCCCAGGATTGATGGATTCAATCAATATTATTTATTGAGTGCTTACAGTATGCAGAGCACTGTACTAAGTGCTTGGGAGAGTGCACTATAACAGACACTTTCTCTGCCCACAACGAGTTTACAACTTGCCAAAAAGGGAAATGAGGTTTAAAGAAGCAGCATGACCTAGTGGAAAAGGCATGGGGCCTGAGCTTGCTTGCTGGTTCACCTTGGGCAAATCAGTAATTTCTCTGTGGCTCATTTTCCTCATCTGTAAAATGAGGATTCAGTACCAGTTCTCTGTCTCAGACTCTTGTGAGCCTCTTATGTGACAGAGACCATATCTACCTGATCATCTTGTATCCATCTCTGCACTTAATACCATTCCTGGCACATAGTAAGCACTTAACAAATGCCACAGTTGCTACTGATATTATTGACAGAGTGAAAAAGCTGCCTGAAGACACGAGCTAGCCAATTGGGAAGGTTGAATGCGCTCCTGACCTGTGTGTTCTTATTAAATTGTAAGTTACTTGGAGGCAGGCACAGGGTCTTTTACTAATAACTGTGTTTTCCTAAGCAGTGTGTTCCCCGCACAAAAAAATGCTCAGTAAATGTTCCTGCAGATGATGCTACTTACCTGCAAGCTGTACAAAAGTCAGACCGTGGTAGAAATAACAGTATTTATCAAGTGCCTACTAGTGTGAGCTTTGGTGTTGTTGTTATTATTATTATTATTGTATTGAAGTGCTTATTATTTGTCAAGTGCCATCCTAGGATCTGGGACAGATACAAGTTAATCAGGTCAGACACAGTCCTTGTCTCACATGTGGCTCACAGACTAAATAGGAAGGAGAAGAGGCATCTAATCCCATTTTACTGATGAGGAAATGGAGGCACAGAGGAGTTACACAACTTGCCCAGGGTCACACCCAATGGGCAACCGGCAAAGCAGGGATTAGAACCCAGGTCCTCTGACTCCTAGTCTTTATATGTTGCCGACTTGTACTTCCCAAGTGCTTAGTACAGTGCTCTGCACACAGTAAGCGCTCAATAAATACAATTGAATGAATGAATGAACTCACTATGTGCCTAGGAAGTGCTATTTCCACTAGGCCATGCTGCTCTAGGGGGAAGAAATGCTTGGATGAAAATGAGACACAGTCCCTGGTCCCCACCGGGATTCACAATCCAAGAAAATTCATTCAGTTCATTGGATCGTATTTGTTGAGCACTTATTGAGCACTATACTAAGTGCTTGGGAAAGTACAATACAGCAATAAAGGTCTGAGAGGGGACTGGTCACAGATACTTAAGGAAAGATGAAACCAAATGCAAAAATAACATGAAAGACAAGGATAGGGAATCAATCAGTCATATTTATTGAGCGCTTACTATGTGCAGAGCACTGTACTAAGCTCTTGGGAGAGTAGAATATAATAAATTAGCAAGCACATTCCCTACCCATAAGGAGCTCACAGTCCAGAAGAATTTAAAAGATAAAAACAGGAAGAACAATAGCGTATTGTGGCTAAAGGAGTAAAGTTTAAGGATCAGAGTCCAGCAGAGCTTGTAGCCACAGCAGTGTCTATAAAGGGATTCTAGGAGAAAAGCACAAGGGAACCACGTGATGTTATTATAATAATAATGGTATTTGTTAAAAGAGTTTACTATATGTCAAGCACTGTTCTAGGCACCGGGGTAGATACAAGCTAATCCGGTTGGACACAGTCCCTGTCCCACATGGGGCTCACAGACTTAATCCCCATTTTACAAGATGAGGTAACTGAGGCCCAGAGAGAAGTGAAGAGACTTGCCCAAGGTCACACAGCGGACACGTGGCAGAGCCGGGATTAGAACCCAGGTCCTTCTCACTCCCAAGCCTGTTCTCTATCCACTGGGCCCTGCTGCTTTCCATACAGGTCTTGAAACCCAACCTACACCAGAAGGCAGGGAGAAGCAGCGTGGCTCAGTGAAAAGAGCCCGGGCTTGGGAGCCAGAGGTCATGTGTTCAAATCCCTGCTCCGCCACTTGTCAGCCGTGTGACTTTGGGCAAGTCACTTAACTTCTCTGTGCCTCAGTCACCTCATCTGTAAAATGGGGATTAAGACTGTGACCCCCCGTGGGACAACCTGATCACCTTGTATCCCCCCCAGCGCTTCGAACAGTGCTAAGCACATAGTAAGTACTTAACAAATGCCATCATTATTATTACACCAGCTAGGCTGTCTCAGATGATTGAAGTCATGGGAAACGAGGTGGGTCTCATGGTGGTTTCTTCTTTGCATCCTTCTGTACCCCCTCAAACCCACTGTGCTCTTGTCTCCCTCCCAGTGCTGCATAGACAACTTTGAGGAGATCGTTAAGCTGCTGCTGAACCACGGGGCCAACGTCAACGCCAAGGACAATGAGCTGTGGACCCCCTTGCATGCGGCAGCCACTTGCGGGCACATCAACCTCGTGAAGATCCTCATTCAGTAGTAGGTGTCCCTCACTCCTTCTCCCGGCTGCCCGGCCCGCCCCTCTCCCGGGCACGCCTGGCATTTCTGGGGCACTGTGTGCTGGGTTCGGGCGGCTGTTTTGGAACCGTAAAGTGGAAATGGGAAACGGGAGGAGATGGGTCCGTCTACTCTTATTCAACCGCTACGAGATGCACGATTGTGATTTTGGCGGGGATCCTCACCTCGGGCCTATGGGAGGACCCGGGGCAAGTTGTATTAGTGAATGTTCTCAGGATGAGGAGACCTCCTAGAGGAACAGTCGTGTTCAATTGTTCCAGAACCCCGGAGTTTCAGAGCCTCAACAGCATAATAATAATAATAATAATTATGGCATTTGTTAAGCGCTTACTACGTGCAAAGCACTGTTCTAAGCGCTGGGGGAGAAACAATATGATCAAGTTGTCCCACGTAGGGCTCACAGTCTTAATCCCCATTTTTACAGATGAGGTAACTGAGGCTCAGAGAAGTTAAGTGACTTGCCCAAGGTTACAAAGCAGACTTGTGGTGGAGTCGGGATTCGAACCCACAACCTCTGACTCCAAAGCCCGGGCTCTTTCCACTTAGCCACGCTGCTTCATAATAATAACAACAATTGTGGTATTCATTAAGCACTCACCTGTCCCCATGTTTTGTTTTGTTGCCTGTCTCCCTCTTCTAGACTGTGAGCCCTTAGTTGGATAGGGACCGTCTTTATATGTTGCCGACTTGTACTTCCCAAGTGCTTAGTACAGTGCGCTGCACACAGTAAGCGCTCAATAAATACAACTGAATGAATGAATGAATGTACTATGTGCTAAGTGCTTTCCTAAACCCTGGGGTAGTTATGATTCAGTCAGGTTCAGTACAGTTTCAGGCCAGATCAGGACACCGGTGAGGGGTTGGCGGTGAGATAGAGCTTAATCCGAAACCACTGGCACTTAATAATAATAATGATGATGATGGTATTTAAATGCTTACTATGTGCCAGGCACTGTACTAAGTGCTGGGAGGGATGCAAACCAATCAAGTTGGACACAGTCCCTGTCCCATTTGAGGCTCACAGTCTCAATCCCCATTTTACAGATGAGGTCACTTGAGGCCCAGAGAAGTGAAGTGACTTGCCCAAGGTCACACAGCAGACAAGTGGCGGATCTGGGATTAGAACCCATGACCTTCTGATTCCCAGGCCTGTGCTCTATCCATTATGCCACACTGCTTCTCAGTTCTTGAGTTCTTGAGGATGGGGGGGAAACATGGACTGAATTTTTTTTTTTCATTAAAATGATCCAGGCTGCAGAGTGGAGTATGGGTTGGAGTGGGGAGAGACAGGAGGCAGGGAGGTCAGCAAGGAGGCTGATGCAATAGTTAAGGCAGGAGAGGATAATAATAATGATGGTGTTTGTTAAGCACTTACTATGTGCCAAGCCCTGTTCTAAATGCTTGGATCAGCATAGTGGTAGTTTGGGTACAGAGGGAAGGGTGGATTTTACCAGTGTTGTGAAGGTAGAACCAAAGGTAGAACCCACAGGATTTGGTGACAGTTTGGATATGTGGGTTGGATGTGAGAGATGAGTTGAAGATAATGCCATGGTTACGGGTTTGTGAGACAGGGAGAATGGTGGTGCTGTCTACAGTGGTGGGAATGTCAGGGAGAGGATAGTGCTTGGTTGGGAAGACAAGAATTTCTTCTTTCTATGAAGGAAGACATGATTCTGAGAGGAACACTGTGCCCTGCTAAAGTGATTTTAATCCATCCTCTAGTCTAAGGCCTGGACAGTGATTACCAGGGAAGGTAATGGTGGAAGGTTGTGGTGGGCTTGGTTTCTTTGACTCATATTCCCACTGGGGAGCCCAGAGGGTTTAATATACTCCTGGGGACGAAGGTACTACCTTCATCTTTAGTGTGCATGTTGGGAGGAGATAATGAAGGACCAAGCCTTTTCTTTCTTGGTGGGAAAAGAGGAATTTGCTCCCTTTCTAGAGGTATGTGAACTCAGACTTGAAAATCCCCAGAAACTCCCACAAAAAAGGTGACTCTCCATTAGTCAGGCCTTATCTTAGAATGAAGTTCTGCCTTTATCGCCCATAGGAGAGGTGATGTTCTCCCGGGCTGTCTTTTGATAATATTCACTATCAGGTATATCCCTTGGGTCCTGGGGGCTGTTCTAGGCTCCAGGGAAGTGACAGTGAACATCAAAGACACACTGTCCCTGCACTCACGGAGCTCAGAATGCAATGGGCTCTTCTCCATAATTCGTTTGTGGTATTTTCCAATCTCACTACTTCATTTAAAAAAAATAATGGTATTTGAATGCCAAGCACTGTACTAAATAAGCACTGGAGTAGTTAAAAGCTCCTCAGGTTGGACACAGTCCATGTCCCACAGGGGGTTCACAGTCTTAATCCCCATTTTACAGATGAGAAGCAGCGTGGCTCAGTGGAAAGAGCCTGGGCTTTGGAGTCAGAGGTTATGGGTTCAAATCCCGGCTCCGCCAATTGTTAGCTGTGTGACTGGGCAAGTCACTTCACTTCTCTGGGCCTCAGTTACCTCATCTGTAAAATGGGGATGAAGACTGTGAGCCCCTCGTGGGACAACCTGATCACCTTGGTAACCTCCCCAGCACTTAGAACAGTGCTTTGCACATAGTAAGCGCTTAATAAATGCCATCATCATTATTATTATTATGAGGTAACTGAGGTCCAGAGAAGGGAAGCGACTTGCCCAAAGGCACACAGCAGGCAAGTGGCAGAGCCGGGATTAGAAACCAGGTCCTCTCACTCCCAGTCTTGTGATGTTTCCATTAGGTCACACTGCTTCTTCATTCTCATAACTTCAGGAGTGGCTGTTTAGGTAGTTGGCTCTGGACTGGGGCTTAAGCCTCTTTAATCCTTTGCTGCAGTAACCCTCTGGTAGTTGAGATTCAGTGGAATTCAGTGCCCTGGTAGAGATTATTAAATAGGACAGACCCAAGGCAGTAGTTGCAGAGGGGTTGGACTAGAGTGAAAAACATGGGCTTAGTTAGGAGTCAAGTTAGCAACATGGCCTAGTGGACAGAGCACAGGCCTGGGAATCAGAAGGACCTGGGTTCTAATCCTGGCTCTGCAACTTGTCTGCCGTGTGACCTTGGTCAAGTCACTTACCTTCTCTGGGTCTCAGTTGCCTCATCTGTAAAATGGGGATTAAGACTGTGAGCCCTATGTGGGACTGGGACTGCATCCGACTCAATTGTATCTACCCCAGTACTTAGTACGGTGTTTGGCACACAGTAAGCACTTAACAAACACCACATTATTATTATCATTTGTTATTATATGAGTTCTAATCCCAGCTCTGCCACTTGCCCACTGTGCGATCTTGGGCAAGTCACTTAACTTCTCTGTGCCTCAGTTTCCACATGTGTAAATTGGAGATGAAGTACCTATTCTCCTTCCTCCTTAGACTGTGAGCCTCTTGTGGGACAGGGACTGTGTCTGTCCTAAGTATCTTATATCCTCTACTGTGCTTGTCACATAATAAGTGCTTAAGAAATACCACAATTCCTATTTATATGAATGTTCTTTCCACTCTCTCCCCAGCATTCAGCCCTTTCAGATCGAGCTGGATTCCATAAACTCTAGAAAAAGCAAATTTCAATTTCACGTTGATCCATGCTACTCGAGTAAAATTCAAGTCCAATTTCCGAAGCCGATGCTCACAATGTTTCCTGATGAGGACAGTAATGGGCAGACCTAGGAAAAGGAGCACTGCAATCCTTGAGTGTTGTTGTGAAATGGCACATAATGGGCTGGGGATTGAAAAATGTTCCTTGGAATATTTGGAGAAGGAAAGTTTCTGTAATTATACCTCCCCTCCCCACTTCCCGGAATTTAAAATGGGCAAAGAAGAATTTCTTTTTTCTACATCAATCAATCAATCGTATTGAGCATTTACCATGTGCAGAACACCATACTAAGCACTTCGGAGAGAACAGACACATTCCCTGCCCACAACGAGCTTATAGTGTAGAGGGAGAGACAGACATTAATGGTCATAAATGAATTAGGGATATATACATAAGTGCTGCGGGGCTGAGAAGATGCAGAAGGGAGTGGAAGAAAAGGAAAAAGGGGCAATCTTGAATTTTCTTAGAAACTTTGTGTTTACGAAATACTTAATTCACTTTCCCCACTCAGGGCTTCTCAGAATAGGGAACGTATATTTGGGTATATGCTGTTAACTGTGCTGAGGAAGTTAAGTGAAAGAGAGGACTTGGGAAGAAAGATGAGGAATTCAGTTTTGGACACATCATATTTTAAGGATTAGTGAAAGACTGGAAAAGGTTTTAAAAAAGAAGGACAACACTAACTTCTTTGGTTATGGCCGTGGAAAGCCTATAATCCAAACTGAGGCTAGTGAACAAAATTGAGCAAATGACCATCCATGGCCATCAAAGCAGCGTGGCCTAGTGGATAGAGGATGGGGCTGGGAGTCAGAAGGACCTGGGTTCTAATTCCGGATCTGCCACTTGCCTGCTGTGTGACCTTGGGCAAGTCACTTCCCTACTCTGTGCCTCAGTTCCCTCATCTGTAAAATGGGGATTTAGACTGTGAGCCCCATGTGGGACAACCTGATTACCTTGTATCTACACCAGCACTTAGAACAGTTCTTGGCACATAGTAAGCACTTAACAAATACCATTATTATTATTATTATTAATAATAAATACCGCAATTATTGTTGCTATTATTATTCTCAAACCCAATTCCTTTTGTTTACTCCGACTAGCCATTTAGTTCTGAAAATAGCTTTTTCTCGTTCAAGAACTTCCCAGTAAACTTTGCCCTAACATGAGGGTGACTTAGAGGTGAGAGTACCTCACTTTTGTTTCTATCCCTGGGAAGAGCAAGAAGTCCATCTCATCAGGTTTCAGAAAGCTTCCCAGATGCAGGTAATAGAGGATCTTGCCTCAACCCTCCTAAGCCAAGAGAACTGGGGAAGCAACCAGAGGTGGGGGAGAACTAGAAAGGGAGAAGAGAATAAGGCAAAGAACAATGGATTCTGTTGAGTAAGCTCGGGACCCAGACGAATGATGCTCTAGGCTTTCTGCTGAGGTCCTCCCCTCGTTTGGGAGGGAAATCTTGATGATGATGGGAAGACTTCCTGCCCAGCAGGAATGTGGCACTTGGAGTGACGAGACTGTAAACTCCTTATGGGCAGGGAATATTTCTGCTATTTCTGCTGCATTGTACTTACCCAAGTGCTTAGTACAGTGCTCTGTGCCTAATAAACACCCAATAAATACAATTGATTGATTGATTGATGGCCCTAGGTGTCCAATGAAGGGACCAGGGCAGAGATATTAGAGCTTAGTTCCTCACTCCTACCCTCATCAGTGAAGCCAGAATTTAAATGATATAGTAGCGTGATTTACAGTGCCCATTTTGAGCTGCTTATTTTCTGCATTGTCTTGCATTCTCATCTTGCATATGGTAAATTATCTTCCCTTCCTTCTGGCAGTAACTTTGAGGATTTTAGGAGTTGGGATTGGAGTCTCTCTCTCGGGCTGCCCTTGGCAGAATTAGGAATGAGGAAAAGAGTGGAGGAGAAGAAAAGTAATCTCTACAGGAAAAAGCTCTTTGACTTCTTTGAGATGTTTTGCCTCACTTAAGTGGAAGTATTCCTCCCATGGTAACTGGCCTCACAGCAGAACTTTTCCTGGAACAGATCACCCACTTAATCTGCAGCAGTGACACCTGTAAAGTGCTTTAAGCTCCTAGAATACAGAGGCTGCCAAAACAAGAGATGGTTTTTGCTTTCATCATTGCCAAAAGTTTTTCCTTGGCCCGAAAGTGACTCCCAGGTGGCAAGTTAGGCCCCATGGAATCACTTTAGAAACTGGGGAAATTGGACACACTAATACTAGTATTACTACTGGTTAATGATCTAAGAACTAAGACAGTTGATACTAAATCAACTCACCTCAGCACTTACTAGGGTTGCTGCTGCTTTGCATTTGTCTGGCATCTTTCCACAAAGCATGGAAATGATGCTATCTCATTGATCCATACAAGGTTCCTGGGAAATGGTGTAGTTTCTAGCGGGCATGATCCCTACATTACAAGTAGAGAAAATGTCCTTGGGGGTACCTCATTCCTACAACTCATGTCGGAGCAGCTGAATTTCAGACAGCCTGGATTCAGTCCATACAACCAGCACCAGAAAGGTTGAAGGAAGTCTTCACCCTCTTATTTTGATATGAGTGTGTGCCCAGGGCTGGGGTGGAGAAACTGTTTCATTCCAACAAAAGAATACAGCACCAAAGTTATGATATGTATTTATCATAGTTTCTGTTTAACACTTGCTACATGTCAAGCACTGTTCTAAGCTCTAGGCTAGGTACAAGTTAATCGGGATGGACACAGTCTCTCTTCTACATGGGGCTCACAGTCAAAATAGGAGAGGGAACAGGTGCTGAATCCCCATTTTAGAGTTGAAGAAAGGGAGGCACAAAGAAATTTAAGTGACTTGACCAAGGTTAACCATGATAGAAAACCAAACGGCCCTAAGTTGGAACCTAGTCGATCCGACTCATCCGGCCCACCCAGAAGTTTCAGGATCTGGTGGGACAAACCCCTTTCCCTGTTTAGAGTGGATTTTGCTACTCAGAGAGAACTTGCTTTGGAGAGGGGTTTCAAACAGGAAGAGTTAAAATCTTTGTCGATTAAAAAAAATTGTAACAGTATCACAACTTTTTGCCATTCCTAATTCGTTATAGTAAGTCTTGGAGGAAGCTGAAGCCAAAGAGCAACACAGATCATCCCAGAAATGCTAGCTAGCTGTCTGTTGTCGTTGTCTGGACAGTTGCTCCCTGCCGATCATACAGACGGAGACCTCGGCTTTCTGTGGGGCCTCATCAGTGAACCTTCTCTTTGCAGTGGGGCAGATTTGCTGGCGGTCAACTCCGATGGAAACATGCCCTATGACCTCTGCGAAGATGAGCCAACCCTAGATGTCATCGAAACCTGCATGGCCTACCAGGGTAAGGAACGGCATGGGGAAGGGTCCGTATCTCCATTAAATATGAATCGGGAGCCTCTTGGGCTCAGGAGGGTGTTGAAAAATCAAGCCAAATGGGCCTTGCAGTGAGCTGCTCTGGAGGAACCACCCTGGGCCTTTGAGTACTCCATGGAGTCCAGATGGTGTGTGTAATATGAGATGCTTGCCTCCAGGCCATGGGTGCCGGGGGACATCGATGCTTATGGATTAGCTAGCACGTTAAAAAGTGGTTTGACATTTCATCCCTTGGTTGCAACGATATGGCGTATTGTACTTCTTTCATTTGCTCACAAGCAGCTTTGCCCATCTGCATATCTCTTCTACATACGGGAGTGCGACTGCTTTTCTTTCAAAATCTTGGTACCACCTCAGTGACTCTGGCTCATTCTAGACTGTAATAATAATGATGGTATTAAGCGCTTACTATGTGCCAAGCACTGTGGCTCATTCTAGACTGTAATAATATATTATAATATATATAATATAATATAATATAATATAATGTATTAAGCGCTTACTATGTGCCACGCACTGTTCTAAGCGCTGCACAGTAAGCTCGTCGTGGGCAGGGATTGCATCTACTTATTCTTATATTGTACTCTACCAAGCGCTTAGTACAGTGCTTTGCATACATGAACCCTCAAGGAATGAATGAATGAATTCCCAAAGCTCCCAGGGCCCCGTGGATCAGGATTCCATGATGAGGCTGGTGTAGAGAGTGGTGATTTGGCCTCTGCATAATAATAATGATGATGGTATTTGTTAAGCGCTTACCATGTGCCAGACACTGTACTGAGAGCTGGGATGGATACAAGCAAATCGAGTTGAACACGGTCCCTATCCCGTGCGGGGTTCACAGTCTCAATCCCCATTTTATAGATGAGGTAACTGAGGCACAGAGAAGTGAAGTGACTTGCCCAAATCACCCAGCAAGCAAGAGGCAGTGCCGGAATTAGAACCCACGACCTTCTAGACTCCTAGGCCCATGCTCTATCCATTACACCGTGCTGCTTCTCTGCCCACAACGAGCTTGCAGTGAAGACTGTGAGCCGCATGTGGGACATGGAGTGTGTTCAATCCGATTAGCTTGTATCTACCCCAGTACTTAGTACAGTGCCTAGCACACAGTAAGCACTTAATAAGCACCATCAAAAAACAAAAAAACTCCCTTCAGATCCACACTTGGAAAGACCACTGGGATAAAGCAAACAACTCTAATTTTTTCTTTCACTCTGACAAGGGGTTTTATAGCCATGAAGGAAAGAATAGTCTCCCAAGCCCTTAGTACAGTGCTCTGCACACAGTAAGCAATCAATAAATACAACTGAATGATGAATTAAATTCATCTCATTCCCCTCCCAGACCATGGCAACCCACTGATAACAGAGAAACCCTCAACCAAGAGAGTGCATTCCTCTTAACGAGGAATGTGCCCTGGAGGGACAGTTTTGCTTACAATGAAGCTAAGTGGAGGTGAGAGGTGACTGTGTACAAATTAGCCCTCGGGCTAGAAAAAGCTTCTCCAGCCTTCCCAGACTGAGCCCCCTTTTTCCTCTCCTCCTCCCCATCCCCCCAGCCCTACCTCCTTCCCCTCCCCACAGCACCTGTGTCTGTACAGATTTATTCCTCTACTTATTTTACCTGTACATCTTTACTTTTCTATTTATTTTGTTAATGATGTGCATCTAGCTTCATTTCTATTTATTCTGATCAATCAATCAATCAATCAATTGTATTTATTGAGCGCTTACTATGTGCAGAGCACTGTACTAAGCGCTTGGGAAGTACAAATTGGCATCACATAGAGACAGTCCCTACCCAACAGTGGGCTCACAGTCTAAAAGGGGGAGACAGAGAACAGAACCAAACATACCAACAAAATGAAATAAGTAGGATAGAAATGTACAAGTAAAATAAATAAATAAATAAATAGAGTAATAAATATGTACAACCATATATACATATTAACACCTGTCCACAAGTTTTGTTTGGCTGTCTGTCTCCCCCTTCTAGACTGTGAGCCCGTTGTTGGGTAGGGATCGTCTCTATATGTTGCCAACTTGTACTTCCCAAGCGCTTAGTACAGTGCTCTGCACACAGTGAGCGCTCAATAAATACGATTGAATGAATGAATGAATGGAGCAGAGGAGGTAGAGATGGGCACGAGGCAAGGAGGTTATAGAAGCACGAGGTGGGGAGGGTTCATTCATTCATTGTTGTATTTATTGAGCACTTACTGTGTGCAGAGCACTGTACTAAGCGCTTGGGAGAGCCCAGTACAACCATAAACAGACACATTGCCTGCTCACAACAGTCTAGAGGATTGGCAGAAGGGGGAGAGAGCAGACTGGTGAAGTTTCTGTAGCAAACCCCATAGCCAGACCATATTCAACTTGCACACTGCAGTTTGCACTAACTTTTGAAACTACTCTTGAGCATCAGAAATGATCGCCTGAGCTCTTTCGGAGAGCAGCTGAAAATAGAGTCAAACTGAAGGGCAGACCAGGTTCCCCAGACTCTGAGGATGGTATAGGATCAGGATTAGCAATGGGGAATCTCCTTCTCTTCGGTCGCTCCTCGACTACAGTTCCTTTTTCAGGTGTAGGCATACATGGATGGAATCTCGCTGTCCACAGAACCATCTTTGCATTCAGAGAATGGCTCAATGTGGAAACATATATGTGCACAGATCTATTCCCCCATGCTGCACCTCCTCCCTTATGTATTTCCTCTATCTACTCCCCATTCGGATACATGCATTTGATTTGGTTCTGAGCTTCCATTCTCCTTAACGTTCCTTCCTTGGCCAAGTTCATCTCCGTTAGAATCCCATAGCACTGCATGCTCAGTTTATGAATGGCTTCTCACTCTACAGTCTCTTCGGGTCAAAATGCCGTTAGCGTGACTTAGGAGATGATCGTTTCTTGATGGTTCTTTTCTCTGTCACTTCTCCTCCTTTGGGACCCTGGTCCCAAATCCTCAACCCAGAAGGGTCAAATAATGGGGAGTGATAAGGAGGAGACAAATAAGAGGCTGTCCCTACCACAGTTTGCAAAACACCTAAGTGGTGGAAAAAAAAGAAAAAGAGCTGGTTTTCCAAGGATCCTTTCTGCCACATGTCTGGGGAAGAAGAGTCCAGCCAGGAGAATCGATATGCCTTGTGATGAAAAAGCCTAGGGAACACCATCTCCTTTCCTTAGAGCCATTCAAGCAGAGTTCAATTAGTGAGAACTTTTGGCTCCCACCAATTAGCCATGCCGGAGTGTCCTCAGGACTGTTAGCTCAATGTAGGCAGGGAATATGTCAGTTTATTGTTATTTTGTACTCTCCCAAGAGTTTAGTACAGGGTGTTACCAATTAGCCATGCTGGAGTGTCCTCAGGACTGTTAGCTCAATGTAGGCAGGGAATATGTCAGTTTATTGTTATTTTGTACTCTTCCAAGAGTTTAGTACAGTGTGTTGCACTCAATAAATACAACTAAGTGAAAGGATAAATGAATGAAGCAGTGTGGCTTAGTGGAATGAGCACGGGCTTGGGAGTCAGAGATCATGGGTTCTAATCCAGGCTCCACACTTGTCAGCTGTGTGACTTTGGGCAAGTCACTTAACTTCTCTGTGCCTCAGTTCCCTCATCTGTAAAATGGGGATTAAGACTGTGAGCCCCACGTGGGACAACCTGGTTACCTTGTATCTACCCCAGCACTTAGAACAGTGCTTGGAACATAGTAAGTGCTTAACAAATACTATTATTATAATTATTAAAGAGAAGGAAGACTCAAGTTAATATGGCATCTTCCTGCCAGTCAGAAGATCAGACAGGGGGATTGAAAAGTCAACCAATCAATCGTATTTATTGAGCACATACCATCTGCAGAGCACTGTACTAAGCACTTGGGAGAGTGCGATACAACGGAATTAGCAGACATGTTCCCTGCCAATAATGAGCTTACAGTCTAGAGGGGGAGACAGACAATATTAAAAAATAATGTATAATACGTAATTTAAAGATCTGTACAGAAGTGCCGTAGGGTTCGGGGTGGGGTGGTTATCATATGTCCAAAGGTCAAGGATTAAAGTGAAAAGATGATGCAGAAGGGAGAGCAAGCCGGGGAAAAGAGAGCTTAATAGGTGAAGGCCTCTTGGAGGAGATGTGACCTTAATAATGAACAGAAGTGGATGCTGCCTCTCCTTGTTTCTGGGTCAGCTGTGCTATCAATCAATCAATTGTATTTATTAAATGCTAACTGTGTGCAGAGCACTATACTAAGTGCTTGGGCGAGTAGAGTATACAAAGTTAGTAGATACGTTCCCCGCCAAAAATGAGCTTACAGGAATAATAATAATAATTGTGGTATTTGTTAAGCGCTTTCTGTGTGCCAGGACTGAACTAAGCGCTGGGGTGGATACGAGGAAGTTGGGTTGGACAAAGTCCCTGCCCCACATGGGGCTTACGGTCTCAATCCCCATTTTACAGATGAGGTACCTGAGGCACAGAGAAGTGAAGTGTTCTCTTCTCATTGTTACCACTCGTCTTTTTATCACCTGTATATATGTATATATGTTTGCATGTATTTATTACTCTATTTATTTATTTATTTTATTTGTACATATTTATTCTATTTATTTTATTTTGTTAATATGTTTTGTTTTGTTCTCTGTCTCCCCCTTCTCAACTGTGAGCCCACTGTTGGGTAGGGACCGTCTCTATATGTTGCCAACTTGTACTTCCCAAGCGCTTAGTACAGTGTTCTGCACACAGTAAGTGCTCAATATGATTGAATGAATGAATGAATGAATGAAAGTGACTTGCCCAAGATCACACAGCAGACCAGCGGCGGAGCCGGGATTAGAATCCATGACCTTCCGAATCCCAGGCCCGTGTTCTGTTCACTGCACCACAGTTCTCCCGTAGGAGGGCACACACCAATCATCCAAGACTGAAGGACCTTCCCAGACTGAGCCCCTTCCTTCCTCTCCCCCTCGTCCCCCCCTCAATCCCCCCATCTTACCTCCTTCCCTTCCCCACAGCACCTGTATATATGTATATATGTTTGTACATATTTATTACTCTATTTATTTTACTTGTACATATCTATTCTATTTATTTTATTGTGTTAGTATGTTTGGTTTTGTTCTGTCTCCCCCTTTTAGACTGTGAGCCCACTGTTGGGTAGAGACTGTCTCTATATGTTGCCAACTTGTACTTCCCAAGCGCTTAGTACAGTGCTCTGCACACAGTAAGCGCTCAATAAATACGATTGATTGATTGATTGACCTTAAAGCAAGTCATACGTAGATACAACCGGGCTTTCATGGAAGGGACTTTTAGGGGGGCGTTTTCCTCCCCTGCTTCACCCAGAATCCCACCCCGGGCAGTAAATTTGGTCCCACAGCCCAGTCTGTGGCCTTTGCTCCTCAGATTTGTCAGAGCAGAGGTGATTTGCCCTAATGGCGGGGCAGAGGGGTACTCCCCGCCACTTCCTCTTGCAGTGCCAGGGATCCTCTTCTCCTGGTTGGCAAGGAAACAGGCTTCCCTGCTTTGTTACTCCGGCGGCTGGTTTCCTGCTGAACTGACTCTCGCCTTTGTCAAGAGCAGCTAACAGCGGAGCGGGTGGCTCTGGGAGGGCCAACTTGCTCTAGGCGTCAAGGCCAACACCTTTCACCCAGCAAGGTGAGACAAGTGCTCCGGACGTGTGCTCCGGACAAGTGCTCATGGACATGTCAGGTCCATGAGCAGAGTTTCTAGAAGCAGCGTGGCTTAATGGACAGAGCCTGGGCTTGGGAGTCAGAGGCCCTGGTTTCTAATCCCAGCTGTGTGACTTTGAGCAAGTCACTTCACTTCTCTGGGCCTCAGCTACCTCAATCTGTAAAATGGGGATCAAGACAGCGAGCCCCAAGTGGGACAACCTAATAACCTTGTATCTGTCCCAGTGGTTAGAACAGTGCTTGGCACATAGTAAGCGCTTAACAAAAACCAATATTACTGCTCCTCTGCAACCCTTTGAGAAAGTCGTGGGCTACCTCACTGGACTCTGTGCAAAAGCCCTATGCTTTCAAGGCAGTCCTACTTTTTTTAATGGTATTTGTTAATAAGCGGTCTGGCTCAGTGGAAAGAGCACAGGCTTGGGAGTCAGCGGTCATGGGTTCTAATTCTGGCTAAACCACTTATTGGCTGTGTGACTTTGGGCAAGTCACTTCACTTCTCTGTGCCTCAATTATCTCATCTGTAAAATGGGGATTAAGGCTGTGAGCTCCACGTGGGACACCTTGTATCCCCCCAGCACTTAGAACAGTGCTTTGCACTTAGCAATCACTTAACAAGTACCATCATCATTATTATTATAATCATCATCATCATTGTTCTAAGTGCTGGGGTAGATACAAATGAATTAGGTCGGACACAGTCTCTGTCCCACATGGGCTTACAGTCTAAGTAGCAGGGAATACAGGTATAGAATCCCCATTTCCGTCATTCATTCAATCGCATTTATTGACTACTTACTGTGTGCAAAGCACCATACTAAGCGCTTCCACTGTTGAGGAAACTGAGGTACAGAGAAGTGAAATGACCGGCCCAAAGTCACACAACAGGCAAGTGGCAGAGCTGGGACAAGAACCCCAGATCCTCTGGCTCCTGGGCCTGTGCTCTATCCACTGGGCCACACTGCTTTTGGAAGGCATTGACTAAGATTCATTCATTCAATCTTACTGTGTGCAGAGCACTGTACTAAACGCTTGGGAAGTACAAATTGGCAACGCATAGAGACGGTCCGTACCCAACAACGGGCTCACAGTCTAGAAATGAGAAAGCACGAGGCTCGTGGGACTGTTGCAGTGGGTAGATGGAATAACCCACAGTCCCCTTGTTAGAGGGTTGCGTTCTGGGAATGTCAGACACAGAGAAAGGGAGCGAAACTCCTCCGCACCCCTTGGTGCTCTTTCACTTCTAGAGGACTTTTCCAGGGCCACCGTTTTCCCCAGGCTCCACCTGAGGAATTTGAATGTGCTCCTTTAGCTCTTGGCTCACTGGGAACACGGCTGGCTGTGGGCTATTTTGGTGGGACCGATGAACGTTTATTGGCTAGGAATCCTAAATCTGGAGCATCCAGAGCTGACATGAAAATTGGCCTTGGAGGCGGCGGGGGTGCCCTCCCTCCCCCAGCCCTCTTTCCCTCCCACCTCCTCCAGTGCAAATGTTCACCCTGAGAGCAGTCAGAGAAACAATGGGTTAGAACAATGGGTTCCCAGAGCCTGGGAGCAGGCTCCCCGAGGGATTCTGCCAGCTGCCAAAGTCATTCCCTGGCCAAATTCCTCTGGGCATTTTCAACTCCACGTGATGGCCTCGCGTGGCTCCCTCGGAGAGGATCCCAGCCTTCCCCGGCACATGTGCAGCCATCCCCGGGCACACACTCTCTGACCCCGATGGACAGTCGGGCCAAAGAGAAGCTCGTTTGCCAGCAGGAGTTGGATGGAACCAATCCCCGGGCTCCCCCCTGATGAGAGGGGGCAAGGTAGTTCCTTGATTTGGGGTTGGCATTGCCCCCGAAAGAAGTATCGCTCTCTGAACTTTGCCCTCCCCATGGGCCCCAGGCTACTGTTTCACTAGTTCAAGCCCTTCTGCTTTAACTTGCCCCCGTGCTTCTCATCCACGCTGACCTCCCCTGCAGCTGAGAATATAATAATAAAATCATAATTGTGGTATTTGTAAAGTGCTTACTCTGTGCCAAGCCTTGTAATAATAATCATAACTGTGGCATTTGTTAAGTGCTTGCTATGTGCCAAGTAATGTACGAAGCACTGGGGTGGATATAAGCACGTCAGGTTGAACGCAGTCCCTGTACCTCATGGGGCTCGCAGTCTTAATCTCCATTTTACAGATGAGGGAACGGAGGCACAGAGGAGGTACGTGACTTGCCCAGCATCACACAGCAGATAAGGGCATAGCCGGGATTAGAACCCAGGTCCTTCCGATTCCCAGACTCATGCTCTCTCCACTAGGCCATGGATTAAGCGCTAGGTAGATACAAGTTAATAAGGTCAGACACAAAAACGGCTCACAGTCTAAGAGAAAGGGAGAACAAGCATTTTATCCTCATTTTAGAGATGTGGCGCTTGATGCACAGAGAAGTTAATTGATTTTCCCAAGGTCACACAGCAGGCAATTGGCAGAGCCAGAATTAGAATCCAGGTTCTCTGACTCCCTCGCCCGTGCTCTATCTGCTAGGCCACCCTGCTTATCATCTGGCATCCCATGGGGGCTGAGGAGAAATTGGAAAATGTACCCCAGGTGACTCACTGGTAGAGCCGCTATGAACTGAACTAGTGGCTGAAGCGATTCCTGGGTTAAGAGAACAGGCTCAGTTTGGAGTGTTTTGTATCAAGATGTAGATCAGGCAAGTAGCAGGCTGGGGCAGACACCTTGCCAGCCAATCTGGTTCTTCTTGGAAGATCACTGTAGCCTAGTGGATAGACCTTGAGCCTGGGAGTCAGAGAACCTGGATGCGAATCCCGGCTCTGCCATTTGTCTGCTGAGTGACTTGAGACAAGTCACTTCTCTGCCCGAGTTCCCTCATCTGCAGAATGGGATTTCAATACCTGTTCTCCCAGAGCGTAAGCTTGTCATGGGCAGGGAACGCCTCTGCTAATTCCATCGTATTGTACTCTCCCAAAGGCTTAGTATTGTGCTCTGCACATAGTAAGCACTCAATAAATGCCATTGACTGATTGGATTTTGAGTCCCACATGGGACCCGATTATCTTGTCTCTGCCCCACGGTTTAGAACAGTGCTTGGCATACAGTAAACACTTAACAGTAACTATTATTATTATTACTATTATGCCTCAATACTCATATAATAATAATAATTATTATTATTATTATGCCTCCCTGCCTGCCAAAATGGGGATTAAGAATGCAAACCCCATGTGGGACAGGAACTGTCCAAACTCATATCGTAGGACAGTGCCTAGCAATCAATCAATCAATCATATTTATTGAGAGCTTACTGTGTGCAGAGCACTGTACTAAGTGCTTGGGAAGTACAAGTTGGCAACATGTAGAGACAGTCCCTACCCAACAGTGGGCTCACAGTCTAGAGTCTAGCACAGTCTAGCACATAGTAAGCACTTAACCAATACCATAAAAACAAAAATTCAGGGGCCCCATAGACTGAGGAGGAGAGCCCAAGCCGCTGTGACTCAGCCTCTTCGCTGCAGAGCGCAGGCAAATAGAGGGGTTCCCTCCAGCACCAAGCACTTCAGTAAACTGAAGTGACTTGTCCAAAGTCACTCAGCAGACAAATGGCAGAGCCGGGATTAGACACTTCTAGACTGTGAGCCCGTTGTTGGGTAGGGACCGTCTCTATATGTTGCCACCTTGTACTTCCCAAGTGCTTAGTACAGCGCTCTGCACACAGTAAGCGCTCAATAAATATGATTGAATGAATGAATGCTTGGGAGTCTCCGCACAGGGCGAGCGGAAAAGTAGCAGCTCTGCAGACATGAGCTCTGTGACGTCGTAACCCACAGAAAGCTTTCTCCAGTGCTCCAACTCGCACAATGCCGGAACTCTTCCGGACCCAACTCTACCTCCTCGGACCTCGCCCCCTCCTACCTCACCTCCCTTCTTTCCTTCTCCAGCCCAGCCCGCACCCTCCACTCCTCTGCCGCCGCTAACATCTTCACTGTGCCTCGTTCTCTCCTGTCCCGCCGTCGACCCCCGGCCCACGTCCTCCCCCTGGCCTGGAATGCCCTCCCTCCGCATATCCGCCAAGCTAGCTCTTTTCCTCCCTTCAAAGCCCTACTGAGAGCTCACCTCCTCCAGGAGGCCTTCCCACACTGAGCCCCCTCCTTCCTCCCCTCCCCACCTTACTTCCTTCCCCCCCCACAGCACCTGTATATATGTTTGTACAGATTTATTACTCTATCTTGTACATATTTACTATTCTATTTATTTTATTTCATTAATATGTTTTGTTTTTTTGTCTGTCTCCCCCTTCTAGACTGTGAGCCCGCTGTTGGGTAGGGACCGTCTCTATGTGTTGCCAACTTGTACTTCCCAAGCGCTTAGTACAGTGCTCTGCACACAGTAAGCGTTCAATAAATACGATTGAATGAATGAAAGCAACGTGGACTAGTGGTTCTTCCGGGAAGCAGCACGGGCTTGGGAGTCAGGGGACCTGGGTTCCAATCCCAGCTCCGCCAAATCTCTGCTGTGTGACCTTGGGCGAGTCACCCAACTTCTCGGTGCCTCAGTTCCCTCAGCCGTAAAGTGGGCACCAAGATTGTGAGCCCGATGTGGGACATGGACTGTGTTCAACCTGATTAGCGTGGCTCTAAGTACAATGCCTGGCACATAGTTAGTATCTAACCAATACCATTTTATAAAAATGAAATGAACGTATCGCCCTTCCAGGCATCACGCAGGAGAAGATCAACGAGATGCGAGCAGCTCCAGAGCAGCAGATGATCTCCGACATCCACTGTATGATAGCGGCCGGTCAAAACCTGGACTGGACTGATGCCCAGGGGGCCACACTGGTGAGCAGAGTTGCCCCATCCCCTGCCCCTCTACCCCAGATTGGGCTCCCTTTGTCCATAGCAGGCAGGAGGTGGTCTAGGCCGTGTCCTGTGCACACAGTAAGTGCTCAGTAAATATGACTGACTGTGCTAAATATTAGCTAAAGTCATCATATACAGAGATAACTAGTTTTAATCCAGACAATATGGGGAGGGAAGCAGACTTGGGTAGACAAGGTCATTTGTTGGAGCCCCCAACCTGGCTGGGCTATTAATTCTTTCCCGTTCCTCTGTAAGGGAGGATTTTAGAGTTGGACAAACTGGATTGCCACTTCCTTGAGAAGCAGTGTGGCCTAGTGGGAGGGCCACGGGCTTGGGAGTCGGAGGAGCTGGGTTCTAATTCTGCCTCAACCACTTGCCTGCTTTGTGACCTTGGACAAGTCACTTCATTCCCTGGGCCTCAGTTCCCTCATCTGCAAAATGGGGCTTCAATGCCTATTCTCTCTCCTACTTAGACTGTGAGCCCCCCTTGTGGACCTGATTAGCTTGTATCTACCTCAATGCTTAGTACAGTGATTGGCATCCTAGTAAGTGCCTAATAAATGCCATTATTATTATTATCATTATCATTATTTTTATTCATATCCATCCTTGGAAATGTGCAGCATCTTGCACTTCCCTTTTGGAGTTCAGGATGGAATTATCCGTAGAGGGGAAGATATTAAGTTCCCATTTTTGCCTCCCCATTCCCAGGGCAAAGAGGTCAGTGGTCTAATAGCTGATTCAGATAAGATTTCTCTGGTAGAGTATCTATTCAAAATGATGCTTTAATCATTAGTGAACATAAAGTAAGTGCTAAATAGCATTATAATATAATGGTCATGTATATAGTTTGGTTCCTGGTCCAAGAGTCTTCTGAATCTTTATGAACAACTTCAATGCAAGTCTTTCCTCAAATGTAGCTTATAGTTTACTTCTCTTTAGAGAGGAAAAGGTGGAATACAGTTTATTTCTTCAAACTTATTTTTGTGAACTTATGGAAGACTAGGAGGGCACACTTACCCAGCCTGCTCCATTTTCAGCAATCAGGGAAAAAGTATTAACTGATGAGGCTAATGATGTTTAAAGGTAAGGTATATATCTTGTATCATGTTTTCCTCCTCTGATTTCTTTGATTTACCATCCTCTTTGCAGTGTTAGATTACTCCCTCAAGACTCAAATTCTGAGAAACTAATGTGGTGAAAAGCCAAAGTGTATAATTTGTTCCTTTCTATAAATAGGATGATGTATCTATTTTAGCTCTGAGGTTATCTATAACTATAAGCAGACCCTCCCTTCCCCTGTAGGGGTTTCTTTATCAACAGCGTAACCATCAGTCAGATTGTCCCTGCTGACAATTTGGGGATGCCCCAAAATATTAATAAGAAAACCTCCCAAACAACGTGCTAGGAATCGTTCCAAATGCAAGAGGCATTGGAGCCTGTGACTTTTCATTTTGAGATGAGATGGCACAGTAATATCTCGTTTTGATATTTCCAGAGTGCTTTCACATACGTTATCCCATTTAATCCTCACAGTGCCTTTATGAGGAGGAGACAGGTGTTAGTATCTCTGTTCTACACCTGAGGAAACTGAGACCCAGTGAAGTTAAGTGACTTGTCCGAGGTCCCACAGCAGAGCAGCTGCAGAACTGGGACTAGAATCCAATTATGCTCTTTCCACTAGACCACACTGCCCACATTGCACAAGAAACAAGGACCATCTATTCAGTGCAACTTGCATCTTTATGGGTGTTTGGGGTTTTTTATGGTTCTTATTAAGCACTTACTACGTGCTAGACACTGTACTAAGCACTGGGGTTGATACACTTTAATCAGGTTGGACATAGTCTCTATGGGGCTTACAGTTTTAATCCCCATTTTACAGATGAAGTAACAGAGGCACAGAGGGGTTAAGTGACTCTCCCAAGGTCACACAGCAGACAGGTGATGGAAGAAGGATTAGAACCCAGGTCCTTTAGACTCCCAGATCCAGGCTCTGTCCACTGGACCATGCTGCACTTCAGTTTTCTGGTACAGGTTATCAGCTCTGAACCTCAATTCACCCCCTTAGTTTCCAAATTGTCACGTTGTTAGCCTTCAGACTGTTTGCCTGACGCGTACTGATTGGCACATGACAGTCAACTTAATTGGTGTTCTCTCCTCAGTCAATCCAGATGATATTTTTTCCCCCTCACAAGAAATGATATTTGTGGGAGCAAAGAACTGAAACACATGCTCATGATTTCCCTTTCGTTCATTCTGTTTTCAGAGGAATTCAGGCTAAACTTGGAGACTTTTCTTCCATTAAGCAGCTATTTGTTTCTTAATCAGGAGAACCTAAGTAACTGATTGACTGTGAATAATACAGAGATGCGCAGTCCCATGTTGGTGCCAGAATTGCAGGGTTTTAGCTTCAAATGGAAAAATGAATCTATGCACTTATCCCATTTCCCATGGTCTGTTTTAAAACCCCTCATCCCTTCTGTTCCTTTTCTTTGGTCCTGAAATTTAAAGGTATAGGAAGGCTTTTCGCTGGGCATTTTCCTCCTGTGAGAGTTCGAGCATCTTTGTGTGTAGATGCTAGCTGGCTTATGGGTGAACTCAAAGGCTGTAAACCCTAGGAGCCTGATGTTGTGTTACGTGATCCAGAGACCTGCTGCTGTGCAGATTTCTGAACGAAAGGCGACTTGATGGAGATTTTCCCTGGACTGGGTTTTCCCTTGAATTTTTGGAGAACAGCACCTCATCGAAAGCTCTCATCAACCAAAATAGGCCTTCCCCGACTAAGTCCTCCTTTCCTCTTCTTCCACGCCCTTCTGCATCACCCTGACTAGCTCCCTTTATTCATCCCCCTGCCCAGCCCCTCAGCACTTAAGTACAGATCTATAATTTTATTTATTTATATTAATGTGTGTCTCCCCCTCTAGACTGTAAGCTCATTCTGGGCAGGGAATGTATCTGTTATGTTGTTATATCATACTCTCCCAGGCACTTAGTGCAATGCTCTGCACCCAGCAAGTGCTCAATAAATACCATTGACTGACTAGATGCGTTTCAACAATTAACACACCTATCAGTTGTCTAATGCAATAGAACAGGGAAATGCCTCCAGGTTATTTTTGGTAATTTTTTTTATTGTCTTTGTTAAGCATTTACTGTGTGCCAGGCACTGTACTAAGTGCTGGAGTATATAGATACAAGCTAATCAGGTTGGACCCAGTCCCTGCCCCACAGTCTTACAGTCTTATTCCCCATTTTACAGATAAGGGAACTGAGGCCCAGAAAAGTGAAGTGACTCACCCCAGGTCACACAGCAGAGAAGTGGCGGAGCTGGGATTAGAACCCAGGGCCTTCTGACTCCAAGGCCTGCGGTCTATCCACTAGACCACACTGCTTCTCATTAGAGTATGGTGTCCTGGGGTGTGGATCAACTCAATGAAGCTCAGTTATGCTGGTCCTCAGAGCGGTGACTAGCCAATACCCAGATCAGCTTCTTGGCCAGGTTGAAGATTAGGCTTTTTTTATTTTTGGTTTGTTTATCAGTTCTTGACCTCCTCCTCATTATGACCATTTCCCAAGCATCCAGGGTTCCGTCTGCAGAGAGGTCGATATTTGAACGTTTCAGAGAAAACTTAATTCTTCCTCTACACAGCTCAGTTCTTTGCTTTACATTTATCTAGTTAAACCTCATTAATCCAAAATCAAGGGCCCTCCCCCAGCAAAAGACTTGGAAAGGACCAAGTTCCTATGACCTGATTTTGTTAACGATGGATAAACCCGTTGGCAGGAAAGGAGCAATTACTTTAAAGTTCTGCATATTTTGGAATGAACTGTCATTGGGTTGATGAGGTTTTACAGAACACCACGTTGGATACTATAGGGATCGTCTCTGTGGCTTCAGCTGGAATTAGCTTGGGCCCATAGCTTGACGCTTGAAAATATTTGCTGAAATGCAATTGCAAGAATGATTTCTGATGCTGTTCCCCTCCACAGAAATGTCTGCCTTTTTGGTTTAGCATTTTCTCCCAGCTTCGGGGCTGTAATTAGATTTCCTTCAGAGAGGCAGTGGCTTGGTAATTCAGTCCCCTGTAAGCATCCGCAGCATAAGGTTCCCAGAAATATAGTTTCCAGGCTGCACAGGAGCCAAGTCAGCCACGGAACTGAAAAATCTAAACTAAACAGAATGCTTACTGTGTGAGTCCTCAGAACTCTGCCTTGGGGTTTCTCGAGGAGCCTTTTGTTTTTGTTGGTGGTGCAATTGCACTTCATCATCATTGCGAGGTGTTGATTGTGTTCTCTTTGCTATTAAAGGCACATCTCTCCAAGAGGCCTTCCCAGACTAAGTCCTCCTTTCCTCTTCTCCCACTCCCTTCTGCATCGCCCTGATTTGCTCCCTTTATTCATCCCCTTGCCCAGCCCCTCCGCACTTATGTACAGATCTGTAGTTTTATTTATATGAATGCGTCTCCCACTCTGGACTGTAAGCTCATTCTGGGCAGGGAATGTATCTGTTATGTTGTTGTACTCTCTCAAGCAGTCAGCTGTGTGACTTTGGGCAAGTCACTTAACTTCTCTGTGCCTCAGTTACCTCCACTGTTGGGTAGGGACTGTCTCTATATGTTGCCAACTTGTACTTCCCAAGCGCTTAGTACAGTGCTCTGTGCACAGTAAGCGCTCAATAAATATGATTGATTGATTGATTGACTGTGAGCCCCTCATGGGACAACCTGATCACCTTGTAACCTCCCCAGCGCTTAGAACAGTGCTTTGCACATAGTAAACGCTTAATAAATGCCATTATTATTATTAGTAGTAGTAGTACAATGCTGTGCACCCAGTAAGCGCTCTATAAATACCACTGCCTGACTAGATGTTACAACAATTAATTGAAAAGAGCCTTGAGAGAACCCAGAGGAGGACTTGGTTTAACTAAATAAATGGCTGTGGTGTCAGCGTGAATTATCAATCAGTAGTATTCGTTGAGCGCTAACTGGGTAGATGGCACTGTACTCAGCGCTCCATACTAAGCGCTCAGAAGAGTAGGATCATTTATTCTCATCCTCAACACTTGTATTCAGTTTTGCATTCAGCTAATTTTCTCCACTATTCTATTTATAAATATTTTAGGTCTGTCTCCCCCGGTAGAGTGTAAGTTCCTTGGGAACAGATTAAGGTGTCACTTTTGTTTTTCATTGCCCAAGTGCTTGCTGCAGAAAAGGGCACTGATCTGCTTGCCTTGTTTCTACCGCAGTGTTAAGTACAGTGCTTGGCCCATAGTGCGTAACAAAATTCTACAATTATTAAATGGTACTACTATTAATAGACCTTATCCCTGTCTTCAGGGAGTTTACAATCTAGTGGGGGAGATAGACACTGAAATAAGTTAGAGATAGAAGAAAGGTAAAGGAATTATGTACTTGTTAGTGCTTGAAAAGGATAGGTAGGGAGGTTGGGAATGCTTGGGAGACACAAAAATGTTGAAATGGCATTTGCGGAATATAACCTGTGGAGATTCTAAATTTGTATGGAAAGGGCTCCCAGAAATGTGGTTTCTGAAGAACTTCGAAGGTGAGGGGAGATGCGGCCGCAGTGTCGCTCTGTGGCTAGAGCATGGCCTTGGGGTCGGAAGGACCTGGGTTCTAACTAATCCTGTTCGCTGTGTGACCTTGGGCAAGACAATTCACTTCTCTGGGCCTCAGATAACTCATCTGTAAAGTAGGGATTAAGAGTGTGAGTTCCGTGTAGGCCAGAGACTCTGTCCAACCAGATTAACTTGTATCTACCCCAGTGCTTTGAACAGTGCTTGGCACATTGTAAGCGCTTAACAAGTTCCGTAATTATTATTATTATTGTATGACAGGAGAGGGAGTTCCAGGCATAAAAAAAGGAGGCCCAGCAAGTAGGTTAGCTTCAGAAGAACCAAGAATGGGGACTGGGATGATGTGGGAGGAGAGAGTGGATGAGTAGAAGGGAGAGAGCTGGCTTGAGGGCTTTGAAGCCAATAGCTGTGTCAGAAGTTTCTGTAAGGTGCAGACAGGAATGGGTAACAGGTTAACACATTTGAGGAGTGGGGAGAGAGTGCAGAATGCTGTTGGAGAAAAATGATCATGTCAGCAGAATAAAATACGGACCGGAGAGTGGCAAGTCTGGGGCCATGGAGATCAGTGAGGAGGCTGAAGTCCTATCCCGCCTCGACTTCTGCAAGTGCCTGCACCAATAATAATAGCTGTGGTATTTGTTAAGCACAGTACTAAGTGCCAAGGTAGACAGAAGAGAATCTTTATGGGGCTCACAGTCTAAGCAAGCAGGAGAAACGGTATTGAATCTCCAGTGTGATGGCCGTTCGGATGGAGAGGAAAGGGGTGGATCTCAGAAGTAGTGTGGAGAAACACTGACAGGATTTGGTGACAGACTAATAGCGAGGGAGGAGTCATGGATAACGCGAGGCTGAAGGCTTCAGAAACGGGAAGGATGGTGGTAGTGTCAACTGTGAGGGGAAAGTTAGGTGGAGGAGAGGATTTTGGAGGGAAGAGGAATTCACTTGTGGACATATTGAGCTTGAGGTGCCAATGGGACTTCCAAGTTGAGTTCTGGAGCTGGGGAGAAATGTGATGTTGCAGAGGAGAGAGATCAGGGCTAAGGAAGTAGATTTGGAACATCAACAAGCCCGAATTGGCCATGGTGACCTGTTTGAAGGGACTGGATTAGTAAAGTGAACTCAGGTGGCATTAGGCTTGTTTAGACTGGTGGAATTTTGCACAAGATTTGCGAATCTTAGCCCGCTCTTGAGTCTTACGTATGAGATTGCAATCTTGCACAAAATGTGTCTGCTCCTGCCTTTTCTGCAGTGTGGCACATTGGAACCACTCCTACAGGGCAGCAGAAGTGCCGCACTGTTGAAATGTTCATGTCAGGAGGGACCTGAAACCTTTATTCAGCTGTACCAAACTCCCTGAAATGCTCAGATTTTTCTGGACCATCATTTATGTGCCAGAATTGAAGGGCAGAGGGGCTTCTGCCTCTGTCGCCTGGTTGAAACCTCATCAGACTGGAAATTCTTTTGCGGGCAGCATTCCCTTTCTCCCTCTGATGATTAAGGGAGAAGCCACCACAATGCTACGTCTTAGTGGCAGAGAATAATTTTTGGTAACTAAGAGTTTCCTAGTGCCCTTATTCCTTGCTTTCCCCATTCTGAGCTAGACATATCTTCCATTGCCCAAGCACATTTGGTAGGCTTGGCCAGGAAGAGAAGTTGCTGCTGTTTTTGTTTTTTTTTTTAGATGGAAGAGCAATCAGTCAATCAACGGTGTTTATTGAGCACTTCCTCTGGGCTTATCACTGTACTGAACACTTGGGGAAATACAAGTCCATAGAGTTGATAGAAATGATCCCTGCCCACAGGGAACTTGCAGTCTACAGGGGGAGATGTTTTAAAATAAATTACAGATAGGGGAAATAGTACGGTATAAGCATATGTACATAATTGCCAAGGGGCTTGGGTATCAAAATGCTAAAGTAGTACGTCCTTGATGAAGAAGGAAGGGTGGGTAGGGGAAATGAGGGCTCAGAGAAGAGCATTTAAGGAACGGCTTAAACCAGGGAAAGTTTTAGAAATAACTTTCATAACATCTATTTTCAGTAGACACCAGAGTATCAGACAGAAGGTGGTCTGAAACACCCTGCTCACTAATGGTTCTCTGGAATACCCCACACTTCCCATTTTGTTCTAGGGCTGGGAACTTTTTTCTTAAAGAGTCTTTAAGATTCACTCAATTCCTTCATACATTTTCAAAAACTTCCACCCCTGCTCCTAGCTTAGCCAATGGGCCAGTGCTGTCATATCCTCACATAACTCTGAATGAGAGAACCTATATAAGATGCTCTGGACTCCCAGGAAGAAAGACGATAGGCTGAAGATGTTGGCAATGCTGATGTTTTTTCCTAACGCTTCAGCATTTAGCATTAGCCCTCCCAGTCTGGGCATTGCTTGGTGCATAGTAAGCGCTTAACAAATACCATAATTATTATTATTACCATAATTATTATCCATGAGGGTTCTCCTGGCCGATGTATGGTCTCTGTTCATTCAGTCAATCGTATTTATTGAGCGCTTACTGTGTGCAGAGCACTGTACAAAGCACTTGGGAAGTACAAGTTGGTACCATATAAACCCTGTTAAGCCCTTGCACTGTGCCAGGCACTGGGGTAAGATACAGTACAATCAGACATAATCCCTGCCCCATGTGGGGCTTGCTAACAGGCTTATTTCTGAGGTCTTCCTGTAGTTCCCATGCTGCTTATAATCAATATCAGTGTTATTTATTGAGTACTTCCTATACTAAGCACTTGGGAGAGTTGGTAGACACAATCCCTGCCCACAGCGAGTTTGTGGTCTCGAGTTTTATAAGACATTAGGATATTCGAATGGAGAAATGGAGCCTCTTCCACCCGGTAACAGCTCTCAGAAGATGAACACTCAGTGACTGTCTTGCATCTGGTCCCTTTCTTGTTAAGTGCTCACTATGTGCCAGGCACTGTTCTAAGAGCTGCGGGGGAATAGGAGTAATCAGGTTGAACACAGTCCTTGTCCCACACGGGGCCCACAGTCTTAATCTCCATTTTACAGATGAGGTAACTGAGGCCCAGAGAAGTGAAGTGGCTTGCCCAAGGGGACGCAGCAGACCAGTGGCAGAGTGGGATTAGAACCCAGGCCCTTCTGACTCCCAGGACCGTGCTCTGTCCACTAGACCACACTGCTTCTCCGCGGGAACTTGCGAATGGTCAATCACTCTTATTATGAACAGCTTCGTTCTAAACCTGGGGAGCAGGGTTAGGACCCCTGAAGTGGCTTCGCTGAGCAGTTGACCCTCCCACCACCTGAGCTTAACCAGCAGCTCTGCTCTCTTGTCCTTCCTCTTAGCTGCACATAGCTGGGGCCAATGGCTACTTGCACGCAGCCGAACTCCTGCTGGACCATGGCGTGAGAGTGGACATAAAGGACTGGGATGGCTGGGAACCCCTTCACGCCGCCGCCTTCTGGGGACAGGTACGGAAAATAATAATAATAATAATTACGGTACTCGTTAAGCTCTTACTATGTGCCAAGCCCTGTTTCAAGCACTGAGGTAGATACAAGTTAATCAGGTTGGATACTGTCCCTGTCCCACATAGGGCTCACACTCTTAATCCCCACTTTACCGATGTGGGAACTGAGGCACGGAGAAGTGAAGTGATTTGCCCAAGGTGACGCAGCAGACAATTGGTGGAATGGGGATTGGAACCCAGGTCCTTCTGACATCCCAGCCCATGCTCTATCCACTAGACCACGCTGGTTCTCTCAAGTTCACCAGCCCTGAAATCCCTCAATCCGACCACAGCCTTCCCACAAACTTCCTCCTGTAAATCTGTACTATCTCCCCAAAGGGTCCTCCAATCTTTTGAACCCATCCAATTTTCTCAACTCATCATGCCCCACTTAGCCTCCGTAGCCAAACTACCTTCCCTTGATGACCAAATCGTTGCTCTCAGAACCATCCTCTCTACTGAAATAAACTCACTCACTCCCCTATCCCTTTGTCGATCTCGTACCGCTAACCCACAGCCCTAGATCACCTGCACGGTCCGCCTCCTTCGCTCTTGAGTTCGAGCCACAGAATGCTGCTGGCAGAAAACTAAATATCAGATCGACTTCGTCCATTTCAAGTTTATCCTTGCATGCTTTAACTCCCCCTCTCCTCTGCCCAGTCAAATTATTTCTCCACCCTTATTGACACCCATGCCCATTGCTCTCCCAAATTATTCCAGACATTTAACTCCCTCCTCACTAGATTCTGTCAGTCCCACCTTCACAAGATCGCTAAAATCTGCCCTTTCCTCTCCATCCAAACTGCTACCGTGTTAATACAATCAGTCATCAAATTTAATACAATCACTCATCAAATCCCACCTGGATTACTGCATCTGCCTCCTTGCTGACCTCCCAGCCTCCCGTCTCTCCCCACTCCAGTCCATACTTTGATCTGCTGCCCGGATCATTTTTCTACCAAAACGTTCAGGACATGTTTCCCCATGCCTCAGAAAACTCTAGTGGTTGCCCATCCACCTATGCATCAAACAAAAACTCCTCATCATTGGTTTCAAAACGCTCAATCACCTTGCCCCCTCCTACCTCACCTTGCTACTCTCCTACTACGACCCAGCCCTCACACTTCATTCCTTTAATGCTAACCTTCTCACAGTACCTCGATCTCATCTATCTCATCACCTTCCTCTCACCCACATCCTGGCCTGGCGTGGCACCACCTCCCTCTTCAAATCTGACAGACAATTACTCTCTCCCACTTCAAAGCTTTATTGAAGGCACTTCTCCTCCAAGAGGCCTTTCCTGACTAAGCCCTCCTTTCCTCTTCTCCCACTCCCCTTCTCCGTCACCCTGACTTGCTCCCTTTTTCTTCCCCCCTCCCAGCCCCACATCACTATTGTACATATCGGTAATTAATTTTTTTACATTAATGTCTCTCTCCCCCACTCCCCCCAGCCCCTTCTAGACTGTATGCTTGTTGTAGGTGGGGAAAGTATCTGTTTATTGTTGTATTATACTCTCCCAAGCGCTTAGTAAAGTGCTCTGCGCACTTTAAACAATCAATAAATACGATTTAATGAATGAAGTTCACGACCCCAGTCAGCTTCAACTCTTGGGTCTCCTGCCCGCCCTCTGTATCGCACCTCTCCATCCCCCTCCCTGAAGAGTCGCCTAAGGTTGGGGACGTGGCTGTGACTGTGAATCTATTGTTCCAGATGCAGATGGCTGAGCTGCTAGTGTCCCATGGTGCCAGCCTCAGTGCCAGGACATCCATGGATGAAATGCCAATAGGTCAGTTGGAATTCCTTTGCCTCTCCGAGGGATGCATACAGAATGCCTCCTATACTCTTTTTTTAAAAATGGTATTTGTTAAGAGCTCACTAAGTGATCTAAGTGCTAAGTTCCAAGTGCTGGGATAGATACAAGCTAATCAGGGTGGGCACAGTCCATGTCCCACGTGGGGCTCACAGTCTTCATCCCCGTTTTACAGATGAGGGGACTGAGGCCCAGAAAAGTGAAGTGACTTGCCCAAGTTCACACAGTAGATGAGGGGTGAAGCTGGGATTAAAACCTGGGTCCTTCTGACTCTCAGGCCCATGCCCTAGCTACTGGACCACACTCTCAGGAGAGGAAGACGACCTGCGAAGGACTGATTGGTCAGGGAGGATGAGGGCAACCCCTTCAAGCAGCCCTCAGTGGCCAGAAATGAACAAAAAAACCCAAATTAGAGAGGATGCGAGTCGCTCATATTGGTTCTCTGGGAGCCGAGATTTTTCTTATGACTGCTTTTCTCCCCCAGGAGCGGGCAGCTCCTTAAGGGCAGGAATCACATCTTATACTTGTATGACCTCCAGGTGCCCCGTATAGTGCTAAAAGAAAAGGGGAGGTAGGTGGGGAGAGACTTGACTTCCCACCCACCTGGCTGGGTCCTGAAGGAAGGAGCAGCTGGCCTTTTTCCTCTCTGCCCAGATCCGAGAGGCAGCCAGAGATTCCCACTTATTGACAGGTGATGCAGCCGGGTGATTCCGCACACGGCGGGCCCCGGCCTCCCCTTGCCCTGCGACCGTGACATCGGCCGTGCGGCCCTCCCCTCCCGTGCCTTAGTTATAACCGTCCCCCGATTGCCGTTGCCTCAGACCTCTGCGAAGAAGAAGAGTTCAAAGTGCTATTGCTGGAGCTGAAGCACAAGCATGATGTGATCATGAAATCGCAGCTGAGGCACAAGTCATCCCTGAGCCGGCGAACGTCGAGCGCCGGGAGCCGGGGGTGAGTGGGGACTGGCAGGGGGTCCTCGGGGAGACCAGCTCGGTCAGGGGGGTGTCGGGGGGTGGGGTGGGGGGTCCTGAATTTTTCCACGATAACTAAACTGTCTCCCCTCCGTCTCCTCCAGGAAGGTGGTGAGGAGGGCCAGCCTCTCGGACCGAACAAACCTGTACAGGAAGGAGTACGAGAAAGAGGCCATTGTCTGGCAGCAGATGGGAGTGGCAGAGGAGCAGAGGAACTCAGGCTACAATGGGGACATCAGAGAGACTCGGACTGATCAGGAGAACAAGGACCCAGTAAGGAGTCGATCCCACTGCCTGTTTCTAGTCTCCTCTCAAAACTCTTCTGGGGAGGGCAAGAGGGCCTGAGGCCTGAGCTAAATGACGAGCCCGGGGATGATGGTAAATTTGGCGGGGTGGATAGAACACGAGCCTGGGAGTTGGAAGGTCATGGGTTCTAATCCCACTTCCGCCACATGTCTTGGGTAAATCACTTTACTTCTCTGGGCCTCAGTTCCCTCATCTGTAAAATGGGCATTGAGACAGGGCCTGTGTCCAACCTGCTTTGCTTGTATCCACCCCAGAGCTTTGTATAGTGCTTGGCACATAATAAGCGCTTAATCCATCAGTCAATCAATCAATCGTATTTATTGAGCGCTTACTGTGTGCAGAGCACTGTACTAAGCACTTGGGAAGTACAAGTTGGCAGCATATAGAGACGGTCCCTACCCAACAGTGGGCTCGCAGTCTAGAATGGTAACAAATACCATTATTACTATTACAATTATTCGAACCCTGCAGCTCCTCCAAGATGGGATGGAGCCTTCTAAAGGAGATCCCTGTCCTCACTGGAATTTTTGCCTTCTCCCCTTTGGGCGTGCTCTCTGTCCCCACACATTCATTCATTCATTCAATCGTATTTATTGAGTGCTTACTGTGTGCAGAGCAGTGTACTAAGCGCTTATCTCCTGCCCCCCCCACACACATTTTTTTTTTTTAGAAAAAACAGACCACCTTCCATCCACTTCAGCCATCTTTACTGAGCCTCTGGTGTGCGCAGAGCACTATGCTAATCACTTGGGGGACATACATTCCTGCCATCAAGGAGCTGCCTGATTCTGAGGGAGACAAGAAGGCATAAGTGGATGAAATGTAGTTCAAAGAGCGTGGGAGAAAATATTAACCGATTAGCATCTTGGGGCAGTGTCCCTCACCGGGGACTGGTGGAAGAGGAAGGGTCTGGGAAGTTGCAGGGGCAGGTGCAAATAAGCACCCACTCTGCTAAAGGGCAGCTTTTCTACTGAGGACCCGGATCTAAAAATTCCAAGCCACTGGCTGTGGAATTCCTGGGAACACATCCCTTTAGATGCTGAGTTAGCCCCTGATGTACCAAATCTCAGAGATCTCCTAAAATTTTGCCACCACCCACATCCAGGCACAAAACGTATCACATTTGTTGGGGCTGCCTTGTGGGCTAAAGGCATTTTTTTTGCATTTTAATAGCTCCAAAACCAAAAATAAGGATGAGATTTGTTGTGGGAAGGGAATGTATCTGTTGTATTGTTATACTGTACTCTCCCGAGTGCTTAGTACAGTGCCCTGCACCTAGTAAGCGCTCAATAAATACAATTGATTGATTCGCTGAGCAGGAGTAGGCAAAGACAGGACATCGATCTCACAGATGGGGGTTATTTGAACCAAGTTTTCCAGGCTCCCTAAGCAAGGGTGCTCCCACCCTTCTGGAGAAAAGATCATTTTCTCATTAAAATTGGTGCTATATAACCCAGCCTTCTGGAAGTTGAAATTTCCCAGCTGAGCAGATCCTGGAGAAGGATCTTGGGAGCCAAGTAAGATGAAATAGCACGTGGGGCGTATCTTTGGAAACATAAAAACCTCTATCATCAGCAGCACCTCAGAGCTCGTCAGGAATGAGCCTCACCGGTGAGAATTATTGACAAGTGAACTGAGAAAATTCGGACTTATTTTTTTTAATGGACAGAGCACAAGCCTGGGAGTCAGAAGGACCTGGGTTCAAACCACATATCTGCTGTGTGACCTTGGACAAATCACTTAACTTCCCCGGGCCTCAGTTACCTCATCTGTAAATTGGTTATTAAGACTGTGAGCCCCATGCTGTGTAGGGACTGTATCCAACCTCGTTACCTTGTATCTACCCCAGGGCTTAGAACAGTGCTCGGCACATAGTAAGCGCTTATCAAGTACCATAATTATTATTATTAATGATATTTCTTAAGTACTTACTATGTGCCAGGCACTGTATGGGGCGCCGGGGTAGATACCGGGTAATCAGGTTGGACACATTCCCCATCCCACATGGATTCGCAATCTTAATCCCCATTTTGCAGATGAGGTAACTGAGGAACAGAGAAGTTAACTGAGTTGCCCAAGGTCGCAGGAGACAGATGGCGGAGACGGGATTAGAAACCAGGTCCTTCTGACTCTCAGGCCGGTGCTCTTTCCACAAGGCCGAGGAAGCAAGATAATTTGTGAAAAGGCCCTAAAGAGTCCTGGGTTTGTCAGTGAGGAGAAAATACCAGAGAAAATAGTGCCAAGGAAAATGGCTTTTTTTATTTTGAAGGTTGGAGGAGCAGACTCAATGAAGCCAAAGCTGAGTGTCTGTGGGGAGTGCTGTGTGTCTGGTTAGCAGAAGTCATAGCTGAGAAGCAGCGTGGCTCAGTGGAAAGAGCACTGGCTTTGGAGTCAGAGATCATGGGTTCAAATCCCGACTCTGCCAATTGTCAGCTTTGTGACTTTGGGCAAGTCGCTTCACTTCTCTGGGCCTCAGTTACCTCATCTGTAAAATGGGGATTAAAACTGTGAGCCCCCCGTGGGACAACCTGATCACCTTGTAACCTCCCCAGTGCTTAGAACAGTGCTTTGCACATAGTAAGCGCTTAATAAATGCTATTATTATTATTATTATTATTATTATTATATGAATCTAAGCATCAGAAATCTCAGCTAATACTCAAAGAGCAGCATTTGTAAAACTGTCAGAAAACAGTTGCATCTGAACAACTTCTTTCATTTGGAAATGAAAGGAAAGCAAAGGACCCATTTATTTCTCTGTCTACACCAACAGTGCCCCCTGCTGTTGATCAACCCAACCATATTGTCGATTTATTATCTCTTCTTAATGATTTGTATTACTACTAATAATAATAGTGGCATTTGTTAAGCGCTTACTATGTGCTAGGCACTGTTCTAATCGCTGGGGTCGATCCAAGGTAATCCGATAGTCCCACGTGGAGCTCACAGTCTTCATCCCCATTTTACAGATGAGGGAACTGAGGCACAGAGAAGTGAAGTGACTTGCCCGAAGTCACACAGCTGATTTATTACCCTATTTTACTTGTACATATTTACTATTCTGTTTATTTTGTTTTGTTAATATGTTTTGCTTCGTTGTCTGTCTCCCCCTTCTAGACCGTGAGCCCGTTGTTGGGTAGGGACCGTCTCTATATGTTGCCAACTTGTACTTCCCAAGCGCTTAGTACAGTGCTCTGCACACAGCAATAAATAGGATTGAATGAATGAAAGTGGCAGAGCCGGGATTAGAACCCACGACCTCTGACGCCCAAGTCCAGGCTCTTTGCACTAAGCCACGCTATTAAGCGCTTCTTATGTGCCAGGCACTCTACTAAGCCCTGGGGTAATCAGGTTGTTCACAGTCCATTTCCCACATGGGGCTCGCGTTCTTAATCCCCGTTTTAGAGACGAGGAAATTGAGGCCCAGAAAAGTGAAGTGACTTTCCCGAGACCACACGGCAGACAAGTGGCGGAGCCGAGATTAGAACCCAGGTCCTTCTGGCTCCCAGGCCCTTCCCCACAGCACCTTTATATTTGCATTTATATTTGCATGTACTTATTACTCTATTTATTTTACTTGTACATATTCTATTTATTTTACTTGTACATATTCTATTTATTTCATTTTGTTAATATGTTTTGTTTTGTTCTCTGTCTCCCCCTTCTCGACTGTGAGCCCACTGTTGGGTAGGGACCGTCTCTGTGTGTTGCCAACTTGTACCTCCCAAGCGCTTAGTACAGTGCTCTGCCACACAGTAAGCGCTCGATAAAGACGATTGAATGAATGAATGAAAAGGCACCGCAGCAGGAGGGGAGGGCTTAAAAAGCGGCTTTTTCAGGTTGCTTATTCAGTGCTTTTGCTGTACTTCCCGTTTACAGAACTCCACCTTGGAGAAGCCCATGCTCCTTTCCGAATTAGCCACCAAATGCACCCTGGGGGACACGGAGCTGCCTCTCCCGAACGGCCTCCGGGCCCCGGTCGGCGCGTACCAGTACTCGCTGTCCAACGGGGACATTTGGAAAGTGCACGAGGTGCCGGATTATGGCCTGAGCCAGACGCTCCCCTATGGCAGCCCGGGCCTCCCTGACACCCAGCAGCTCTGGAACGGCTACAAAGAGCAGAGCCACCAGACCCTCTCGGAGCTGAAGCGGCAGAGGGCTGCGGCCAAGCTGCTCAACCACCCCTTCCTAAGCACCCACCTCGGCGGCGGAGGGATGGGGGGCGGGGCGGAGAGCGGCAGCGAGACCAAGGCCCACCTGCTCGGCACCCGGACTTCACCCTACAGCGCCAACGGGACGTCGGTTTATTACACGGTGTCCAGCGGGGACCCGCCGCTCTTAAAATTCAAAGCTCCCATGGAGGAAATGGAAGAGAAGGTGCACGGGTGCTGTAGGATCTCTTAATCTGGTCAGAAGACGGCTTGCAGACCGGGAGAGAGAGAGAGACACACACACAACTGGATCAGAAGCTCGGCATTTCTCGGCATGGTTTGCACCCGCCAACCCAATGGGTGGATTTCATTAGAAGGCTCCCGGGACGTGGGCACATTTCATTTTTCTAGGGCGGCTGCTTGCCATTTCTTGCCCAGCCCCGAGATTTTGGAAAGCTCACCGCTGGCGGGGCCGTCTCATTCACCCTCCCAGGACCGAATATGCCACAGTTTCAAGTGGAAAAACACCACTTATCGGCCCCGTGACAGGCGGCCGCTGAACTTTCGCTAAGTGACGTGACTACTGTACTACTGCTCTGCACTTGTTAAGCGCTTTCTGGCTCCCCTTCTCCTACCCCGTGGCCCCTCCGTGGCAGTTTTGCCAAATCCGAGCTTGGTCGGCGCAGGCAGACATGAGCCCAGGCCAACTGGGCCCCTGTGCATGTAAATTCCTGTTTGCGTACGCAAGTCAGTGGTGGGCACGTGTCATCGTGGAGGATGCCCAGGGAACAGGGGGATGTGTGAGCTTTCGAGTTCCGTTTCAAAATCTGGTCATACCGAGTGAGGGTCCAGGGGCCAGAGATTCCCAGCCAGCTTTGTCCTGCTTTGACGCTATTTTAAAACGACGAAGTAAGAACACAATTTAAACTGAACTCTGCAAGGGACACCGTCAACAGAATTCCTTGCCTGGGTGGTCAGGGCCACTTTAGATTCTGAAAAAAACAGGGGAGAGGGAAATCCAGTCGATTGTTTTGCCACAGCTGGGGTTGGGTGTAGTTTCTGTATTACACAGTTCATCGCACTGAAACGAAAGGATCGATTGCATTTGCTAGGTTCTCTTAGACTTTTAGTGTGCTAGGGAAATGATTAAGTTCAAGAAATTGTTTTCCTTTTTTTAAAAAAAAATTACGAAAACATTTCTTTTTGATCTACATCTTGTTGAATCATCTGTCTGGATCCCTTTTTAATGTTTAAATTGGGCAATCTCTGATAGCGGGAGCCCTTTGCTTGCTGGGAAGTCGTGTGGCCCTCTTTGACCACAGCTGCCAGCAAAGGTTTTGAAATGCCAGGTTGACTCTCAAACGCGTTCCCCTTCGCATCCACACACCTCTTTCACGCATGCAGGGCTAGCGGAACAGAGGTTCATGAGCCATAGGAGGTTCTCTTTCAGGAAAAAAAAAAAAGTAGCTTCTCCCAGGAATGCAGTGAACGAGAGCAGCAGCCCTTCTCTTGTCTTGTAGTAATCCTTTTTGTACTGGGCTGACCGATCCCTATGTCTCACTATGGGGTTGAGACTCTAGTGTCTTCCTCCCCCAGGACAGAAGCCCCCTTTCTCCCTCACCTGCCCGAGAGGAACGAGAAGGTGGTGAAAATGGAGGTTAGCTTTCTCTGGGTTGACTCAAAGCCACGCACGTTTCCCAGATACGGGAACCTATGAAGGCATTCCCTCAGAGCACGTGCTGAGTGGGCGCGCTTTTCTTGCATCCCTTCCTTAGGTGCCTCAGCCAGTTCCAAAGGCTGTTAACACAGAGCTCGTGCTGAAGAGAGATGCTTAGATGGTTGTAGCGCTTCACAGCCCAAAACCCTCTGGAAAGCGCACAGGACACCAGAAGACTTATGCCCTCTTGCCCCGCACCCTCACGGGGGGCAGGATCGGAGACCGAGCTGCCGGAGGGAGAGCTCTGTCCGGTGAGCCGGAGCCGTATTGGATTTGAGATCAGGAGTCCTCAGATGGGAGCCAAAATCTAATCCGCTCCAGGTAGGCAAATGGTCTGGAGTTGACCCCTGCAGGCTTGCCCCCCCCCAGAATGGGCATTGTGTAGCAACGAGCACTCTGAGAACTTCCCAGTTCGATGTACATAAGTTGTGACACGGGACTGATCTACTGAAGAATATCCTCCTGCAGAAAGCACAAGCTATCAGACAACGTGAACTGAGGGTTGGGTAGTGGAAAAGTGCGTGGAAATTCCTGCAGCTCACTTTGCTCTCCCTCTGCCCATACTGAGCTTCCTAATGCAGGCGGGGAAGCGGACGGAAAGTGCTTCATCTCCGCTCCCTGAGAAGCAGGCGGGTTTTTTCTGTCACCCGGACGCAATCGCCTGTGCATCTCCCACCTGGGCGTGCCCAGGGCTCATGGGAACTCAACATCAGCCCACTTTCGTTGAGGCGGGTTCTTGAAGGGGATTGGAGGAGGTAGAGGAAGAGGAGGAGGGAAGCGAGCACTGTAGCCAAAACCTAGAGAGGAGGAAGCATTACGAGTAGTAATCTATGTGGGACATGGTTGCTCTGCCCTGGTGAAAGTTTCATGTCCTTTGGGCCTTTATCCAAGCATTTAGTCTGTAGCAGATGGAGCTTGAAGAAGCCCAGGGTTGGGTGATCGAAGGTGCCAGCTTCAGCAGAAAAGAAAGGATCGGTGATACCCTGCAACAGAGTTAGCAGGTGCGATTTGGGGGCTGGATATCCTTCAGGCCGGAGAGACTGAACTAGTCTTCTCCTGTCACCCCATAGATCCAGGAAGAACTTATGGAAACAGGGCAACTTAAAGGCACATTCACTGCCGGGGGCAGGGGGGGAGGAAATCCCCCCAGGCATTATACGGGAGGGAAAACTATACCAATCTGTGGCGTGATCAGCCTCTGCTCCCAGTGCTATTCCCTGGGGCAGTCCATCTCCCTTCTTACTTGCCATCCAGCAGTCTCTAGCTCATCCGGTTTCCCTTTGGCTTTCTCATTTAGTCCGGTGGTTAAAACCCATCTTGAGATTGGTGCTTCTCTGCCTGCTCTGCTGCCATGTGGTTCCAACTGAATGGGGCTGATTAGTTAATATGGGGGTTGTGAGTTGCCACCAGTGCTTGAATGAGAGCAGGTAGAGCAGTGTTTTGCATCTGCCATTGTTGAAAGGTAGAATTCTGTCTGAGGCCGAATGAAGGACCACTAGACTTTCTTAGTTGGGCTAGTTTGAAAGTCTTTTCTTGCCTCGCCTCTCTTCACCTTCTTTCGGGTGGTCAGTCTCTCAGCTGGGTGAGATTTTTTCCAGGTTTTGGTTGTCCCCCCACCAGTGAGATTTCCGGCAAGAAATCCTGGGGGTGAGCATGCATTCAGTCTTTAAAAATAGAAAAGATACATTTGAGGGTGGGGTGTTTCTGGTGTCAACCTGGCAGAGAGCACGATGGGGAGAATTAGAGAACCAGACCCCAAGCCAATGTCAAGTCTGACTCTTGAAAACAAGGGAGACCCCTTTTTCTCACTGGTAGAATGATGGACATTTGAAGAGCTGAGACTGTACACCATCTGTATGCTGGTGTCTGTGAGGAGTCAATCTGTGCTGTGTCATTTGTGTAACAAAGTAATGCTGATTTCCCAGTGAGAGGTTAAACGCCTGTAGCCTGGCTACAGTGTGGCTACAGGCTGTAGAAATCACTTAATCTTACTCTTTCAAGCCCATGACCTGAAATGGGCCTTAAAAGTAATTGCCAATATAGCACTTCACAGCTTCACAATCATATCCAAGACCTTTGTGATAACTGCACCTAAGGCATCCTTCCTGGTTCCGGGAGTTTGTCCCCATTCACAATGTAGCTGATTAAAATGACCCACAGGTCAGCCTTATCTCACTCCTTACAGCCCCCTCCCGCCCCCGATTCAAGTTTCACTTTGGTTGCCCACCCTGCCGGTTTGATTTTCCTTCACCTTTCCTTTCCTTCCCACTTGGCCCCATCAGCTCAGAGCAGCACCAGAGCGGGAAGGCGAGCATCTCTTCCACCAAGTGGATGAGATAACCAATGTGACAACTGTTGGTTGCTTCCAAACATTCTTCCTTGCAAACTCAACCTGAAGATGTCCCAGCCGGAATTCACCTACGGGTGTGAATTGGTGATGAGGAAAGGCTGGGAGGGAGAGGGGACAAGAAACACCCAGAGCTTCTCAGGTAGAGAGAGAGTCTCTCTCTCTCCCCCACCCTCTGAGGCCCTGCCCAAACCTGCGTACTTAGCACATGGACGGGCATACTCGGGTAAATCTGACACGACAGCTCTCTGGGTAACCTGGCACCCTGGGAAAGTCACCAGGACCCACTCATTGGGAAGCTCGGTGCTAGTGTCATTGAAAGGGAAAACAAAAAGTGGCTCTGCAGGTAATCTGCTACGGGCACTGTGCTCCGGTGGTCTGAAAGGGGCCCCCTTCTCTCTCTGCTGAAGGCAGGAGGATGCTCGGGGCAAGGAGGCTGTGTCTCCTGAGACCCTCCCCTCTCTGTCCTGAGGTAACCCGGACCACCCAGCTAGGCCCTAAAAAGTGACTCAGTGGGCCTAAGCCGGGGGAACGTATGCAAGTTGCCATTCCCTCTGACACCTGCCCTCTCCCTTCGCTAAGCATTCCTGAGTGTGGAGCCCACCAAGCCGGTACAGCCCTGACACTGAGCCAGGGAGACTGGAAACCTGGACTTTGGTCCTGAGTTGTACTGTAAGACTGGAGTCGCTCGTCCTCTCTTTGGCTTCCCTATTTGTAAAGCGGAAATGAGAAATCCCTGCCCAACAGGGGCCCTGGGAGGATAAAATGAGGCCCGAGGTATGAAAAAGCTCAGAGTTGAAGAGAGGTGCTTCAGAATCTCAAGCATCAGTGTTAGTTACAGCTTGGTGCCGGAACTGTAGTAAACCAGCTGCTCTTGGTTGCACGGTTAAAGGGTTGGAGCCATTACTCTGATATATTGAAGTCCTGTTCTCATTCTGTTTCAGCTAGAACTTTAGTCTTATTTGCAGTGGAGTGATCCCAAATTACCAGACACCAGTTTTATAATCAAGGACAAGTGTGTGTTCAAGCCCGGTGACTTTTTGCAGGTCAGCAAACTGGCTACCAAAAAACAGGGCCTTTGGATCAGAATCCAAGAGAATCAGTACCAACAAGGCTAGGTTTTTGGTTGGTTGCTTGGGCCATTTTGTCTCGGGAGAGGCAGCTTTTTCAATTCCGCATCCTGCTGCTTGCTTGGTTTTCTCTACCAACATCCGTTGTCCGAGGGCCCGGGGAGAAAACCTAGATCAATTTCTGTAATGTTGGAGCTTGTCAGGGTGAGGGTTGAGAAGTTCGTGCTTAACCCTGTGGCTGACATCCTCCCAGTTCTGACTTTTCCAAAATAATCGGCGAGTTAAAACAAATCTGCCAAGCCCCACCAAAGCTTTCTACAATTTCCCCCTTGTTTAAATATTCTGAGCCCTTTTGCCTGTCTCTTTCCGTGGTCCAGTCCCCTGATAGAAAGCCATTCATATCGGTTTGCTGTGTGCACAACAATATAAGAATTGCCACGGGAATAAGTCCATAGTGATGTATTCTTATGGTACTCATCCCTACTGGCCCCCAGATGAAATGCTGTAGGAGTGAATGACAGGAATCGGAGATTCGTCCTCACATGTCAAGAAAAAGGGATGAGGAAAGAATCAAATACCTAAGGATTTGCCCATAATGGCAAAATGGGGGAATTCCTAGTAATAAAGCTTAAAGCATCCTGGGATGCTTTAGTTTACCGATGGGAAACAGCCCAGGCAACATCTCAGTGTTATTATTCGTTCCCCCCCGGCCGTCCCCAGCTTCCTCCTCCTACTGAAGCTTTTCCATTTCATCCCCAGCCTCATCTTCTCCCCAGCCTCTGCTGGAAATGTGAGTCAGTGACCTGAAATATGAAGGAATGCTGGAACCGTTGCGTAGCTGATCACTCTAGGGTAATGGCACGAATTTCCAGGGCGTGTCAGCCTCCTGGGGAGGTCCTCCTTCATTTTTGCCAAGCGTTTGAACGGGCCCAAAATCCATTGAGGGAACTCAACACGGATCCGTGACGGGTACCATTCTGAGCCACGTGGAACCCGTGTCCTGCGGGAGGTCCTCACGGGTATCTGGAAAACTGGATTATAATGGCCGAGTCAGGGCGGGGGGCGGGGGAGGTGGTCCATTGTGGTCATCGTAGGCCTGACAAATTTGTGAAGCCTCCCAGTACTACGGCCACCTCTCTGCAAATACTTTGATTAAGCTATCCCGCTGGGATCAATTTCCAAGGCTTCAAGAGCTGCCCGGAGGATGCGTCATGCTCCGAGAATTTAAGAAAGTATTTTACCCCAGGTTTCTCCGACTCTGGAAATTAACTCAAATCCTTTTTCGGTCTTAGTTATAAAATCTACTTGACCAACTTTCTCACCCCCTTAAACCTCCTACTGTAGACTATGATGAGATTTTCTTTTTTTTCTGACCTCTAACATATCCAAGAGGGATTTTCAAGGGCTTGGAGTATCTGATTTAGCCTTCCAGCTATGATCGAACACTTTGCACTTCACGAGAGTTAGACTCGGGCAGGCGCTGGAGGGAGAGAATTGGTCGTCGGAGAGAAGATTCCCGTTTTCCTGGGAGAAAACAGCTGGTCCGCTTGTGCGGCTCAAATCCCCGCCCCCCAGAAGGGAGTTTGGCACGCAGGCTGTACCAAGTTTCAATCGTAAATGGTGAACAACAGCAGCAGAAGCCCAACTCTGAGTCTCCAAGCAGTGTCTGAAGACATCCCACCCGCCCTGCAATAACTCTTACCGGATCTAATGTCCCTGACATACGTTAATGATGTACTGTACAGAGAAAACTGAGAAAGTGTATTTTATGTGAAAAAAACAAACTAATGTAAGAACACTGTATATTGTACTAGCAGCTTTGTGTAAAAAAGAGCCTTTTCGCAATCAGAGTCTAATATATTTAAAACGTTTTTTTTTTTTAAAAAAACTTTGATATTGTACTGGATTGACTTCACAACGCACCTTTAATGACTGAAGAAATGGTTACCTACCCTATGGAAGCACCGAGTAAGATTTCAAGTAAATTGTACATAAATCACATGCCAAATGGGTATGTATGACAGTATTAGCTTTGAAATTCTGGTATCTTTAATAGAGTTTTTTAATTAAAAATATTAAATTTCTTTTACCAGAACTTGTGTCATCATTTTTAAAGGCCGATTTGGATGATTTTCACTTAATTTTGGATTCACCAGCCAAACCTTCGGGTACACAGCAATTTGGATGCTAGGTCTCTGACCTCTTGGGCCCAGAGACTTGAGTGAACTGACTTTAAATTAGGATTTGTTCAATGAATAGACGTGAGAAAAATAGCCACAGTAGGTAATAATAATAATAATGATGGCATTTGTTAAGCGCTTACCATGTGCCAAGTACCGTTCTGAGCACTGGGGGAGATACAAGGTAATCAGGTTGTCCCTCCTGGGGCTCACAGTCTTGATCCCCCATTTTACAGATGAGGGAACTGAGGCTCAGAGAAGTTAAGTGACTTGCCCAAGGTCACCCAGCTGACAAGCGACGGAGCCGGGATTAGAACCCATGACCTCTGACTCCCAAGCCTGGGCTCTTGCCACTGAGCCACGCTGCTTCTCTCATGGTATTTATTAAGTGCTTACTATGTGCCAAGCACTGGTCTAAGCACTGGGGGAGATACAAGGTGATCAGGTTGTCCCACATGGAACTCACAGTCTTAATCCCCATTTTACCGATGAGGTCACTGAGGCACAGAGAAGTTAAGTGACTCGCCCAGAGTCACACAGCTGGCAAGTGTGTACATACCTAACGAGACACATGAGAGAACTGTAGAGATGATGTGACTGGATAATAAAGGGATCATTCAGGGAATGCTTCATGGGGCAGATCATTTTTCAGAAGGATTTGTAGAAGGGGAGGAATGTGAGCTGGTAAACCCGAGGTGGGAAGGGCATTACCAAATGTGAAGAAGTTAATGATATAAGCGATGTATCGGAGTCGATGAATCCATCAGTGGTATTTATTGAGCACAGAGCACTGTACTAAGTGCTTGGGAGAGGACCTGCTTAGCTATCAAGAAGTTAGTTGGGTAGGGACTGTCTCTAGATGTTGCCAACTTGTACTTCCCAAGCGCTTAGTACAGTGCTCTGCACACAGTAAGCGCTCAATAAATACAACTGAATGAATAACTCTTTTCTGCATTTATGATAGACAATTAGCATCCTATGGTTTTATTTTAATAATTCTTTAAAACAGATGTGCAAAACAGCCCAAAAGCACTTCTGTACATATCTGTAATTTATGTATTTGTTTATATTAATGTCTGTCTCCCCCTCCAGACTCTGAGCTTGTTGTGGACAGGGAATGTGTCCCCTTATTGTTGTATTGTACCCTCCCAAGCGCTTCGTACAGTTCTCTGCACACAGTAAGCACTCAATAAATACGATCGAATGAAGAGCACATTTTCCCCAGGGCTCAGTATCCAAGGGAAGCGGAAGAGGCTGGTTAAGAATGTTAACAGAAATGGAAAATCATGTCCAGTAATAATAATGTTGGTATTTGTTAAGAGCTTACTGTTTCCAAGCACTGTTAATTCTTTCATTCTATCATATTTATTGAGCGCTTACTGTGTGCAGAGCACTGTACTAAGCACTTGGGAAGGACAATTCAGCAACAAAGAGAGACCCTCCCTGCCCACAACGGGCTCCCAGTCTAGAAGAGGGGAGACAGACCGCAAAACAGGCATTAGAAAAGTAGCGTGGCTTGGTGGAAAGAGCCCGAGCTTTGGAGTCGGAGGTCATGGGTTCAAATCCCAGCTCCTCCAATCGTCAGCTGTGTGACCTTAGGCAAGTCACCTCGCCTCTCTGGGCCCCAGTTACCTCATCTGTCAAATGGGGATGAAGACTGTGAGCCCCATGTGGGACAACCCAATCACCCTGTATCCTCCCCAGTGCCTAGAACAGTGCTCTGCACACCGTAAGCGCTTAACAAATGCCATCATTATTATTATTATCACTCATTCATTCATTCTCTGTTCTACACGCTGTGGTGGGGATACAAGGTGTCCCTTGTATACCAAGATACTAGTACTCTGGGTTCCTTTTTCGGGCCATTAGGGATCTCTTCCACCCACAAGAGAATTGTTGGCTAGACTAGATCTTCCGCAGACTGAAGATCCTCCTTAACTTCCATCTTCAACCGCTCACTCTCCACTGGTTCCTTCCCCTCTGCCTTCAAACATGCCCATGTCTCTCCCATCCTAAAAAAACCCTCTCTTGACCCCACCTCACCTTCTAGTTATCACCCCATATCCCTCCTACCATTCTTTTCCAAACTCCTTGAACGAGTCGTCTACACGCGCTGCCTCGAATTCCTCAACACCAACTCTCTCCTCGACCCCCTCCAATCTGGCTTCCGTCCCCTACGTTCCACGGACACTGCCCTCTCAAAGGTCACCAATGACCTCCTGCTTGCCAAATCCAACGGCTCCTACTCTATGCTAATCCTTCTCGACCTCTCAGCTGCCTTCGACACTGTGGACCACCCCCTTCTCCTCAACATGCTATCCGACCTTGGCTTCACTGACTCCATCCTCTCCTGGTTCTCCTCTTATCTGTCCGGTTGTTTATTCTCAGTCTCTTTTGCAGGCTCCTCCTCCCCCTCCCATCCCCTTACTGTGGGGGTTCCTCAAGGTTCAGTTCTCGGTCCCCTTCTGTTCTCGATCTACACGCACTCCCTTGGTGACCTCATTCGCTCCCACGGCTTCAACTATCATCTCTCTGCTGATGACACCCAGATCTACATCTCTGCCCCTGCTCTCTCCCCCTCCCTCCAGGCTCGCATCTCCTCCTGCCTTCAGGACATCTCCATCTGGATGTCTGCCCGCCACCTAAAACTCAGCATGTCCAAGACTGAACTCCTCGTCTTCCCTCCCAAACCCTGCCCTCTCCCTGACTTTCCCATCACTGTTGACGGCACTACCATCCTTCCCGTCTCGCAAGCCTGCAGCCTTGGTGCCATCCTCGACTCCGCTCTCTCGTTCACCCCTCACATCCAAGCCGTCACCAAAACCTGCCGGTCTCAGCTCTGCAACATTGCCAAGCTCCGCCCTTTCCTCTCCATCCACACCGCTACCCTGCTCGTTCAAGCTCTCATCCTATCCTGTCTGGACTACTGTATCAGCCTCCTCTCTGATCTCCCATCCTCTTGTCTCTCCCCACTTCAATCCACACTTCACGCGGCTGCCCGGATCGTCTTTGTCCAGAAATGCTCTGGGCATGTTACTCCCCTCCTCAAAATTCTCCAGTGGCTACCAATCAACCTGCGCATCAGGCAGAAACTCCTCACCCTGGGCTTCAAGGCTGTCCATCACCTTGCCCCCTCCTACCTCACCTCCCTTCTCTCTTTCTCCAGCCCAGCCCACACCCTCCGCTCCTCTGCCACTAATCTCCTCACCGTGCCTCGTCCTCGCCCGTCCTGCCGTCGACCCCCGGCCCACGTACTCCCCCTGGCCTGGAATGCCCTCCCTCCCAATATCCGCCAAGGTAGCTCTCTTTCCTCCCTTCAAGGCCCTACTGAGAGCTCACCTCCTCCAGGAGGCCTTCCCAGACTGAGCCCACTCCTTCCTCTCCCCCTCCTCCCCTCTCCATCCCCCCCGCCTTACCTCCTTCCTTTCCCCACAGCACCTGTATATATGTATATATGTTTGTACATATTTATTACTCTATTATTTTACTTGTTCATATCTATTCTCTTTATTTTATTTTGTGAATATGTTTTGTTTTGTTGTCTGTCTCCCCCTTTTAGACTGTGAGCCCGCTGTTGGGTAGGGACCGTCTCTATATGTTGCCAACTTGTACTTCCCAAGCGCTTAGTCCAGTGCTCTGCACACAGTAAGTGCTCAATAAATACGATTGATTGATTGATTGATTGATTGATTGATGGGCTGAGGGGCCGTGGTCTTGGTGGCCTAGGGACAGGGTGCTGGCCAAGGGGAGGAGGGGGCGTGGTCTCGGTGGTGGTGGGGGGCCGGACCTCGGCCAATGGGAGGAGGGGGCGTGGCCTCGGGGCCGGCCGCCGGCCAATGGGTGGAGGGGCGTGGCTTCTGGGCCGGACGCCGGCCAATGGGCGGAGTGGGCGTGGCCTCGAGGCGGGGTGCAGGCCGATGGGCGTAGGGGGCGTGGTCTCGGTGGGGGGGGGGTCGGGCTCCGGCCAATGGGCGGAGGGGGGGCGTGTCCTCGGGACCGGGTGCCGGCCGATGGGCTGAGGGGCCGTGGTCGCGGTGGCCTAGGGACAGGGTGCCGGCCAATGGGCGGAGGGGGCGTGGTCTCGGTGAGGGGAGTGTCGGGATCCGGCCAATGGGCGGAGGGGGGCGTGTCCTCGGGGCACGGTGCAGGCCAAAGGGCGTAGGGGGCCTGGTCTCTCTGGGGGAGGGGGTCGGGCTCCGGCCAATCAATCAATCAATCAATCAATCAATCAATCAATCGTCCTTATTGAGCGCTTACTGTGTGCCGAACAGTGTACTCAGCGCTTGGGAAATACAAGTTGGGAACATATAGAGACAGTCCCTAGCCAACAGAGGGGGCGTGTCCTCGGGACAGGGCGGAGGGGGCGTGGTCTAGGTGAGGGGAGTGTGGGGCTCCGGCCAATGGGCGTCGGGGGGCGTGTCCTAGGGGCACGGTGCAGGCCAATGGGCGTAGGGAGCGTGGTCTCTCTGGGGGAGGGGGTCGGGCTCCGGCCAATCATCAATCAATCAATCAATCAATCGTACTTATTGAGCGCTTACTGTGTGCAGAACACCGTACTAAGCGCTTGGGAAATACAAGCTGGCAATATATAGAGACAGTCCCTACCGAACAGAGGGGGCGTGTCCTCGGGACAGGGCGGAGGGGGCGTGGTCTCGATGAGGGGAGTGTCGGTTACCGGCCAATGGGCGGCGGGGGGCGTGGTCTCGCTGAGGGGAGTGTCGGGATCCGGCCAATGGGCGTCGGGGGGCGTGTCCTCGGGGCACGGTGCAGGCCAGTGGGCGTAGGGGGCGTGGTCTCTCTGGGGGAGGGGGTCGGGCTCCGGCCAATCAATCCATCAATCAATCAATCAATCAATCGTACTTATTGAGCGTTTACTGTGTGCAGAACACTGTACTCAGCGCTTGGGAAATATGAGTTGGCAATATACAGAGACAGTCCCTACCGAACAGAGGGGGCGTGTCCTCGGGACAGGGCGGAGGGGGCGTGGTCTCGGTGAGGGGAGTGTGAGGCTCCGGCCAATGGGCGTCGGGGGGCGTGGCACCGGGGCACGGTGCAGGCCAATGGCCGTAGGGGGCGCGGTCTCTCTGGGGGAGGGGGTCGGGCTCCGGCCAATCAATCAATCAATCAATCAATCTGTACTTATTGAGCGCTTGCTGTGTGCAGAACACTGTACTAAGCGCTTGGGAAGTACAAGTTGGCAACATATCGAGACAGTCCCTAGCCAACAGAGGGGGGGTGTCCTCGGGACAGGGCGGAGGGGGCGTGGTCTCGGTGAGGGGCGTGTAGAGCTCCGGCCAATGGGCGGAGGGGGCGTGGTCTCGGTAAGAGGAGTGTCGGGCTCCGGCCAATGGGCGTCGGGGGGGCGTGTCCTCGGGGCACGGTGCAGGCCAAAGGGCGTAGAGGGGGTTGGGCTCCGGCCAATCAATCAATCAATCAATCAATCAATCGTACTTATTGAGCGTTTACTGTGTGCAGAACACTGTACTAAGCGCTTGGGAAGTACAAGTTGGCAACATATCGAGACAGTCCCTACCGAACAGAGGGGGCGTGTCCTCGGGGCAGGGCGGAGGGGGCGTGGTCTCGATGAGGGGAGTGTCGGTTACCGGCCAATGGGCGGCGGGGGGCGTGTCCTCGGGGCACGGTGCAGGCCAGTGGGCGTAGGGGGCGTGGTCTCTCTGGGGGAGGGGGTCGGGCTCCGGCCAATCAATCCATCAATCAATCAATCAATCAATCGTACTTATTGAGCGCTTACTGTGTGCAGAACACTGTACTCAGCGCTTGGGAAGTACAAGTTGGCAATATATAGAGACAGTCCCTAGCCAGCAGAGGGGGCGTGTCCTCGGGACAGGGCGGAGGGGGGCGTGGTCTCGGTGAGGGGAGTGTGGGGCTCCGGCCAATGGGCGGAGGGGGCGTGGCCCCGGGGCACGGTGCAGGCCAGTGGGCGTAGGGGGCGTGGTCTCTCTGGGGGAGGGGGTCGGGCTCCGGCCAATCAATCAATCAATCAATCGTAGTTACTGAGCGTTTACTGTGTGCAGAACACCGTACTCAGCGCTTGGGAAATACAAGTTGGGAACATATAGAGACAGTCCCTAGCCAACAGAGGGGGCGTGTCCTCGGGACAGGGCGGAGGGGGCGTGGTCTAGGTGAGGGGAGTGTGGGGCTCCGGCCAATGGGCGGAGGGGGGCGTGGTCTCGGTGAGGGGAATGTGGGGTTCCGGCCAATGGGCGGAGGGGGCGTGGCCCCGGGGCACGGTGCAGGCCAGTGGGCGTAGGGGGCGTGGTCTCTCTGGGGGAGGGGGTCGGGCTCCGGCCAATGAATCAATCAATCAATCGTAGTTACTGAGCGTTTACTGTGTGCAGAACACTGTACTCGGCGCTTGGGAAATACAAGTTGGCAATATATAGAGACAGTCCCTAGCCAACAGAGGGGGCGTGTCTCGGGACAAGGCGGAGGGGGCGTGGTCTCTCTGGGAGAGGGGGTCGGGCTCCGGCCAATCAATCAATCAATCAATCAATCAATCAATCAATCGTCCTTATTGAGCGCTTACTGTGTGCCGAACAGTGTACTCAGCGCTTGGGAAGTACGAGTTGGCAACATATAGAGACAGTCCCTACGCAACAGAGGGGGCGTGTCCTCGGGACAAGGGGGGAAGGGGGCGTGGTCTCGTTGAGGGGAGTGTGGGGCTCCGGCCAATGGGCGGAGGAGGCGTGGTCTCGGTGAGGGGCGTGTCGGTCACCGGCCAATGGGCGTCGGGGGGCGTGTCCTCGGGACACGGTGCAGGCCAGTGGGCGTAGGGGGCGTGGTCTCTCGGGGGGAGGGGGTCGGGCTCCGGCCAATCAATCAATCAATCAATCAATCGTAGTTACTGAGCGTTTACTGTGTGCAGAACACTGTACTCGGCGCTTGGGAAATACAAGTTGGCAATATATAGAGACAGTCCCTAGCCAACAGAGGGGGCGTGTCCTCGGGACAGGGAGGAGGGGGCGTGGTCTCGGTGAGGGGCCTGTCGGGCTCCGGCCAATGGGCGTCGGTGGGCGTGTCCTCGGGGCACGCTGCAGGCCAGTGGGCGAGGGGGCGTGGTCTCCGTGGGGGAGGGGGTCGGGCTCCGGCCAATCAATCAATCAATCAATCAATCGTACTTATTGAGCGCTTACTGTGTGCAGAACACCGTACTAAACGCTTGGGAAATACGAGTTGGCAATATATAGAGACAGTCCCTACCCAACAGAGGGGGCGTGTCCTCGGGACAGGGCGGAGGGGCGTGGTCTCGGTGAGGGGCGTGTCGGGCACCGGCCAATGGGCAGCGGGGGGCGTGGCCCCGGGACACGGTGCAGGTCAATGGGCGTAGGGGGCGTGGTCTCTCTGGGGGAGGGGGTCGGGCTCCGGCCAATCAATCCATCAATCAATCAATCAATCAATCGTACTTATTGAGGGTTTACTGTGTGCAGAACACTGTACTAAGCGCTTGGGAAGTACAAGTTGGCAACATATCGAGACAGTCCCTACCGAACAGAGGGGGCGTGTCCTCGGGACAGGGCGGAGGGGGCGTGGTCTCGATGAGGGGAGTGTCGGTTACCGGCCAATGGGCGGCGGGGGGCGTGGTCTCGCTGAGGGGAGGTGGGGCTCCGGCCAATGGGCGGAGGGGGCGTGGCCCCGGGGCACGGTGCAGGCCAGTGGGCGTAGGGGGCGTGGTCTCTCTGGGTGGGGGTCGGGCTCCGGCCAATCAATCAATCAATCAATCAATCAATCGTCCTTATTAAGCGCTTACTGTGTGCCGAACAGTGTACTAAGCGCTTGGGAAGTACAAGTTGGGAACATGCCGAGACGGTCCCTACCCAACAGAGGGGGCGTGGTCTCGGTGAGGGGCGCGTCGGGCTGCGACCAATGGGCGTCGGGGGGCGTGGTCTCGGTGAGGGGAGTGTGCGGCTCCGGCCAATGGGCGCCGGGGGGCGTGTCCTCGGGGCCGGGCGCCGGCCAATGGCGGCGCGGCGGCGGACCGTTGGGATTTAAACGCGGTATAAAAGCGGCCCCGCCGGGCCGTCCGCGTGCGGTGGGGGTCGGGCGGCGGCCGGGTCCGGTGGGATGTCGGCGGCCCCGGAGGAGGCCGAGTGGGCGGGGGGGAGCAGCCCTGCGGGGGAGCCGTGCGGCGAGGCCCGGCGGCTGGCCGTGGAGGAGCTGCTGGCCCACGGCCGCCACGCCTTCGTGGCCTTCCTGCGGCGGGAGCGGCTGCCGCGCTTCCTCTCGGAGCGGGACGTCCGGCACCTGCTGCGCGCCGCGCGGGCCCCGGGGGACCCCGCGGACGACGACCCCGCCGACGACGACCCCGCCGCCATCCCCGCCGCCCCGGCCAGCGGGTCGGGCTCCGGCACCTACTTCCCCGAGGCGTGGGAGGAGGAGCCGCCGGCGCTGGAGCTGGGCTGGCCGGCCTTCGGTCGGGGGGCCTACCGCGGGCCCACGCGCCTGCAGGCTCACTTCCACCACGGACACGGCTGCAAGCGGGCCCTGCAAGCGCAGATCCGCTCCGCCACGCAGGTCAGGCGCGCGCCGGCCCCCGCCCCAGACCCCGCAATCAATCAATCAATCAATCAATCGTATTTATTGAGCGCTTACTATGTGCAGAGCGCTGTACTAAGCGCTTGGGAAGTCCAAATTGGCATCACATAGAGACGGTCCCTACCCAACAGTGGGCTCGCGGTCTAAAAGGGGGAGACAGAGCACAGAACCGAACATACCAACAAAATAAAATAAGTGTACCGCAGTGTACCGCACCGCGCAGTGTACCGCACCGCGCGGCGTGTACCGCGCCCCGCCCCCGCCGCCGCTCCACGCCCTCCGATCGAGGAATAATAATAATAATGATGATGATGATGATGATGATGATGGTAATCCGCGGCTCCCCACTCTCCCACTCCGATCGAGGAAGAATAATGATAATAATAATAATCCGCGCCTTCCCCCTCTCCCACTCCCTTCGATCGAGGAATAATAGTGATGATAATAGTAATAATAATAATCCGCGGCTCCCCACTCTCCCACTCGGATCGAGGAATAATAATAATGATGATGATAATAATAATCCGCGGCTCCCCACTCTCCCACTCCCTCCGATCGAGGAATAATAGTGGTGATGATATTGATAATAATAGTAATAGTAATAATCCGCGGCTCCCCACTCTCCCACTCCCTTCGATCGAGGAATAATAGTGATGATAATAGTAATAATAATCCGCGGCTCCCCACTCTCCCACTCCGATCGAGGAATAATAATAATGATGATAATAATAGTAATAATCCGCGGCTCCCCACTCTCCCACTCCCTCCGATCGAGGAATAATAGTGATGATGATATTGATAATAATAGTAATAGTAATAATCCGCGGCTCCCCACTCTCCCACTCCCTTCGATCGAGGAATAATAGTGATGATAATAGTAATAATAATAATCCGCGGCTCCCCACTCTCCCACTCGGATCGAGGAATAATAATAATGATGATAATAATAATAATCCGCGGCTCCCCACTCTCCCACTCCCTCCGATCGAGGAATAATAGTGATGATGATATTGATAATAATAGTAATAGTAATAATCCGCGGCTCCCCACTCTCCCACTCCCTTCGATCGAGGAATAATAGTGATGATAATAGTAATAATAATCCGCGGCTCCCCACTCTCCCACTCCGATCGAGGAATAATAATAATGATGATGATAATAATAATAATCCGCGGCTCCCCACTCTCCCACTCCCTCCGATCGAGGAATAATAGTGATGATGATATTGATAATAATAGTAATAATCCGCGGCTCCCCACTCTCCCACTCCCTTCGATCGAGGAACAATAGTGATGATAATAATAGTAATAATCCGCGGCGCCCCCACTCTCCCACTCCGATCGAGGAATAATGATGATGATGATAATCATGGTAATAATCCGCGGCCCCCCACTCTCCCACTCCCTTCGATCGAGGAATAATAATGATGATGATAACAATAATAATAATAATCCGCGGCTCCCCACTCTCCCACTCCCTCCGATCGAGGAATAATAATGATGATGATATTGATGATAATAATAATAATAGTAATAATCCGCGGCTCCCCACTCTCCCACTCCCTTCGATCGAGGAATAATAGTGATGATAATAGTAATAATAATAATAATCCGCGGCTCCCCACTCTCCCACTCCGATCGAGGAATAATAATAATGATGATAATAATAATAATCCGCGGCTCCCCACTCTCCCACTCCCTCCGATCGAGGAATAATAATGATGATGATAATAATAGTAATAATCCGCGGCTCCCCACTCTCCCACTCCCTTCGATCGAGGAATAATAGTGATGATGATAATAATAATAATAATCCGCGGCCCCCCACTCTCCCACTCCCTTCGATCGAGGAATAATAATGATGATGATAATAGTAATAATCCTCGGCTCCCCACTCCAATCGAGGAATAATAATGATGATGATGATAATAATAATAGTGATAATCCGCGGCTCCCCACTCCCTCCGATCGAGGAATAATCATGATGATGATGATGATGATGATAATCCGCGGCTCCCCACTCCCTCCGATCGAGGCATAATAATGATGATGATAATAATAGTGATAATCCGCGGCTCCCCACTCCCTCCGATCGAGGCATAATAATGATGATGATGATAATGATAGTGATAATCCGCGGCTCCCCACTCCCTCCGATCGAGGAATAATCATGATGATGATGATGATAATAATAATAGTGATAATCCGCGGCTCCCCACTCCCTCCGATCGAGGAATAATCATGATGATGCTGATGATAATAGTGATAATCCGCGGCTCCCCACTCCCTCCGATCGAGGAATAATCATGATGATAATAATAATAATAATAATAATCCGCGCCGCTCCCCACTCCTTCCGATCGAGGAATAATTACAGTAGACGATGATGATGATCATCCTGTACTTCCCAAGCGCTTAGTCCAGCGCTCTGCACACAGTAAGCGCTCAATAAATACCATTGAATGATGGCATCTGCAGAGCTCTGGACTGAACGCTTGGAAAGGACCAGCCGGCACTGGATAGACACCGTCATTCATTCATTCATTCACTCATCCATTCAGTCGTATCGATTGAGCGCCCACTGTGTGCAGAGCGCTGGACTGGGCGCCTGGAAAGGACCAGCCGGCACCAGATGGAGACCGTTCATTCATCCATTCAATGGTACTTACTGAGCGCTCACTTGAGCGCCTGGAAAGGACCAGCCGGCACCAGATAGAGACCATCATTCATCCATTCAATCGTATTTACTGAGCGCTCACTGTGTGCGGAGTGCTGGACTGGGCGCCTGGAAAGGACCAGCCAGCGCCAGATAGAGAGACCATTCATTCATTCATATCGATTGAGAGCTCAATATGTGCCGAGCCCTGGACTCAGCGCTTGGAAAGGACCAGTCGGCACCAGAGACCATCATTCATCCATTCAATCGTATTTACTGAGCGCTCACTGTGTGCCGAGCGCTGGACTGAGCGCCTGGAAAGAACCAGCCGGCACCAGATGATAGAGACCGTTCATTCATTCAGTCGAATCAATTGAGCTATCATTTTGTGCGGAGCACTGGACTGAGCGCTTGGAAGGGACCAGCCGGCACCAGATAGAGACCATCATTCATCCATTCAGTCATACTTACTGAGCGCTCACTGTGTGCAGAGTGCTGGACTCAACGCTTGGAAAGGACCAGCCAGCACCAGATAGAGACCATCATTCATTCATTCACTCATTCATTCAGTCACATCGGTTGAGTGCTCACTGTGCGGAGCACTGGACTGAGCACCTGGAAAGGACCAGCTGGCACCAGATGATAGAGACTGTTCATTCATTCATTCAGTCGTATCAATTACGCTCTCACTTTGTGCGGAGCACTGGACTCAGCACTTGGAAACGACCAGCCGGCACCAGATAGAGACTGTCATTCATCCATTCACTCATTCATTCAATCATATCGATTGAGCGCTCACTGTGTGTGGAGCACTGGACTCAGCGCTTGGAAAGGAACAGCTGGCACCAGATAGAGACTGTCATTCATCCATTCATTCATTCATTCAATCGTATTGATTGAGCGCTCACTGTGTGCCGAGCGCTGGACTGAGCGCCTGGAAAGAACCAGCCGGCACCAGATGATAGAGACCGTTCATTCATTCATTCAGTCGTATCAATTGAGCTCTCACTTTGTGCGGAGCACTGGACTGAGCGCTTGGAAAGGACCAGACAGAGACCATCATTCATCCATTTAATCATTCATTCAATTGCATCGGTTGAGTGCTCACTGTGTGCGGAGCACTGGGCTGAGCATCTGGAAAGGACCAGACAGCACCAGATGATAGATTCTGTTCATTCATTCATTCGGTCATATCAATTGAGCTCTCACTTTGTGCAGAGCACTGGACTGAGCGCTTGGAAAGGACCAGCTGGCACCAGATAGAGACTGTCATTCATCCATTCACTCATTCATTCAATTGTATCGGTTGAGCGCTCACTGTGTGCAGAGCACTGGACTCAGCGCTTGGAAAGGACCAACCAGCACCAGATAGAGACCTTCATTCATTCACTCACTCATTCATTCAATCGTATTGGTTGAGTGCTCACTGTGTGCGGAGCACTGGACTGAGTGCCCGGAAAGGACCAGCCGGCACCAGATGATAGAGACTGTTCATTCATTCATTCAGTCATATCAATTGCGCTCTCACTTTGTGCGGAGCACTGGACTCAGCACTTGGAAACGACCAGCCGGCACCAGATAGAGACTGTCATTCATCCATTCACTCATTCATTCAATCATATCGATTGAGCGCTCACTGTGTGCGGAGCACTGGACTGAGCTCCTGGAAAGGACCAGCTGGCACCAGATAGAGACCGTCATTCATCCATTCATTCATTCATTCAATCGTATCGATTGAACGCTAACTGTGTGCGGAGCACTGGACTGAGCGCTTGGAAAGGACCAGCCGGCACCAGATAGAGACTGTCATTCATCCATTCACTCATTCATTCAATCGCATCGGTTGAGTGCTCACTGTGTGCGGAGCACTGGACTCAGCGCCTGGAAAGGACCAGCCGGCACCAGATGATAGAGACTGTTCATTCATTCATTCATTCAGTCGTATCAATTGAGCTCTCACTTTGTGCAGAGCACTGGACTGAGCTCTTGGAAAGGACCAGACGGCACCAGATAGAGACTGTCATTCATCCATTCACTCATTCTTTCAATCGTATCAATTGAGCGCTCACTGTGTGCAGAGTACTGGACTCAGCGCTTGGAAAGGACCAGCCGGCACCAGAGACCTTCATTCATTCATTCACTCATTCATTCAATTGTATCGGTTGAGTGCTCACTGTGTGCGGAGCACTGGACTGAGCTCCTGGAAAGGACCAGATGGCACCAGATGATAGAGACTGTTCATTCATTCAGTCATTCAGTCATATCAATTGAGCTCTCACTTTGTGCGGAGCACTGGACTGAGCGCTTGGAAAGGACCAGCCAGCACCAGATAGAGACTGTCATTCATCCATTCACTCATTCATTCAGTCGTATCAATTGAGCGCTCACTGTGTGCGGAGCACTGGACTCAGCGCTTGGAAAGGAACAGCTGGCACCAGCTAGAGACTGTCATTCATCCATTCATTCATTCATTCAATCGTATTGATTGAGCGCTCACTGTGTGCGGAGCACTGGACTGAGCACTTGGAAAGGACCAGTCGGCACCAGGTGATAGAGACCGTTCATTCATTCATTCAGTCGTATCAATTGAGCACTCACTTTGTGCGGAGCACTGTACTCAGCGCTTGGAAAGGACCAGCCGGCACCAGATAGAGACCGTTCAATCATTGTCGTATCAATTGAGCGCTCACTGTGTGCGGAGCACTGGACTCAGCGCTTGGAAAGGAACAGCTGGCACCAGATAGAGACCGTTCATTCATCCATTCATTCATTCCTTCATTCAATTGTATTGATTGAGCGCTCTCTGTGTGCGGAGCACTGGACTGAGCGCCTGGAAAGAACCGGCTGGCACCAGATACTTTCATTCATTCATTCAGTCATGTTTATTGAGCGCTCACTGTGTGCGGAGCATTCTCCCCCTTCTAGCCTGTGAGCCCACTGTTGGGTAGGGACCGTCTCTATATGTTGCCAACTTGGACTTCCCAAGCGCTTAGTACAGTGCTGTGCACACAGTAAGCGCTCAATAAATGCGATTGAATGAATGAATGAATTGGACTCAGTGCTTGGAAAGGGACAGCTAGCACCATTCATTCATTCAATCATATTTATTGGGTGCTCACTGTATGCACATCATCATCAATCGTATTTATTGAGCGCTTACTGTGTGCAGAGCACTGTACTAAGCGCTTGGGAAGTACAAGTTGGCAACATATATGTTGGCAACATGCAGAGCACCGGACCAAGTGCTTGGAAAGTACAGTTCGGCCATAGATAGAGACCATTCCTGTCCAACAACGGGCTCACAGTCCAGAAGCGGGGAGACAAACCACAAGACAAGTAAACAGGCATCAGCAGAAATAAATCGAATTATGGATCTACGCCCGTCATCATTAGTGGAAAGAGCCTGGGTTTGGGAGTTAGAGGTCGTGGGTTCTAATCCCCGCACTGCCGCTTGTCTGCTGGGTGACTTTGGGCAAGTCGCTTCACTTCTCTGGGCCTCAGGGACCTCAGACGTGAAACGGGGATTAAGACTGTGACTATGTTGCCAACTTGTACTTCCCAAGCGCTTAGTACGGTGCTCTGCACACAGTAAGCGCTCAATAAATACGATTGATGATGATGATGATGTGAGCCCCATGTGGGCAGGGACTGCATCCAACCCGATTTGCTTGTATTCACCCCAGTGCTTAGTGCGGTGCCTGGCACACAGCAAGTGCTTAACAAATACCACTATCATTATGATGGTTATCATTACTCATTGTGGAGAGGAATATGTCTATTTGTTGTTTTATTGTACCCTCCCAAGCGCTTAGTACGGTGTTTTGCGCACCATTAATATGATTTAAAGAATGAATCATTAGGAAGGGGGGGGCGAGTATAAGTCTTTCTCCTGAGGTCACCCTGTGGGCAGATTTCAGGTTCTGAATTCACTTTTCGGTTTCGTCAGAGCGTGTCTGATCTGGTTGCATTGTGTCTGCACAGCGCTTGGCACATAGTAGCTGCTCATCGAATCCCGCGGTTGTTATTGTTCCTCTGAACTTTATTTCCCACCCTCCGCTCCCCAAATCGTAGACCCTGCTTGATATTCTTGGGGTTTCTCCTGCCGGCGATTTGCACTGATAGACTTTCTACTGTACTAGACGTTTCTTGACAGACTCTGTCAGTCCAGCTGGGTGAGGGTCAGGGAACTTTTGGAGTTGCCCAAGTCCTGTACTGTCCCGGTATTGGACGTCATCCAGCTTTTTTTATGCAAACATTCCTTATCCCTCCTTTTCCTTAGCATAGAGAGCAAGGAAATGTTTATTTTAGTGGGACTTGTTAAGCGCTTACTATGTGCCGGGAGCTGTTCTTAGTGCTGGGGTAGATACAAGGTTGGACACAGTCCATGACCCGCGTGGGACTCACGGTCTTAATCCCTGTTTTATAGATGAGGCAGTTGAGGCGCAAAGGAGTGACTCGCCCAAGACCACACAACAGGCGAGGGGTGGAGGCGGGATTAGAACCCAGCTCTTCCGACTCCCAGGCTACATTGCTATAAGCAGTACGGTGGAGAAACTTTAAATAATCAGCCAGATCGGGACCCTGGGAAAGGGCGCTTGGAAGAGGAGGCTAAAGAAATTGTCCATAATCTGGAAAAAAGACTAATAAGTGGGAGACAGAAAGGTGTGAAGTGGCCAGCAGCGAGTGGTAAACTAGTTAATCATATTTGAGTGCTTACTGTGTGCAAAACACTGGACTAAGCACTTGAAACAGTACAACAATATTAACAGACACGTTCCCTGCCCAAAACGGTTTTAGAGTCTTAATTTAGAGTTAATCTTAGAGTTGATGTGAAGGTGTTGCCTGAGGAGAAGTGGTAAAAGACGGAAACAAAGGGTTGCCTTTTATCCGGATATCAAGTGGGTTTGGGCTGAGTATTGGGGATTTTCACCACATAGAAAATAATAAGCTACGTTTTCAGAATCAAACATGGGGAATTAAATTTTGCTTTGGGGATTGCCCCTTAATGGAGAGAGTCAAAATGGAGTGCGTTAGGCGGCTCCAAAATGTGAAATGGTGAAGAGAGCAATGGGGGATTGGAAAAGAATCCCGGAAAAATAAGGAAAACCTTGTTTTCAAAGAGTCTTTAATCTAGTTTTTCCTCGTTTAAAGTGTTTTCAGTGGAGACCTCACAGTAATGTCAACTGTGAGAGTAATATCTGTTGAGTTGCCTGTCTGATGTGGGGTACCTGAAGTACAAAATAAAAAAGTGACTGTTCCCTGCCCACAAAGAGCTTACACGCTAATGGGGAAGACAAACCAAACAATATTTACAAACAGAGCAGTCAAATAATTAAACATATAACGAATGCCGGGGTTGGGTACGAATAAGTCGGTAAGTGTTGGATTTGGCTGATGGGTTTATGTGGCTTAGGGTGTTGGGAAATTCATACAGAAAATCTTGGATGGAAGTGGAATTTTATTGGCTTTGATTGTGGGGAGAGCTATCATCTGTTGGATTTGGGGAGCTCTGAACAAGGGGAATAGTGTGAGCGAGGGGGCGGAGGAGGGAGAGACGAGAGCGAGGTGTAGCCAGAAGGTTGGCGTCTCATGGAAAAACTTCTCTTCCCTCTAGAGAACATTCATCTCTTTCAATTATTCACTGGGATTTGAACAGAGTATTTATGGATGGAGCCCCACTATGTGTGGTGTGGTAGGGAATGTGTCTCCCAAGCGCTTAATACAGTGCTCTGCACGCAGTAAGCACTCAGTAAATAAATACTGATAACTAGATGTGAATGAGACCAGTCTAGTTCTGTATTACCCGGGGGAACACAGATCTCCGCATGCTCATCTCGCCATCCTCAACCTCTTAATAATAATAATAATTGTGGGTTTTATTGAGCACATATTATGAGCCACGCACTGTACTAAGCACTGGGGTGGATACAAGCAAATCGGGTTGCCAAGTATCTCATAAAACCAGTTTTCCAAGTCTTTTATGTAATTATAATGGTATTTGTTAAGCACCCACTACCTGCCGTCCTGCCGTGACGCTTGTTTTCAAAAGGCATCCTGGCTAGAACCCGATTAGAGAAATAGGGAACGTTCTGCTGACGTGAGCCCTTCCATGCTCAGTGTGCGGCATTGTCAATCAATGGCATTTATTGATCGCATACTATGTGCAGAGCAGGTTCCCTCCTCTCAGTGAGCTGAAGGAACTGCATGTGTCAGGTGGTGAAATGGCTAAGAACTGCAGCTAGAGAGTTTCTGACCGTGAGGTTCCACAAGCGCTTAGTACAGTGCTCTGCACACAGTAAGCGCTCAATAAATACGATTGAATAAATGAATAAGATTGCGACTGTAGACTGTAAGTTCACTGTGGGCAGGAGGTGTGTCTACCGACTGTTTTATGGTACCCTCCCAGACACTTAGTATGGTGTTCTGCACTCTGTATGCACCAGTAATCGCAATTGATTGATTGTAAGCTCCTTGCGGGCAGGGAACGGGTCTACCAACTCTGTTGTACTGTACTCTCGCAAGGCCTTAGTACGGTGCTCTGCGCACAGAACTCACTCAATAAATACCATTGACTGACTGATGGCTACACTCGCGTTTTAGGAGAAGTTGCCGTATATGTTAAGCGGTGAGGTCGTCGATCCGTCAGTGGTATTCATTCATTCAATCGTATTTATTGAGCGCTTCCCGTGTGCTGTCCCAAATCCTTGGGAGAGTATGTTTCAATAGAGTTGATAGACGCGGTCTATCAGGAGCTGACAGTCTGGAGGGGGAGCCAAATATTTAATTATGGCTCTGCATAAATGCTGTGGGACTGAAGGTGGGGTGAATATCAACTGTTTAAAGGGTATGGATGTGAGAATAGTGCTTGACACTCAGTAGGCGCTTAATAGATACCATCATTGTTCTTAAGGGCTAGGCAACACAGAACGGGGAGGGAGTAGGGGGAATGGGGGAAGGCCTTGTGGAGGAGATGTGACTTTAACAAGGCTTTGAAGGTGGGGAGAGTGGTGGCCTGGGGTATATGAAGGAAGGAGGGGACTCCAGGCCAGAGGAAGGTTACAGGCAAGGGGGTCGTTGGCGAGACGGACGAGGTGGAGCCACGGTGCCCGGGTTGGCGTTGGAGGAGCGATGCGGGTCGGTTGGGTGGTACTGGGAAATCAGCGAGGTAAGATAGGAGGGGATGAACTGATCGAGTGCTTTAAAGTTTCTGTTTGTTGCAGAGGTAGGTGGGCATGGGCGGTGGAGGTTTTTGAGGAGTGAGGAGACGTGAAATGAACGGCTTATTAGAAAAATGACCCGAGCAGAAGAGCGAAGCACGGTCTGGAGAGAGACAGGAGGCTTGTGCGGTAGTCAAGACGGGATAAGATAAGTGTTTGGAGCAGTGTAAGAGCAGCCTGGGTGGAGAGGAAAGGGAGGGTTTTAGCGGCATGGGGAAGGTAGAACCGACACGATTTGGTGCCCGATTGAAAGCGGGTTGAATGAGAGAGACGAGTCGAGGATAATGCCAAAGTTTTGGGGTGGTGAGACAGGGAAGATAGTGGTGTTGTCTAGAGTGATGGGAAAGGCAGGGGGAGGGCGATATTCATGTGGGAAGATGAAGAGTTCTGTTTTGAATGTGTTGCTTCTGAGGTGTCTGTGTGACTCTTAAGTAGAGTGTCTTGAAGGCAGGAGGAGATGCGAGACCGCAGAGGAGAGAGGCCAGGGCTGGAGAGGTAGATTTGGGAATAATCTACGTGTAGATGGGAGTTGTAGCTATCTAACACGTTGTCCAGTGGAGCGGGTGGAGCTGGAGACTAGAAGGGGCTCCCACAGTCAGAGGGTGGGAGGCAGAGGAGGAGAGGTAGGTATGAGATTTCTGACACAGGTTGTGTCCCACAGGGGACTCAGGATCAAAGAGATGAGAGCAGCTCTCTTATCCCCATTCTACAGATGAGTAAACTGAGGCACAGAGCAATTAAGTGACTTCCTGTAGGTCCCACGGCAAGGCAGCCGGCCGAGCTAGGATTAAAACCCGAGTTTTCTAATCCCCGGCATCACGCTCTTTCCATTAGCTCATGCTACCGGCTCGGTATTATTAAATTACCCTGGCGAAATTCCAGTCTCCAGGTACTGGAAAGTTCAAATCGTTTAGTTGTCGGTGGTTTACAGTTTTTTGTAAACACTTGTCTGTCCATAGAGAATTGCTATGCTCTAACCTTCCCGATGGAACGGCCAGGCCACTCAAACCATTCTTAAATCATAGGTCTCTAGGTTTCAGAGTTTACCTCTCTTATTCAGAGGTTAGAGCGCTCATTACGGTTCAGTAGGCCCTGGTGCGTCAGGGGAAAATAAATGACTTTGTCCGTCAGCCGTTTCATTCCGTGAGATGCAGCATGGCCTCGTGGAAAGAGCTTGGGCCTGGGTGTCAGAGGACCTGTATTCTAATTCCGGCCCTGCCAAATGCTTGCTGAGTGTCCTTGGCCAAGTCACTTAACCTCTCTTTGCCTGCTCTCCTTTGTGAGCCCTAAGCGGGACAGGGGCTGTGTCTATCCCGTAATTCACTTGTATCTACCCCATTGCTTAGAACAAGTGTTTGACACATAGCAAGCAGTTAACAAGTACCATTAAAAAAATAAACATTTGGGGGCTTGAGTTGTTGGGGGACAGTCTTTCCAGTGACAGGTGAATTGGCCTGGCATCGTACAATATTCCAAGACGGAGGCCGTGAGTGATTTATTGGCTCCCATGGTGTTTCAAAAAGAGCTTATGATTTTTGGAGGCAAACTCGCCATGAACAAGATCTAACCTGCCACTTCTGGGGAAAATCCAAAGCCTGGGTGGGAGAAGGGCAGGATTATGGATCTCTGCTCCAAAAATGTACAGAGGTCTTTTCTCTATGAGGACAGCTTGAGGTTTCCAAATTACCTGGGGGTATCTGATTCTTTTTATTTTTATTTTTTTTAAGAAGTGAAATTTTTTCTGGGTTTCCCGCATCGACTTATCCAGCTGGTTCTCCACACAGCCCAGGCTCGGTCTTTGCCTGGATGTCAGGCTGATGTTATTGGAAAGCCCCTGTTGTTCAGGATCTTGTTTGACATGAATAGGGCATGATAAATATTAAATGACTATGACAGGATCTTTTTCTTTAACTTGACTTTTAAGCTTTCTGTGGCTGGTTCAGTATTCACAAAGTGCAGGGGTTTTCTGAGCCCTGGGAACTGAGGTTTTTTTTTTTCCCCCCTTTCAAACTTCTCACTGAGTGTTTGATTTTTAGTTTACTAAATGGCCCCTTTTCTATTTCAAATCCAGAGGAAGATATCTGTTCAATCAATTGATGATATTTGTTGTTTACTCCGTGCAGGATACTGTGCTAATCACTTGGGAGAGCTCAACAGAGTTAGAACACAGGATCCCTCCTCTCAAGGAGCTAACAGTCCAGTGGTGGAAGTTTCCAGGACTTCCCATATCTGTTGTCAATTAATCAATGGTATTTATTGTGTGCCTGCTGTGTGCAGAGCACCATACTAAGTGCTTGGGAGAGTACAATAAAGCAGAGTTGATAGACACGTTCCCTGCCCACAAGGAAGTTGCAGTCTAGACTCTGTTCCCAGTAGGATTAACCCAGGGGAAGTTTTTCCCTCCCAAAATGATCTCCCTTAGCTTCACTCACGTCAGCAGTGGGAGGTAGAAAATGTGACAAGGTTGTGGGCGTACACTATAATTAACCCTCCCCCAAGCGCTTAGTACAGTGCTTTGCACAGTAAACACTCAATAAATGCAATTGAATGAATGAATGAAACCTGCTGGTAGATCTTCTGCCTTATTGACAGAACTCTTCATTTTTTACAATGGCACTTTTTAGCTATTTTCACCTCTCAGCCTACCTCTGTTCAAGAAAATTGGGAATCTCTGATCAGATGGTTATCCACTCTTATTTTTTCCATGGTATTGAGCGTGTACTGTGTGCTAGACACTGTATTAAGCATCGGGGAAGATACAAGTTAAACAGGTTGGACACAGTCCATGTCTCACAGCCTTAATCCCCATTTTACACATGAGGTAACCGAGGGCCAGGGAAATGGACTCACCCAAGGTCACGTAGCAGACGAGTGGTGGAGTTGGGATTAAAACCCTGGTCCTCCGATTCCTAAGCCCTTTCTGTTTCCTCTAGGCCTCTGTTTCCCACTCCACTTTGGATGGGAGGCACTGTACTAAGTGCTAGGAAAAATACAAAATAACCAGGTTGGACACAGTCCCTGTCCCACATGGGGCTCACCTTTCATTCATTCATTCATTCAATCGTATTTATTGAGTGCTTACCGTGTGCAGAGTACTGTACTAAGTGCTTGGGAAGGACAAGTCGGCAACGTATAGAGCCGGTCCCTACCCATCAACAGGCTCACAGTCTAGAAGGAGGAGACAGACAACAAAGCAAAACATGTAGACAGGTGTCAAAATCGTCAGAACATGAGAGAGAACGGGTATTTAATCTGAAGGAGGGAAAACCCAGCAGAACTGCAAATACTGATGAGCGTCTTCATTAACAACTTATTAGTATTTGAATGTCTCATCTCCTACAGCCCAAGTATCAGAAGAGAGAGAGGGGAAAAAAACAAGCCTTCTTTTTTCTAAAGGGATTCTTGTAAGCCGCAGATAGGGAGAATTGCAGGACTGTGTTGTAATGTCTCAGAACCACAAACTCACCAAAGGTTCATCTCCTGCCTCCAGGATGGGTTTTAGAAACAAAGGAAACAATTCCAAAAATTAAATTTCCAGCTTCCCACCTATCCCCCATCCATGACACAACACACACACAGACACACACAAACTCTCTCTCTCCCTCCCCCCCACCCTGTGTTTTTAATGTAACAATATTTCAGTATATTACAGTCCGTGCCACCTGCTGGCTGCCCAATAAAAATAACAGACTGTCACAATCCTGATTTATGTAACATCAGCAACAAAACCTCACAATGTTTTTTTCCTCACTAAGGGACAAGCAGTTGAATCGGTCTAAATCTGCCTACTACAAAAAATGAAAAAAGACAGATCTGAATTCAAAAATTGTTTCAGTTCTATCTTCCTCATCTCCTTCTCTCTTTTGATTCTATAAATGGTGGCAGATTCCCAGGGTTTGCAGATCTGGAAAACTCAAAATAAGTAGTAGCTGTTTCTAGAAAAAAAGAGTCCAAGAGAAAATGCAGATTAAGAAGAACAAAATCTAAAAATCTGGTTAAGATTCTGCATTCTTAAAGGCATAATTCTTTAGGAACTTGCCAAGGTAAACAAGTCAATCTGTGCCCCAGTTTCCTCATCTGTAAAGTGGGAATGAAATACTTGTTCTCTTCCCCTTAGACTGTGAGCCCTATGTGGGATAGGGACTATGTCCGATCCACTTATATTATGGCTACCCCAGCACTTAGTATGGTGCCTGGCACAAAGTATGCATTTAAATACCATTATTTTTACTACAATTATTATTATGGCATTTTTATTTGTAGCTCTCATGACCTGGAACTTTCCAGGAGATTTCCGAAACTACTTTTGATGAACCAATTGTGCTTTTCATAGATTTTTTTTTCCCCCATCTACTCTCCCAATTTCCTTGGGGGAAGATCTAAGAGTTGCAGGTTATTTCAGCAGTAGGAAAGCAAGTTGAATTAGGCTAGAAACACTAGCTTTTTCAGGACATCAGCAGCAAAGATGTTTTCTTACTTGGATTGTGCAAGGACTGTTCCAAGTCTTTTTTTTTTCTGAACAATTACTTGAATTATTTTATCAACTCAGAACCATAGTGATGTGGGAGGAACAATTGTTTTAGATTCCCTTGCCCCCCAAATTACCTTAAAACTTTGACTACTTAGATCTAATGAAATTCCTTGAAGAGATTTGAGTAGTTTAGATCACATGTATCTCAAATCTCTTCAAGGAATTTCATATAGATACATGTGATCTATACTGTTTTGAGGAAATTTGAGGAGAGGGGAGATGTGTGAACCCCAAGTAGAGAAGCAGCGTGGCTCAGTGGAAAGACCACAGGCTTTGGAGTCAGAGGTCATGGGTTCAAATCCTGGCTCCGCCGCTTGTCAGCTGTGTGACTTAGGGCAAGTCACTTAACTTCTCTGTGCCTCAGTTACCTCATCTGTAAAATGGGGATTAAGACTGTGAGCCCCACGTGGGACAACCTGATCACCTTGTAACCTCTCCAGCGCTTAGAACAGTGCTTTGCACATAGTAAGCGCTTAATAAATGCCATCGTTAAAGTAGGACAGGGATTGTTTTCAATCTGATTTTCTTGCGTCCACCCCTAGCACTTAGTACCATTTAAAAAATGATATTTAAGTGCTTGCTATAATAATAATCATATTTATGGTATTTGTCAAGCACTTACTATGTGCCAGACCCTGTACTAAGTGATGGACTGGTTACAAGCAATTAGCTGGACATTGCTCCGGTTCTGCATAGGGCTCACAGTCTTAATCCCCATTTTACAGGTGAGGTAACTGAGGCACAGAGAAGTGAAGTGACCTGCCCAAGGCCATACAGCAGACAAGTAGCAGATCTTAGAACCCGTGACCTTCCGACTCCCGGGGGCGTGCTCTATCCACCAGGCCATGCTGCGTCCCTATGCCATGTGTCCTGGGATAAATTTGAGATATAATGTGGTTGGACATAGGCCCTGTCCCACAAAGGGCTCACGGTCTTAATCCTCATTTTAAAGATGAGGTAAATGAAGCACAGAGAAGTTAAATGACTTGCCCAAGATCACACAGCATGCACGTGGCAGAGCCGGCATTAGAACCCAGGTCCTAGGACTCCCAGGCTTGTGCTCTTTCCATTAGAGCACACTGCTTCGCATGCTTGGCACAAGGTAAGCACTTAATCAATACCACCAGTGTTATTTTTATAAGTTACAGTTCAGGAAGATGATCCAGGCAGCAACATGGAATAGGGACCGAAAGCGGGGATAAGTGGGGTAGTAAGATGAGGACGATGTAAGTTAATCAACACTCTTGTGCTCTCAAGAATCTATGGGGCCCAGAGAAATAGTTTGGGGTGTGAAGTTACAATAATTACACATTGTAGTCACGGAAACACGAGGCTGGAAGATCATTCGCAAGGCAAGATTGCAAATTGCATCAGTCAGATATTTCTTTTCTTTCTTCACCGCAGAGGGTAGTCATTAATAATAATGATAATAATAATTGTGGTATTTGTTAAACCGAGCACTGTACTAAGCCCTGAATCTTCCACAGTGTAAGCAGAGTAGATAGAGTCCCTGTCCCACGTGGGGCACAGCTTAAGGGGCTATCTTATCCTCATTTTTACCAGAATTAAAACTCAGGTCCTCTGACTCTCTGGTCTGTGGTCTTTCTCCTAGGGCATGATGCTTCTCACATCATCATCATCATCATCAATGGTGTTTACTTTGTGCAGAACACTGTACACCAAGTGCTTGGGAGGGTACAATACTCTAATACCCTAGGGAAATGTCCTGAGTTTGGGGTGCTTAATATTAACTGAGAGCTGCAGTTGCAGGTACAGTGAGTTCTGGCAGTACATGTGCCTACGTTATGCAGATGGCAAAATTAGTAGTAATAATAACTAATAATAATGATAATAACTGGGAGAGGCAGCGTGGCTTAGTGTCAAGAGCACGGGCTTAGGAGTCAGAGGTCGTGGGTTCTAATCCCAGCTCCGCCACTTTTCAGCTGTGTGGCTTTGGGCCACTTAACTTCTCTGGGCCTCAGTTACCTCATCTGTAAAATGGGGATAAAGACTGTGAGCCCCGTGTGGGACAACCTGATTACCTTGTATCAGGTACACAGTAAGCGCGTAACAAATACCAACATCATTATTATCATTAATAAGTAGTATTTATTAAGCCCACATAGGGGGCAGAGCAATGTACTAAGCACAGGGAAAACATATACAAGTGGGATTCACAATCTACTAATGAAGGTGGGGAGAGGACTTGAAACAGACACACTGGGTTCAGTGAAACTTTTTGTGTGGTCTTGTGAGCCCTGTAATGATAATAATGGTATTTGTTATAACCTTTCTATGCGCCAAGAACTGTACTAAGCGCTGGGTTAGTTTTGAGATAATTGGGTCAGACACAGTTCCTGTCCCACATGGGGCTCCCAGGGTATTTGAAGATGAGGAAACTGAGGCATAAAGAAGCTAAGGGACTTGGAGAAGCAGCGTGGCTCAGTGGAAAGAGCCCGGGCTTCGGAGCCAGCGGTCATGGGTTCAAATCCCGGCTCCACCACTTGTCAGCTGTGTGACTTCGGGCAAGTCACTTCACTTCTCTGGGCTTCAGTTACCTCATCTGTAAAATGGGGATGAAGACTGTGAGCCCCCCCCCATGGGACAACCTGATCACCTTGTAACCTCCCTAGCGCTTAGACCAGTGCTTTGCACTTGCGCTTAATAAATGCTATCATATATAAGGGACTTGTCCAAGGTCATGCAGCAGTACAGTGGCAGAGCGGCATTAGAACCCGGGTCCTCTGACTCACGGGTCTATGCTGTTACTATTAGACCACGCTGCTTCTTTATGGGAGACCATATCTTTATGGACGACTTGGGCTTCTGTCTCTGAATATTTTCTTACCTTTTAGGTCATGCCAACCTTAAATAAACCTGTTTGAATTCTTCTGCAGCCTTGCGAGAATTTGAGACTGAGGGAATGGCGCCTTCCAGGATTCTTGTAGCCCACACGCCAAAACCTCTTATTTAAGTATTACTGAACATTTGGAATGACTAGCAGTTGAAAAGAGAGGGCTGACCCCTAAATAAAGCCAAGCAGGTTATACCTGTAAGCAGAGTCTAATGATAATAATTATGTTATTAAGTACTTACTGTGTGCCAAGCACTGTTCCAACGACTGGGGTAGATACGAGGTAATCGGATTGGACACAGTCCCTGTCCCACATGGAGCTCGCAGTCTTAATCCCCATTTTACAAATGAGGTAACTGAAGCACAGAGAAATAAAGTGACTTGCCCAAGGTCATGTAGCAGACAAGTAATTAGAACCCATGTCCTCTGACTCCAAAGCCCATGCTCTTTCCCCTAAGAGGAGTCCCAGGTTTTAGTCCCAACGTTGCTACTGGCCTGCTCTGTGACCATGGGCAAGTCACTTGACCTCTTTGAGCCTCAGTTTCCTCATCTGTAAAATGGAGATAAAATAGATTGTGAACCCTGTGTGAAACTAGAATTGTGTCCGTTCTTACTCTCTTGTATCCCTTCCAACATTTAGCGCATAGTAAAATGGGTTTAGTAAATACCATAATGATAATAATAATTATTATTATCTACTGACCATCACCTCCTAGAGGGGGTAACAACAAAGCCAGGTTGAATTGGGATAACATCTGGGTTGAGGATAGCTTAATCTGCACTCCTTTCAGCCCAGTGGGCTAATTGAGATTATAACTGACTCCCTGGAAGGTTAGAAATCTGCCTTTGTTGGATGTGCCGTAGAACACCCATGAAAAAACAATAGTAAGTAGTAATAATGTTTGTGAAGAACTGACCGCAAAGCACTTAGTCTGCTTTGTGACTGTGGGCAAGTCACCCCACTTCTCTGTGCCTCAGATCCCTCACCTGTAAAATGGGGATTAAGACTGATCCCCACGTGGGGCAGGGACTGTTTCGAAGCGATTTGCTTGTATCCACCCCAGCGCTTAGTACAGTGCCTGGCACGTAGTAAACGTTTAACAAGTACCACAATTATCATTAGTAGTAAGTGCTGGGTGAGAATACATAGGTGGGAATTAGACATGGCCTCTGACCCTCAGGAGATCTGGAAACTGGCTCCTCTGGAGTATGCAATGGTTTCATGGGAATTGGGTTTTTTCTCCCTAGTTTGTTAAAGCACGTTTTCATCATGGCTAGGTCAGAACCTAGAATTTGGCCACCACTCCTGGCTTTGTTGGATGGGAGTCAGAGAGTGTGTATTCAAGGAGAAACTCCAAAGCACCTCCTTTTGGCTATCGTGAATGACCAAAACCAAATGAAGGATCCAAGGTGTCAATAGAAAAAAAAAAAAATAACACACTGGAGCTTCAATTCCAGCAGTCTATAATTTGGTCACTTTAATGGTAAAAAATAGTGGCAAAGGTAAGGGTAACATTTGTAATTTTTTTTTAACCTTTTAAAGCAGTGTGGCCTTGTGGAAAGAAACTGGGCAAAGGTAAGGGTAACATTTGTAATTTTTTTTAACCTTTTAAAGCAGCGTGGCCTTGTGGAAAGAAACTGGGACCTGGTGTCAGAGGACCTGGGTTCTAATCCCCGCTCTCCCACTTGTCTGCAGTGTGATACTGGACAAGTCACTTGACTTCTCCACGTCTCAGTTACCTCTTCTGTAAAATGAGGATTTAGACTGTGAGCCCATGTGGCACATTATGTCCAATCCGATTGTTTTGTATCTGCCCTTGCGCTCAGTACAGCACCTGGCATATAGTAAGCATTTAACAAATACCATTGAAAAGAAAAGAAAGAAAAAAAAACACTTCTTAATCCTCAATTTAATATCCAGTCACCCTGAAAATTATGCCAGAACAATTAGAGGAGAAAATTGGATGTGGGTTGACAATTTCTTTCTTTTGGGTCAAGGACTAACTAGTTCACTAATCCTCCACCCAGAATCCTGCACCCTTCCTGCAGAGGTTGTAACATCCTGTCCAAACGCTCAATCAACATTTCAGCAAGGCGACTAAATTGTAATTAGTGTAAGACGAATTAGGGAAACGTTATGAAAGAAGCAGCAGATAAAATGTGAGAAAAATAATGTGATTAAGGTCACAGTGTTTTTCCCCTTGAAGGTGATGTCTGGTTCTCCCACCCCTGTCGCCCAGCTGTAAGAGCAGCTGAAATCGTTTGGCAGGTATAGATTTAAAATACACAGTAGTCACATTGTTTAAAGTGGAAATATTAATAAAATTGGGTGTTTCAGTTCCACCAAAAAGTAGTAAAAGAAAAAAAAAACCTCCCATTTCTGATTATCCTTCGAATGAGGTTCACCTAGAAAAACCTGGCAGAGTTTAAGAAAATTAAAACTTGGTGCAGTGCTTAGTCAGCCGATGGAATTCAGTGCCACAGGATGTTGTCGGGGTCTGTACAGACAGCTGTTCTATTATTATTGCTATTACATCTTTGCGTATACACCATTGACTGGCAAAATTCCAAGCACGTCACAAACATCTGTGCTTTCCAGCTACAGAAGGTGGGGGTAGGAAACTGAGGCACTGAAGAGTGGAATGCTTGTCAAAGACTTCCTGGATCATGCTGATGCATAAAGCGCTAGGATTGTTTGTCCCTGGTTTGCGATAGCACTTGCTGTGCGTGACCTAGAATGACCCTGACCACTGAGTATACTGAATATGTAACAGTTCATACCATACTCTCCCAAGCGCTTGGTACAGTGTTCTGCACACAGTAAGTGTTCAATAAGTACGTCGATTGATTTGATAGTTAAATTGTGCCCTGTGATGGGGTTGTTCCTGTGACCAAGCAATGTCAGGAGCATTTATTGAGCGCTTCCTATGTGCAAAGCACTGTTGTAAGCGCTGGGGAGTTACAAGGTGATCAGGTTGTCCCCCGGGGGATCACAGTCTTAATCCCCATTTTACAGATGAGGTAACTGAGGCCCAGAGGAGTTAAGTGACTTGCCCAAAGTCACACAGCTGACAATTGGAGGAGCTGGGATTTGAACCCGTGACCTCGGACTCCAAAGCCCGTGCTCTTTCCATTGAGCCACGCTGCTTCTGTGTGCAAACCACTGTACTAAGCGCTTGCGAGAGTTCATTTCAGTAGAGTTGGTAGGCATGATCCCTGCTCTCAAAGAGTTTACAGATTAGCGCAGGAAACAGACCTGAAGATAAATTACAAATAGGGGAAGTGGCAGAGTTCTAAGCACTGGGGTAGATGCAAGATAATCAGGTTGGACACAGTCCCTGTCCCACATTGGACTCACAGTCTTTCATTCTGTTGTATTTATTGAGCACTTACTGTATGCAAAGCACTGTATTAAGTGCTTGGGAGAGTGCAATACAACAACAGACATATTCCTGTCCACAACGAGCTCACCGTCTTAATTCCCAGTTTGCAAATGGTGGGGGACTGAGGCACAGAGGCGTTAAATGACTTGCCCGAGGTCACACAGCAGACAGGTGGCGGAGATGAGATTAGAACCCAGGTCCTTCTAACTCCCAGTCCTGTGCTCTGTCCTCTAGGCTACACTGCTTCTCTTTATCCATGGCTCTGACTGCAGTGACAAGTTCCTCTGTAGTTGGGTAGATGCCCTTTCCTCATGCATCACGGAGCTTGATCTAGACCAATTCCCACTTGATCTGTCTCCCCTTCTAGACCGTAAACTTGCTGTGGACAGGGAATATGTCTACCAACTGTATTGTACTCTCCCAAGCGCCACTGCCGTTTTTAGGGATGGTAGTTCTTATTAATCTTATGCTCTTGTTCCTTTCTGCTGTTCCTTTATTGAAGGTCATAGAACAGTGCTGCACTTAGCTTACCCTCGGGAAGAATTGCTGATTGATTACCTCTAGCCTTTCATTATCATCAGCAGATTTATCGAATGCTCAATTTGTGACATACTAAGTGTTTGGGAACTTAGTATAAAGGTGAGGTCACTTGTCCTTAAACTTACACTCTAATGAAGGAGACAAGTGGACACAAATTGCCAAATACATAGCACGTAAAAGAGTAAGAGCATTAATGCCGATGACTTTAAAACCACAAGTAATTAGATAATTAACAAATAAACAGATCCACATGAGTGTGAAGTTTGCTGATGGGATGGAGTGACCAGGAAGGTGGGGTGGGCGGGATTAATAATAATTAATAATAACAATTGTGATGCTTGTTGAGCGCTTACTATGTGCAAGGCACTGTACTAAGCTTTGGGGTAGATACAAGCTAGTCAGGTTGGACACAGTCCCTGTCCCATGTGGAGCTCACATTCTTTAGCCCCATTTTACACATGAGGTAACTGAGGCACAGTAAAGTGCCTAAGGTAACAGAGCAAGCAGGTGGCAGAACCAGGATTAGAACCCAGGTCCTTCTGTCTCCCAGGCCTGTACTCTATCCACTAAACTGCACCTCTTCTTAGTCAAGAAGTGCCTCTTAGAGGTGATTTTTGGAGCGCTTTCAAGGTCAAGAGAGACCTGGTTTGGTGGACTTTAAGTGAATGGGAATTTCCAGCAGGTGTGAGCCTTTTTTTTTTTTTTTAATGGTATGTTGAGCTCTTACTATGGGTCAAACACTGTTCTAAGTGCTGGGGTGACCACAAGTTAATTAGGTTGGACACAGTCCCTGTCCCACGTGGGGCTCACAGTCAAAGTAGGAGTCCTATGTGGGACCCGATTACCTTGTATCTACCCCAACACTTAGTACAATGTTTGACATGTAGTAAGTGCTTACTGTGTGCCAGGCACTGTACTAAGCGTTGGGGTAGATGCAAGATAATCAGGTTGGAAACTGCTCTGACCCACCCCATGTAAGACTCCCAGCCATTTCACAGATGAGCTAACAGGTACAGTGAAGTGACTTGCCCAAGGTCACACAGCAGACAAGTGGCGGAGCCGGGATTAGAACCCAGGTCCTCTGACACAGAGGCCTGTGCTCTTTCCACCAGGCCTTGCTGCTTCTCATTATGGCAGTGCTCTGCATACCTTAGGCACTTAATAAATGCGATTGATTGATGGATGCTCACTTCCTCACTCCGGGAAGTGAGGGGCAGAGCCAGAAGGGTCAGGAGTAGACAAAGGAGGGGTCACCCTGGACTTTGATCAGGGCAGCTATCCCACCATGACATTGCCACTGATCACAACTTCCAGCTTTGATGCTTTCTGTTGGCTGGGCCCCTCATCACTGCTTACCTTCTTCTCCCCCTAGACCCAGCTCACCTCTCCTGCCCAAGCAAACCTGCCTTTACCCTGGCACTCAGCCCTGTTACCTCTAAGCCATCAAGCATCTCATCCCCCCACCCCACTTCCTGGAATGCCTCTTCCTACTTGGCGTTGAAGTAGGGGAGGAAGTGGTTTGGTGAAGCCCTGGAAAATCCCACTTCCTGCCTGGAACCTTCCTGATTTAACTCTCCTGTCCTTCATCCTGATCCTCCCAGGTATTCAAATTACCCCAGATCTTCTCTTTGTGCATGTCTTTTGTATTCCATTTCTGTTGTTCTTTTAATTCAAGCTTTTAGGCTCCCAACAGTGGCGTTTCTACTGCAGTGATTCCCATTCCGAGAAGAGAGCACTGCTCAAAGAGCCGAAAAGATACTACTACTACCACTAATAATGATGATAATAATAATTATAGCATATGTTAAGCACTTTCTATGTGCCAGATACTTGTTCTAAGCACTGGGGTGGATACAAGCAAATCGGGTTGGACACAGTCCCCGTCCCATGTGGGACTCACAGTCTCCATCCCCAATTTACAGATGAGGGAACTGAGGCACAGAGAAGTGAAGAGACTTATTTTGTGGCAAATGTGATTTTTCCCTTCCGAGAAATGTATTCCTCAACCCTTACGGTGGAGGATTGAGCCCTAGGGACAGAGGGACTTTGCAAAAACTCAAACCACACGAACAGCACGGTCAAACCGTATTAACTTCCTGCAGATCGCTCCAAACCGCAAAACCATGAATGGCAAGCAGGTAACTCTTTTGTCAAACAGGGTAAGTCACTTCACTTCTCAGGACCTCAGTTACCTCATCTGTAAAATGGGGATTAAGACTGTGAGCTCTGTGTGGGACAGGGACTGTGTCCAACCTGTTAGCTTGTATCTACCCCAGAGCTTAGTACAGTGCCTGGCACATAGTAAACACTTAACAAATACCATAAAAAAAACACGAAAAAACAGGACGTGGTTCTTCCCTTCTCCTGGAGTCCTAGGGAGCCCAGGTAGGTGCAACTTTGTGTCTGTCTCGCCCACTAGATGTAAGCTTTTTGAGGGCAGGAATCAGATCTGTTACTTCTACTGCACTCTCCCAAGCAGTTAGGGTACATTCTCTGGACGCAGATGTTCAATATTAAGGACACTTGTCTGCTGTGTGACCTTGGACAAATCACTTTAATTCTCTGTACCTCGGTTACCTCATCTGTAAAATGGCTGTGAGTCTTACGTGGGGTGGGTCAGGGGCTGTGTCCAACCCGATTATCTTGTCTCTACCCCAGCGTTTAGTACATGACTGGCAATCGATTATGGATAAATCTTGATGCCCTGGTGGCAAGTGAGCAATTTTTAGCTAGTTTTTCTGCCAAGGGGCCAGTGTCTAACTGGGCTCCCATGGGCTACAGAACTGCAGAAGCTGGAAACCGGGACTGTCTCTATATGTTGCCAATTTGTACTTCCCAAGCGCTTAGTACAGCGCTCTGCACATAGTAAGCGCTCAGTAAATACGATTGATGATGATGATGATGATTTCTGGTTTACTACAGAGCAGGCAAGAGCTGAAATTAAGCCCAGGCTAATTCTGAAATTGATCTGGGCTCACTTTCAAGACTGTTGTCACCAAGCATATGTGGGTGTCCTGAAAGCTGCTGCTGCTTTTTTTCCTTTAGGTCATTAGGTGCTTACTATGTGCCAGACACTGTACTAAGCTCTGGGGCTGATACAAGAGATACAAGCTAATCCCTTTGGAAGCAGACCGTGCCCCACATGGGGCTCACATTCTTAATCCCCATTTTATAGATGAAATTACCGAGGCATGGTGAAGTGACTTTCCGAAGGTCATACAGCAGATAAATGGTGGAGCTGGGATTAGAACCCAGATCCTTCTGATTTCATGGCCTTTTCTCTATCCACTCGGCCATGCTACTTTTGGGAAATGTACTCCCAGTAGTTTAGATGACGGTGACCATGTGAGAAACTTTTAGGTTGCATAGTGCAACCCAGCTGCTGAGTTGGGATTTCTCTATTGAGATCCCATTCTAGCGGGTCTGTGCCAGTCCCAACCCTGGAGGCCTGGAAAGACTCCCTCCCCCTTTTCCAAGCCTTTTTGAAGACACATCTCCTCCAAAAGGCCATCCCAGACTAAGCCCCTTCTTTCCCCTTCTCCCACTTCCTTCTGCGTTGCCCTGCCTTGCTCCCTTCATTCATCCGCCCCCTCCACAGCCCCAAAGCACTTACGTACATATCCGTAATTTATGTATTTATATTAATGTCTGTGTCCTCTAGACTGTTAGCTCATCGTGGGCAGGGAATGTCCTGTTTATTGTTGTATTGCACTCTCCCAAGCACTTTGTACAGTGCTTAGTAAGTGCTCAATAAATACGATTGACTGACACCTCAGTCTTTTGATGCATGGGCCTGGCCCTGGAGCCCCCATGAATGAGAACTGGGCACTAGTGAATCTGAGTGGCAGCGTCTTTGATCATTATTTTTAAGATTTGAAGTGCTCTCCGGGGTTAAATTTCTAGGAACAAAACATACAAACCCCAAAATGGGTTTCTGAAGAAAACTGCAAATAAGTGAGTCAGAACGAGACACAGTTTTCAGTACATTCCCAATCTGAATCCCTCTGAAGTGTGAATTGATTGGAAATCCAGATCATTCATTGCCCACAAAAAAAGGGTGGGAGCAATTTTTAATAATGAAGTGAGCAAGGAGACTATTTGGTTAGTAGCATAATGGTATTGCTTGCTAAGTGGTGAATCAGTCTTTGGTATTGAAATGACTTTTGAAAAGTTCACCCCTCAATAGCCCTGCTTTCCCGGTGGTTGGGCTTAGGGAATTGTCACTAATTTTCTGCCAATTAGAATCAGTAGGCTCTTCCTCCTCTTGTCTTTTGAGCATTTGGAACTGGGACAAGGACTTCAAAACCTTCCTTGCATTTTTCAGATGACAAGTGCAAGGGTGGTGATAAGTGGTAGTTATGCAACTGTTGCGATGAGGAGGGGAGGCAGAATCTCTCAGAGATTCAAAAACACAATCAGTAAAAATCCAAATGTAATTTTGTCTAAATATCTTTTTCTTTTCTCTACCCAAAAAGATTTGCAGCACCAGGGGTGGTTGTTCTACCTTAGGGACACTTGCCCCCTCCCTTCTCCCCTCCCTGACTGCCATCTTCAACTGTTCACTCTTCAGTGGCTTCTTCCACTACTTTTCATTCATTCATTTGTATTTATTGAGCGCTTACTGTGTGCAGAGCACTGTACGAAGGGCTTAGAAAGTACAATGCAGCAAATAGAGAGACAGTCCCTGCCCACAATGGGCTCTCTTTTAAACATGTATCTCCTATCCTAAAAAAACCTTCCTTTGACCCCACTGCTCCCTCGATTTATCGTCCCATCTCCATCCTACCATTCTTCTCCAGATTCCTTAAGTGAGTTGTCTACCCACACTTTCTCCTCCTATCTCTCTAGTCCTTTTAGACTGTGAGCTCACTCTTTTAGGCTGTGAGCCCACTGTTAGGTAGGGACTGTCTCTATATATTGCCAACTTGTACTTCCCAAGCGCTTAGTACAGTGCTCTGCACACAGTAAGCGCTCAATAAATACGATTGATAGTCCTCCTGTCTCTTTTGCCAGGCTCCTCCTCTGCCTCCCACCTCACTAATTGCAGGAATCCCTCAAAGCTCAATTCTGGGTCCCCTTCTGTTCTCCACAGCCCTCTCCCTTGGAGAACCTGTTCACTCCCGTGGCTTCAACAACCCTTTATATGCAGGTGATTCCCAAATCTTCAGCTCCAGTCCTGATCTTCATCCTTCTTTCCAGTCCCTGCTTGGATGTCCTGCCATCACCTCAAACTTATAACATGTCCAAAACAGAACTCCTCATCTTCCCACCCAAATCCTGTCCTCCTTATGATTTTCCCATCACTGTAGACAGTACCACCATCCTCCCTGTTTACAAGCCTGGAACTGTGGCACTGTCCTCTACTCGTCTCCTTCATTCAACCCACATATTCAGTGTCACCAAATCCTGTCAGTTCTACCTTCACAACACTGCTAAAATCCACCCGTTCCTCTCCATCCAAACTGCTGCCACACGGATCCAAGCACGGATCCTAGCTTTCCGTGACCACTGCATCAGTCTTCTTGCTGTCTTCCCTACTTTCTATCTCTTCCCGCTCAAGTCCACAGTTCTCTCTGCTGCTCAGATCATTTTTCTAAAAAAAAATTCAGTCCACTTTTCCCCAGTGGTTACCCATCCACCACCGCATCAAACAGAAACTCCTTCTCATAGAAGCAGAGTGGCTTAGTGGATGGAGCATGGGCTTGGGAGTCAGAAGGTCTTGGGTTCTAATCCTGGTTCCACCACATATCTGATGTGTGACCTTGGGCAAATCACTTAACTTCTCTGTGTCTGCTACCTCAACTGTAAAAAATGGAGATGAAGAGTGTGAGCCCAATGTAGGACAGGGACTGCATCCAAACACCAGCACTTAGAACAGTGATTGGCACATAAGTGTTTAACAAGTAATATCTTTTTTTTTATCATAGGCTTTAAAGCACTCAATCAACTCCCCCCCCCCCCCCCACATCTCTATTGATGATAATAATAACAATAACTGTGGTTTTTGTTAAGCGCTTACTGGGTACCAAGCACTGTTCCAAGCACCCGGGTAAGATACAAGGTATTCAGGTTGGACACAGTCCCTGTCCCACATAAGGCACACAGTCTTAATTCCCATTTTGCAGATGAGGTAACTGAGTCACAGTGACTTGCCCAAAGTCACACAGCTGACGTGGCAGAGCCGGGATTAGAACCCACATCCTCTGACTCCTCCAATGACAACCTACTCACTGTACCTCAAACTCATCTGTCTCACTGCTGACCCTATGCCCACATCCTCCCTCTGGCTTGAAACTCCCTCCTCTTTCATATCCAACAAAACATCACTCTCCCCAGCTTCAAAGCCTTATTAAAATCACATCTCCTTCAAGAGACCTTTCCCAAATAAACCTTCATTTTCCCCATTCCCTCTCCCTTCTGCGCACTTGGATTTGTGCCCTTAATTCACCCCACGCTCAGCTCCACAGAATATATATATATATATATTCTGTAATTCTGTACAGATATATATATCTGTAATTTAATGTCTGTCTCCCCATCTAGGCTGTAAATTCATTGTGAGCAGGGAATGTGTCTACCAACTCTGTTGTATTGTACTTTCCCAAGTGTATAGTACAGTGTTCTGCACACACTAAGCACTCAATAATAAGACTGATTGAAAAGGTTTGGGACCTGGGTTTTGTTGTTTCTTTCAGTATTTTAGAAAAACAACAAGCAACATACAATTCACATTTCCTTGTTTATAGTATTTAAGCACTTACTGTGTTCCAGGCACTGTACTAAGCACTGGGGTAGATACAGTTGGTCACATTCCCTGTCACACAGCAGAAATATGTTGGAACTGGGATTAGAACTCAGATCCTTCTGATGCCCAGACCCACGCTCTGTCCACTTGGCAATGCTGCTGCTTTTCTGAGAACAAAGGTTATTGGAAAGTATCTTGAAAAAAGAGAGACTGACTTCAGAGATGAGTACAAAGTGGGGAGAAGGAATGGAAACTGGGGGGAGATGTAAATTATGAATAATGTCACTTGTAATTCTAATTGGATGAAGTTTGTGTTGTGCTTATTTGGGGACAGAGGGCAAAAGAGACACTCACTACATTTGTTATAGCCTCCCTGTACTTCTGGTACACAACACATTCACGAGGGCCCAAAGTAGTGGTAAGGAACTAGCAACTAGAAGGGATTTCTAGAGGATTTTCAACTAGTTGAAGTGGGAATTTAAGCTCAAAGTTAGAGAAATCTGAACTTTTGGCCCCTGGACTTTGTTCCGATTTCTTCAAAGTCTGGAGAGTGGTGTGGCATTAAGCAAAATTGAAAGAAGTTCTTTTGAAAAATATTTTGATAACATTTCCAAGACAACTAATGAAGCAGATACTACCAAGCTTACAGGCATACAAGAAAACCCTCCTTCCTATAGTAATTCCAGGGTCAATCAGTGGTATTTGAGCACTTACTGTGTGCAGAGGACTGTACTAAGCGTTTGGCAGAGTACAAGACAACAGAATTGGTAGACATGATCCCAGACCACAAGGAATTTACTATCTAGAGCGTAGGCTCTTTGGAATAAAACTTCCAGGCTTAAGTTTATAGGTAATAAGAAAAGCTTGTGTATATTGTAGCAGTGCACTAACTCTTCTACCTTTCTCTCATCATTGTGATGAACTTTACCATGGGTGGCTTGGTATCGAAAGAAGCCTCTGGGACCAGGCTTGTCAAAGTTCTTTTTAAGCTCCCTGTGGGATAGGGACAGTGTCTGACATAATTATTCTCTATCTACACCACTGTATAATACAGTGCTAGGCATATAGTAAGCACTTAAGAAATGCCATAGAAATCATCATCAATTTAAGAACAAGAAAACAGCCTCTCACAGCCTGGCTCTAGTCAGAGTCTTCTCTGATCCCAGCCACCAGCTTGGCAATCAACACCATCATCATTATCATCAATCGTATTTATTGAGCGCTCACTATGTGCAGAGCACTGTACTAAGCGCTTGGGAAGTACAAATTGGCAACATATAGAGACAGTCCCTACCCAACAGTGGGCTCACAGTCTAAAAGGGGGAAACAGAGAACAAAACCAAACATACTAACAAAATAAAATAAATAGAATAGATATGCACAAATAAATAAATAAATAAATAGATAGATAAATAAATAAATAGATAATTAAACATGGAAGTAGCGGGGGGAGGCATAGTGGCTCAGTGGAAGTCGCACATGCCTGGGAGTCAGAGGACCTGGGATTTAATCCCGGCTCTTCCACGCATCTGCGGTGTGATCTTGGAAAGTCACTTAACTTCCCCGTGCCTCATTGTCCTCAACTAATACTAAAAATATTAATTGTGCTATTTAAGTGCTTACTATGTTCCAGGCACTGTACTAGATGCTGGGGTGGGTACAAACAAATTGTGTTGGACACAGTTCCTGTCCCACATGGGGCTCATAGTCTCGATCCCCATTTTACAAATGAGAGAACTAATGCACAGAGAAGTGAAATACGATTGATGATGAAGTGTGAAATAGAGATTTAAAGCCTGTTCTCCCTCTTAGACTTTGAGCCCTGTGTAGGACAGGGACTGTGTCTGATCTGATTATACTGTATCTACTATGTGCTTGACACATTGTAAGCACTTAACAAGTACCACTGAGGGAAAACTTGGTTATCCTCTATAAGCCAGTGACTGAATTTTGAGCCTAGTGTCTGTACAGCTTGTTTTCCTCTATCAGGGATTGTGTCTCTGAAGAGTCCTGGGTGAAGACTAAGGAAAACTCTCATTTTAACATGTCTTTCCCGGCGCCACGCCCGTGTAGATCCAATTTCTCTGACGCTGCCCTGTGTTCTTTCCAAGTAGAGGTACTCTGTCACGACACGGCTCCCCATTCCTCTTCCCGCCCTCTAAAATTCCACGAGAACGTGAGCTGGCACCCAGATCCCAGACCTGGGCTCTGATCCCGGCTCCACCACTTTTCTGCTGTGACCTTGGGCAAGTCACTTTACTTCTCTGTGCCTCAGATACCTCATCTGTAAAATGGGAATTAAGACGGTGGGACAGGGACAGTGTCCAACCTGATTAGCTTGTATCTACCCCGGCGATCAGAACAGTGCCTGGGACATAGTACGTGCTTAAATACCATATATAAAAATTAACCCTCAATCAATCAGAGGTATTTACTGAGTGCTTACTCTGTGCAGAATACTGTACTAAGCGCTCGGGAGAGTACAATATAACAAAATTAGCAGACGTGTTCCACGTCTATAATGAGCTTACAGTCTAGAAGGAGCGACAATATGTACATCATTTCCTGCTGTGGTAAGGCTGGGCTGTTAAATCTCTGCGGATCTTCTTGATCTTGAAGGGATTCTCTCACAAACAGAGCAGGTGAGAAAAGTTTGTAGCCCAGGGCAGCATAAACAATATTGTGTGCCTGCTTTGGGGGTGGAATTAAAAGAACAGAACCTGCCACTCCTCTTATGTACATATCTGTAATTTATTTATTTATGTTACTGTCTGCCTCCCTATCTAGGCTGTAAACTCCTTGTGGGCAGGGAATGTGTCTGTTTATGGTTGTATTTTACTCTCCAAGCACTTAATACAGTGCTCTGCACACAGTAAGCACTCAATAAATACCGGTGACAGACTGACTCGGGTCTGTGAAATGGCCACTCTCTCAGGATCATACCTGGGAGGACGCTGATTCCAACTGATCTCCTCTCCAGCTCGATCCAGGGAGGCATGGAATGGTTCAAGGAATAAAAGGCAGAAGGTGGATCCTGTCATTTCACTTTGCTTCTGACTCGCTTTGGACTGGGCCCGTTAAATACTGGATTTCCCAGGGGTTTGGGGAGAAGAGAGGCTGGAAGCAGGGAGAAAGAGGGACCGGGATGTGTGGTGACCCTAAAAATTCCCAGCCCCAGGCAGCAGCCTTCTTGGTCTGCCTCTCCCACTGGCTCTGATCATTATTATCTACTGATGCGGGTTACAGCTAATGCTAGGCAAAGTCTAGATTTGCATGGGCTTGCAAAGTGTTCCAGGCACGTAAATACCCACACTTCTGAGAGTAGAAATAGTGTGCGTGTGGGGGGCGTTTTCTGAGCTCTGCAAGGATGTGATTAAGAGCCTCAGGGCTAAAACAGAGCAACATTTTAACTAGAATGCGGAGATACATCTGCTATAAAGCGACCTTACCAAACAGGCCTCTCGACTAAAGTGATTGCCAAAATGCTGCAAAAGTGGGGGTTTCTGCAAATGCCCTGGAACCAGGGTGATGGGGGTCAGGGAGAGAGAGGGGAACCCCACCATGCAGCACTTATGTATATATGTATATATCTATAATTCTTTATATTGATGCCTGTTTACTTGTTTTGTTGAATGTAAGCCCAAAGTGGGCAGGGATTGTCTCTATTGCTGTATTGTATTTTCCAAGCGCTTAGTACAGTGCTCTGCACACAGTAAGTGCTCAATAAATACGATTGAATGAATGAATGGCAGAAGGCAACCTAAAAAAATGAAGAAAAATGGAAACCTGCCCCCCCGGGGGTGTTGGAAGGCCCTGGGACGATGCTGATGGAAGTGAATGTAATTTCTTACACGGTAATCGTTTTTGTCCTTTTCTCTTTCTGTCCCTTTCTGTAGGTTATTGCTTTGGTTATGGATTCTTTCACTGACATAGATCTCTTCAGAGACCTGCAAGAAGCCTGCAGGAAGCAGGGGGTTGCAGTGTACATTCTCCTGGACCATTCTCTACTCTGCCATTTCCTCGATATGTGTATGAATCTGAGAGTTTATCCCGAACAGGAGAAGGTTTGTGCTGCAGGGTTTAGGGTGCGGGGGAGTAAGTTTTCCTTCCCAGAAAATGAACGATGGTTTCCGACTTCTTTTATTAACTCCTTCTCCATTCTCGAGATGTACCCTGGAAAGAATTTTGGCTGTACAGGTCAAGAAATTTCTACCTCCATTACTGGACACCATAGTTATGAATTTTGAGGATGATGGATTTTTTTTTTACTTGAATATATTCAGTCGCCTGAGAATAGGATGGCTTGGACGATCCTCACGTCTTTTTTTAAAAAATCAGATCAAATTTTTCAAGCCCCAAAGAAATTTGTTGTAGTCCCACAGCCTAAATCAGTAGATGTGCTGTAAAATTAGGCAGAGTGACATGTAATTCATAAACCTAAAAGAGTACATTTGATAGGCAGCTGTCTTGAAGCTTCTTTTTCTCTTGTCTTGTCACATTTGCCCACTCAAGATGTTTCTCTAGTTTTGACAGCTTTTGTTTTCCTTTTCAAACAGCTTATGGCAGTCCGCACTATTACTGGAAGCACCTACTATACAAGGTCTGGGACAAAAATCGTTGGGAAAGTCCATGAAAAGTTTATGTTAATTGATGGGATCAGAGTGGTAACTGGTTCTTACAGGTAAGTTTCAAACCTTCTTTATTTTCTTCCCTCACTCCAAGCCAGTATTCTTTTACTGGGAAGGCAGTGTGGGCTAGTGGAAAGAACATGGGGGCCTGGGAGTTAGGGGACCTATTTTTTGTGTGGTTTTTGGATTTTTTTAATGGTATTTAAGTGTCAAGCACTAGACTAAGCACTGGGGTAGATAGAAGTTTATCAGGTTGGACATAGTCTCTGTCCCACATGGGGCTTACAGACTAAATTGGAAGGAGGAGTGTTGAATCTCCGTTTTACAGATGAGGTAACTGAGGCACAGAGAAGTTAAATGGCTTGCCCAAGGTCACACAGCAAGCAATTGGCAGAATTGAGATTAGAATCCAGGTCCTCCGACTCCTAGGCCCATCATGTTCTTTCCACTAGACCACACTGGCCCAAATCCTAGCTCTGCCACCTGCCTGCCATCTTACCTTGAGCTGGTGACTTCCCTTTTCTGTGCCTCAGTTTCCTTGACTGTTCAATGGAGATCCAATACCTGTTCTCCCTCTCTCCTGAGTCCCATGTGGGCAGGGACTGTATCTGATCTGATTAACTTATATCTACTCCACCACTTAGGACGGTGCTTGATGCATAGAAAGCGTTTAACAAATACCATATCTACCCCAACGCTTGGAACGGTGCTTGACATGTAGAAAGCATTTAACAAATACCATTAAACTACCCCCTGCCCCCAGCGACTAGACTGCACTACTGTATTCCTGTGACAGAGCCAATGGAATTTGATAAAAATTCAGATTTTTATCGAACATTAATGACTCTGTCAACATTGTGAACCTTGCATAGCAATCTCAATCCTGTTGGCGTGACACCATTTGAGAAATTTGAATCTTCATTTGAGTAGGTGCATGGAAATGGTTGGATTTCTTGATAACTTCCTTCAAGTTTAACCTAATTTTGTTGTGTCTGCTTTCCTTATGTAAGCTTTACCTGGACCGATGGCAAATTAAACAGCAGCAACTTGGTGATTCTGTCAGGCCAAGTGGCCGAACAGTTCGACTTGGAATTCCGCATCCTTTACGCTCAGTCAAAGCCGATTAGCTCCAAGCTTCTGTCCAGCTATAGGATCAGTGGCAAGTTCGATCATCTGGTGAACAAAATGCTTCCAACCAAGGAACTCGCGGTGGGAAATCTCCTGAGAATGCATCTAGCCAAACGCGCCGGCACGACTCACAAAGCCGACCCGGAATCGAAGCTGGTTTCGGAGAACAAGGAGGAGGTGAAACGCCACGATTCAGAGTCTTCCACCGTCAGTGAGGAGGACTTCCAAAGCAGCTGTCAGGCTGAATTGAATCTGAGAGAGGAAAATGACGCCTCCACCCAGACGGAGCCCTGGAGAAAGACGGCTGAGACGAGCTGGTGTGACGCGGGCACGCAAACCGATGTGGCCACAGCTCCTGTTGGAACCCAGACCTTGATTGTCACCAGGGGGGTTGGCTCCCAAGCGATAGTCGAGACCGGGTCCGCCGCGACGCAGACCGAGGGGGACGACAACGGGGACCTGCCCTCGTCTCAGGGGACCGGGTCTAAGGACGGGTCACCGGCGTCCAAAATGTCCCGGTCCACCTCTTCTAGCCTGAAGTCTACTTGTTCTTCTTTGTCCTCCCAGGATTCTCTGGCCAGTTCTACCAGCTCTCTGTCTTCCATTAGGAACACCGAGTTCCTCAACCCCGGCTATCCAAAGTACCTTGGCAACAACCACTTCGAACTGTACTTAAGAGACTCCGTTAGAAACTTGAATAAAGAGAGGCAATTTCACTTTGCCGCCATCCGGTTCCGGCTCAACCACACGCTGGCCATTCTCTCCAGGAGAACGTTCTTGGCCGAACATTACCTGGGATGTAAACCCAGAAGTTACACGAGAACACCCCTTAATTCCACTGGCAACAATTCATTAGCTATTCGAGACGCTGCACTTTATCCTTCATACTGATGACTGTTACCACTGGCTGGTGTGTGTGTTTGTGTGTATGGGCCCCCCTCTCCCAACAATTCGGCTCGCAAAGTGAGCTTCCTTCCTTGACGGCTTATGCCGACTACTCAATGGCACTGTATTTTTGGTCTTTTCATATTCTGTACCTTAAGTGCCTTAGCTTTTAGTTTTTGAGCACTAAAACTTTTATTCCTCTTGGAGCTTTGAATGTATCTATATCCGGCATACATGCATTAAATGTAGGTATCTGTTAGTGTAAGGGATGATTATTCCATGCTCGTATTTAACACGGTTTTGCCGTTTAAACGATTATTTCTTTGAACTATGGTGGTGGTTTTAAGTTTTATGTATACAGGGGATAGAAATACATTGTAGGGATTTTCCCTGCCTGGGGCTGAAGGTGCAATTTTTGATACTGCTGTCTCTTTGTCTCAATCACTGTTGTCTTCCTATTTACAGGTGGAATGCTATAATTGGAAAAATTCCACCCCTTGGAGCAGGAAACAAATCCAAATATTTTCCTTTATGACATGTATCCAGCACTAAATAAATATATTTGTGTGAACACAATGTATGTCTGGCATGGATTAATAAAGTAACCGGTTTGTTTTCAACTTTTCATCCCCCAGATTAGGAATTTACAACTGCAGAGTGGTGCTTAAATTGGTGAACTTTTTTAAGTTGTGGGGGAGGAGAATGGAGGAGAAAAAATAAAATTGAGAAGGATGCTGTTGGAGGAGAGAACTTTCATCTATACAGCAAGATATATAACTACCTTCCGATTTTCAGTGGCTTGGCAAAATGGAAAATCGAGGCCATTTTCCAAATCAGGCAAAAATGATGTACCTGAATTAATTATCCAGATAATGGCCTCAGTTCCCTGCTTCACTTTGTCAACGGAGACCTCAAAATTTACTGTGCTCCTGTATTAGTATCTGACTTTAACTTTATAGAGCATCACAGGCCTAATTTCATCAGAAGGGCGTATTGACACCGGATTTAGCAATCTAATATATTTGTGCAGGGTCAGAAGAGGATATGACAATTATCCTAGATACCACCTTCAAAGACAGGCTATGCAACTGGTTTCTCCACCCTGCTAATCACAATGGGTATGACTGTGGAATCTTGTTTTGTGAATTATCATTCCCGTGGACAGACAAAAGAAAAGAGGCTGAAATTACCACTTCCTCCTTCACCTGATCCCCCTGCACCAAGAGGTCACCTCAGTGGACCTGGAGTGACTCTAACTGGGAAAATGGCCTTTCCCTCGGAATTCTGGAGTTAGGAAAGTTAGGTGGGAAAGGGAAGCTGCATGGCCCAGTGGATACAGCACAGGCCCGGAAGTCAGAAGGTCATGGGTTCTAATCCTGGCTCCGCCACTTATCTGCTGTGTGACCTTAGGCAAGTCATTTAACTTCTCTGGGCCTTAGTTGCCTCATCTGTAAAATAGGGATTAAGAAGGAGTCTCACGTGGGCAACCCGACTACCTTGTATCTACCCCAGTGCTTAGAACAGTGCTTGGCACACAGTAAGCGCTTAACAAATACCATAATAAAGGGAAAAATCCTGACCTTTGAGACTGAGCCCCAAGTAGGACATGAACTGTGTCCAACTTGATTTGGTTGTAATAATAATAATAACAATAATGGTATTTAAGCGCTTACTATGTGCCAGGCACTGTATTACACACTGGGGTGAGAGAAGCAGCGTAGCTCAGTGGAAAGAGCCTGGGCTTTGGAGTCAGAGGTCATGGATTCGAATCCCAGCTCTGCCAATTGTCAGCTGTGTGACTTTGGGCAAGTCACTTAACTTCTCTGGGCCTCACTTACCTCATCTGTAAAATAGGGATTAAGACTGTGAGCCCCATGTGGGACGACCTGATCACCTTGTAACCTTCGCAGCACTTAGAACAGTGCTTTGCACATAGTAAGCACTTAATAAATGCCATTATTATTATTATTATTATTACAAGCAAATCAGGTTGGACACAGTTCCCGTCCCACATGGGGCTCACAGTCTCAATCCTCATTTTACAGATGAGGTAACTGAGCCCCAGAGAAATGAAGTGACTTGCCCAAGGTCACACAGCAGACAAGAGGCAGATCCGGGATTAGAACCCCTGACCTTCTGACTCCCAGGCTTTATCCACTATGCCATGTTAGAGGGCTGTAGTAAATTGATGAGGTATAGTAGGAGGGGGATGATTGAATGCCTTAAAGTGATTGGTAAGGAGTTTCTCTTTGATGTGGAGATGGTTGTGGAGAAGATTGTGAAAATATGCATAGAACTCTTTTCAGAAAAAATGGGATACCCTTACGGGTCTGTTTCTTTACTCAGCTTACACTCACACCCCTGAGAAACTTATTCTCTCCTGCAGTTTCCTCCATCCTCTAGGCAGAAGGCTAACTAGCTTACATTGATAGCACTCACCTCTCTCCTCTGCAATCTCACACATCTTTCCTCCAAGTGCATCTCTACATGGATGTCCTGACAACAACTCAGGCTCAATATGTACAAAACTGAACACTTAATCTCACCCCCACCCCACCCAAAAAAATCCTCTCCTCCACCTTGTTCAACAACAGCAACATGTTCCCCTTCTCTTGAACTGGTAGCCCTGGCATTATCCTTGACTCTTCCCTTTCTTTCAATCCCTTTATTCGGTATGTCATTAAATTCTGCCTGTTCTTCCGGCATAATAACAGTCTGCCCCTTTCTCTCCAAACAAATGATCACTGCGCGGGTCTGATCACCTATATTCCACCCTGACTACAATTTTCCCCTCTCCAGTCTATATTTAACTCGGCTGCATGGAATATTTTTCTAAAATGTCATTCTTCGTGGGGCTCCCCAGGCCTCCAAAACCTTGAATGGTTGCCCATTCCTCTCCATTTCAGGCAGAAACTCCTGAGAATTTATTTGGAGACAGTCAGTTCTCTTGCCCCATGCGTCCACTCTTTTCTCCCACCACACCCCAGCTCTCACTCTTAGTTCCTCTCAGATTAATTTACTCACTGGGCCTCACCCTTCTCCTTGCATGGAACTCCCTCTTCTTCCATAGCTGACAGACCCCCTCTTCAAAGCTTTTCTGAAGTCACATCTACTACAAGAGGTATTTTCCATTTGAATTCTAATAACCTCTCAACTGTCATTTTAGCATTCCCATGCCATCTAAGCGCTTAAGTACCCACAACCCCCATGGCATTTCGGTATATATCTTTTAAATACTGTATTACTTCCATCCAATTGTAATTTACATTAGTGACTATCTTCCCTGCTTGACTGTAAGCTTCTCGAGGGCAGATTTCATATCTACAAATTCCGTCATATTCTTAAGAGCCCTGAGGACACTGTTCTGTACACAGAAGGGGCTTAATGATGGATTAATGTAGAGGTAAGAAATGTGATATTGAAAAACTGCAACTAAAAGGCCAACAAATTGGGAAATTGAGTTTGAGCGAAGGCATTGAGCCACCCACAGAACAAAGATAATGTCTTCTGCAGATGAACTCTAGGTCCATTGGGGAAAAAAACAATCACCTTTTAAGAATTTCACCTACTGGAAGGTGTTCCCTGGCTTGTTTTCAGGCTAACTAAAGGGAGATTTTGCCCTCTCAGGATCACACCTGGAGAGTTTCCAGTACTCTACCAGTCTCGGCTCTATGGGAGGGAAAGTCATTCCATTCCTAGTTTGGGCTGTGGCTAGCGAGCGGAAGGCAACCTGCTACAAGTCAAAACTCACCTGTGCTGGGCAGCGGAGGCATGGGAGCCGGTCGAGGGAGGAGACTCAAGTTTACCGCGTGGAAGAAGGCAAAGGTAAACCACTTCTGTATTTTTACCAAGAAAACTATGGATACACTACCAGAACGATTGCAGAAAGAGAGTGGTGCGTTCTGGGAGAGATGTGTCCATAGCGTTGCTTTGGATCGGAGACGACTCGACAGAATAAGACAAGACAGGGAGATTTGGTAACTTGTACTTTTTTGTTGAGCGTGATCCAGTTTACTTTGAAGTGACCACAGCACCCAGGTTGTGCTTGTGGATACGAGGCAGCAGTTCTGCAGTGTAGCTTCCTTTTGCTGTCTCCGAATCGGCCAGAATTGAAAGTTGATCCTTTGAGGATTCCGACAGCTCCATCCGTTCTCCCTTCAAAATCTTCCGTCAATCGACTCGGTCACTAGGGGCTTTCCTGAGGCCGCTCAGACCGGGAGTAGGGTCGGGGATAAGAACGAAGCCTGAAATGCCCAGCCAGTCAAATCGATATGGTGAAATCAGTTCCTGGCCTTGTAGAGAGAAGACTAGTAGTAATAATATTGGTGTTTAAGTGCTTACTTTGTGCCAAGCACTGTTCTAAGCGCTGGGCTAGATACAAGGTAATCAAGTTGTTTCACATGGGGCTCGCGGTCTTAAGCCCCATTTTACAGAGGAGGTACAGAGAAATTCATTCAATCGTATTTATTGAGTGCAGAGCACTGGACTAAGAAGCAGCGTGGCTCAGTGGAAAGCGCACGGGCTTTGGAATCAGAGGTCATGGGTTCGAATCCCGATTCCGCCACATGTCTGCTGTGTGATCTTGGGCAAGTCACTTCACTTCTCCGGGCCTCAGTTCCCTCATCTGTAAAATGGGGATTAAGACTGTGAGCCCCCCGTGGGACAACCTGATCAGCCTGTATCCTCCCCAGCGCTTAGAACAGTGCTTTGCACATAGTAAGCGCTTAACAAATGCCAATTATTATTATTATTATTGGGAAGTACGAGTTGGGAACAGATAGAGAAGGTCCCTACACCCTAACGGGCTCCCAGTCTAGAAGGGGGAGACGGACAACAAAACAAAACATGGAGACAGGTGTCAAAATCGTCAGAACAAAGAGAATTAAAGCTATAAGCACATCATTAACAAAATACTTAGAATAGTAAATATATACAAGTAAAGTAGAGTAATAAATCTGTACAAATACATATATATACAAGTGCTAGGGGAGGAGGAGAGGAAAAAGGGGGGTCAGTCTGGGAAGGTCTCCTGGATGAGGTGAGCTCTCAGTAGGGATTTGAAGGGAGGAAGAGAACTAGCTTGGTGGATGTGTGCAGGGAGGGCACTTCAGGCCAGGGGAAGGACGTGGGCCGGGGGTCGACGGCAGGACGGGCGAGAACGAGATACAGTGAGGAAGTTAGCAGCAGAGCACTGTAGAAAAATGATCAGGGCAGCAGAGTGAAACCCACAAAGTAGCATTTTCTGTCACAGCACATCCCTGCCTGAACCATCACGGTCCTGCAATATACTGCATTTCGGCAAGAGAAGTTTGGTCTTCCATGAGTTATTTCCCTGGTGAAGATCTATTTAGTCTGCGGAGTTTGGATGAAGAGCAGTGGATAAACTCTCTTTTCCTAGGTAGAATAGAATGGGATGGTTTTGCAATTTAAAATATCAAGTTTTCATTTAGCATTCTGAGTGAGGGCTGTCAGATAAAGGCATGAGTTGAGGGAGAACTTGGAATCTTTAATCTTTGTAGTAGCTGTCTACCCTGATAGACTAAATTCCTCAAGGGCAGGGATTGTGATTACCAAATCTGTTGTACTCTCCCACGTGTCTCGAACAATTCTCTGCACAGCGTAGCAACTTGGCCAAGGGGAACAAGCAGGGAGTCAGGAGACCTGAGTTCCTATACCGGCTCTGCCACTTGCCTGCTGTGTGACTTCGGGCAAGTCACTTAATATTTCTGTGCCGCAATTTCCTCTTTTAAAAATGGGGATAAGAACCTGTTCTCCCCGACCTGGTCTGTGTGTCCCAAATGGGAAAGGGACTGTGTCCGATCTGCTTGTGTTGCATTTACCCTGGCGCTTGGCAAACAGGAAGTGCTTAATAAATATCACAGTATTATTAGTAGTAGGAAGTGCTCAATAAATATTATTGATTAATTGATTGGCTCTCTTCTTCGAGTGGGCTTTAAAAAAGAGCAGATTTTCAACTGCCAGGAGAGTTTATTAAATGGTTCCTTAAAGTTCCTTCCAGTCTTATTATTTATATTTTAAAAGATCAAATATCCTTTCACACTAGAGTTGGGGGTGGGGGCAGGAGGAGGAGAAACAGGACTAGATTTTTTTTTTTTTCCTGTGGCCTCTTCCCATAGTAATATTTGCATTTATTGACCATACTGTACTTGGGCAGTACAATGCACCATTCTTTACTCTTCCAGTTTGATACTATGATGACATATATACTATGTATATATGTTTGTACATATTTATTACTCTATTTATTTTACTTGTACATATCTATTCTATTTATTTTATTTTGTTAGTATGTTTGGTTTTGTTCTCTGTCTTCCCCTTTTAGACTGTGAGCCCACTGTTGGGTAGGGACTGTCTCTATATGTTGCCAATTTGTACTTCCCAAGCGCTTAGTACAGTGCTCTGCACATAGTAAGCGCTCAATAAATACGATTGATGATGATGATGATGACTATAACCATTTTGACAATACAGTATGCCACGAGAAAGATCTCACCCAAACCGAGGGTCCCAGGAAGGGGGGGAAGGAAGGCCTAACTTTTTCAATAAGTATTTGATATTTATAGAGTGGCTGAACCAACCTTCAGCTTCCTTTCGTCCTGGAAATCGGGTTCACATTCCAAACCCTCGGGTTAAGGCCCTTCCGCCTTGACAGATCGCGTGGGGCTCCGTGTCATTTACCCCGGGTGAGAGGCTAATACGTCCTATTAAGGGGCCACGTCCTATTAAGGGGCCACGGCCACCCCGATAAGACACAGCGCTGTCAGCTGGAAGTGGGGTTGGGTCAAAATGGGTAGGGTTGATGTCCTGCCTGGCTGACATGTCGGGACGGAATGCTATCGTATCAGTTCAAAATACTTCCTCAGGTTGGGCCAAACAAATAGGTCATCACAGTCTTGCCCTGGGCCCGACAACTGGGTTAAGAGGATGGTGGCCGGGCCCTTTTGGTCCCTGCAGTCATCGGGCCTCATATAAACACGCCAGGGAGGGTGGAGGACCCGGTCGTAGCCATCAGCCGATCATCTGATAATATTTACTGAGCGCTGTGCAGAACACTGGACTAAATGCTTGGGAGAATGCAGTCAGGTGGCTTAAATAAAGTACTTACTATCTGCCAAGCGCTGCACTTACTGCTGGTGAGGAGACCAGATAATCAGGTCAGATGGTCCCTGCCCCATATAGGGCTCACGGCATTTAATCCCGCGCTTAGAACGGCGCTTTGCACACAGTAAGCGCTTTATAAATGCCATCATTATCATTTAATCCCCATTTTACTGATGAGGAAACTGAGGCACAGATAAATTAAGTGCCTTGCCCAAGGTCACAGGGAGATGGCGGGGGGCAAAGCGGGGATTACATTTACATAGAGAAGCAGCGTGGCTCGGTGTAAAGAGCCCGGGCTTCGGAGTCAGAGGTCATGGGTTCAAATCCCAGCTCCGCCAATTGTCAGCTGTGTGACTTTGGGCAAGTCACTTCACTTCTCTGGGCCTCAGTTCCCTCATCCGTAAAATGGGGATTAAGACTGTGAGCTTCCCATGGGACAACCTGATCACCTTGTAACCTCCCCAGGGCTTAGAACAGTGATTTGCACATAGTAAGCGCTTAATAAATGCCATTATTATTATTATTATTATTTTGGGAAGGGAAGGGGTCTACCAACTCTGTTGCCTGGTACTCTCCCAAGCGCTTAGTATAGGACTCTGTACAAAAAATGATGGTATTTGTTAAGCGCTTACTATGTGCAAGGCACTGTTCTAAGCACTGGGGGGGGATACAAAGTGATCAGGTTGTCCCACGTGGGGCTCACAGTCTTAATGCCCATTTTACAGATGATCCCTCATCCGAGAAGTGAAGTGGCTTGCCCAAGGTCACACAGCTGACAGGTGGCAGAGCCGGGATTCGAACCCATGACCTCTGACTCCCAAGCCCATGCTCTTTCCACTGAGCCACGCTGCTTCTCAATAAATATGAATGGTTAGAACCCAGGTCTCCTGACTCCCGGATCCACGGACTGACTTTCCACTAGGACATGATACTTCTCAAAAAACAGAAAAAATAATAATTCACCAATGGTTTGGCCTTGCCCGCTGCTTGGAGGGCCTCCAGGGGGAGGTGGGTGTAGCCAGAAGTTTTTTAAATTTTAATTTATGGTATTTGTTAAGGGTTTACTATATGCCACGCACTGTACTAAGCTCTGAGGTAGATACAGAGCTTAGTATCTGTATACTATTAGTATACAGTATACAGTAACAGTAACAGTATTACTATAGTATTAGTATACTGTATATATGTATATATGTTTGTACATTTTTTTTTACTCTATTTATTTTATTTGTACATATCTATTCTATTTATTTTATTTTGTTAGTATGTTTGGTTTTGTTCTCTGTCTCCCCCTTTTAGACTGTGAGCCCACTGTTGGGTAGGGACTGTCTCTATATGTTGCCAATTAGTACTTCCCAAGCGCTTAGTACAGTGCTCTGCACATAGTAAGTGCTCAATAAATACGATTGATGATGATGATGATACAACCTAGTTCAGTTGGACACATTCCCTTGCCCCACACTGGGCTCTCATTCTTAATTCCCATTTTATAGATGATGTAACCAAGGCACGGTGAAGTGACTTACCCAAGGTCATGCAGCAGACAAGTGGCAGAACCAGGATTAGAACCCAGATCCTCCTGACTCCCTGTCCCACACGGGGCTTGCAGTCTTAATCCCCATTTTACAGATGAGGTAACTAAGGCACAGAGAAGTGAAGTGCTTAGGTCACACAGCAGATGAGTGGCGGGGTCGGAATTAGAACCCAGGTCATTCTCATTGGAGAAGCAGCATGGCTTAGTGGTTAGAGCACAGGAGGTGAGCCCACTGTTGGGTAGGGACTGTCTCTATATGTTGCCAACTGGTACTTCCCAAGCGCTTAGTACAGTGCTCTGCACACAGTAAGTGCTCAATAAATACGATTGAATGAACTGAATGAATGTTTGTACATATTTATTACTCTATTTTACTTGTACATATTTACTATTCTATTTATTTTATTTTGTTAATATGTTTTGTTTTGTTGTCTGTCTCCCCCTTTTAGACTGTGAGGCCGTTGTTGGGTAGGAACCGTCTCTGTATGTTGCCAACTTGTATTTCCCAGGCGCTTAGTCCAGTGCTCTGCACACAGTAAGCGCTCAATAAATATGATTGAATGAATATGTTTGTACGTATTTATTACTCTATTTATTTATTTTACTTGTGCCTATCTATTCTATTTTATTTTGTTAGTATGTTTGGTTTTGTTCTCTGTCTCCCCCTTCTAGACTGTGAGCCCACTGTTGGGTAGGGGCCGTCTCTCTATGTTGCCAACTTGGACTTCCCAAGCGCTTAATCCAGTGCTCTGCACACAGTAAGCGCTCAATAAATGCGATTGATTGATTGATCTATTCTATTTTATTTTGTTAGTATGTTCGGTTTTGTTCTCCGTCTCCCCCTTCTAGACTGTGAGCCCACTGTTGGGTAGGAACTGTCTCTGTATGTTGCCAACTTGTACTTCCCAAGCGCTTAGTCCAGCGCTCTGCACACAGTAAGCGCTCAATAAATACGATTGATTGATTGACAGGGCACGGGCCTGGGAGTCAGAAGGTTTGCTGCCATTTGTCTGCTGCATGGGGATAGGGCACGGGCCTGAGAGTCACAGGGTTTGCTGCCATATGTCTGCTGCATAGGGACAGCTGTATATATGCTTGTACATATTTATTACTCTATTTATTTATTTATTTATTTATTTTACTTGTACATATCTATTCTATTCATTTTATTTTGTTAGAATGTTTGGTTTTGTTCTCTGTCTCCCCCTTCTAGACTGTGAGCCCGCTGTTGGGTAGGGACCGTCTCTGTATGTTGCCAACTTGTACTTCCCAAGCATTTAGTACAGTGCTCTGCACACAGTAAGCGCTCAATAAATATGATTGATTGATCTATTCTACTTATTTTATTTTGTTAGTATGGTTTCGTTCTCTGTCTTCCCCTTCTAGACTGTGAGCCCGCTGTTGGGTAGGGACTGTCTCTAGATGTTGCCAACTTGGACTTCCCAAGCGCTTAGTACAGTGCTCTGCACACAGTAAGCGCTCAATGAATACGATTGATTGATCTATTCTACTTATTTTATTTTGTTAGTATGTTTGGTTTTGTTGTCCGTCTCCCCCTTCTAGACTGTGAGCCCACTGTTGAATAGGGACCGTCTCTCTATGTTGCCAACTTGGACTTCCCAAGCGCTTAGTCCAGTGCTCTGCACACAGTAAGCACTCAATAAATACGATTGATTGATTGACAGGGCACGGGCCTGGGAGTCAGAAGGTTTGCTGCCATTTGTCTGCTGCATAGCGTTAGGGCATAGGCCTGGGAGTCACAAGGTTTGCTGCCATATGTCTGCTGCATAGGGACAGCTGTATATATGCTTGTACATATTTATTACTCTATTTATTTATTTATTTATTTATTTATTTTACTTGTACATATCTATTCTATTTATTTTATTTTGTTAGAATGTTTGGTTTTGTTCTCTGTCTCCCCCTTCTAGACTGTGAGCCCGCTGTTGGGTAGGGACCGTCTCTGTATGTTGCCAACTTGTACTTCCCAAGCGCTTAGTACAGTGCTCTGCACGCAGTAAGCGCTCAATAAATATGATTGATTGATCTATTCTACTTATTTTATTTTGTTAGTATGTTTGGTTTTGTTCTCTGTCTTCCCCTTCTAGACTGTGAGCCCGCTGTTGGGTAGGGACCGTCTCTCTATGTTGCCAACTTGGACTTCCCAAGCGCTTAGTACAGTGCTCTGCACACAGTAAGTGCTCAATAAATACGATTGATTGATCTATTCTACTTATTTTATTTTGTTAGTATGTTCGGTTTTGTTCTCCGTCTCCGCCTTCTAGACTGTGAGCCCACTGTTGGGTAGGGACTGTCTCTCTATGTTGCCAACTTGGACTTCCCAAGCGCTTAGTACAGCCCTCTGCACACAGTAAGCGCTCAATAAATACCACTGATTGATTGACAGGGCACGGGCCTGGGAGTCAGAAGGTTTGCTGCCATTTGTCTGCTGCATAGCGTTAGGGCATGGGCCTGGGAGTCACAAGGTTTGCTGCCATATGTCTGCTGCATAGGGACAGCTGTATATATGCTTGTACATATTTATTACTCTATTTATTTATTTATTTATTTATTTTACTTGTAAATATCTACTCCATTTTATTTTGTTAGAATGTTTGGTTTTGTTCTCTGTCTCCCCCTTCTAGACTGTGAGCCTGCTGTTGGGTAGGGACCGTCTCTGTATGTTGCCAACTTGTACTTCCCAAGCGCTTAGTACAGTGCTCTGCATGCAGTAAGCGCTCAATAAATATGATTGATTGATCTATTCTACTTATTTTATTTTGTTAGTATGTTTGGTTTTGTTCTCTGTCTTCCCCTTCTAGGCTGTGAGCCTGCTGTTGGGTAGGGACCGTCTCTAGATGTTGCCAACTTGGACTTCCCAAGCGCTTAGTCCAGTGCTCTGCACACAGCAAGTGCTCAATAAATATGATTGATTGATTGATCTATTCTATTTATTTTATTTTGTTAGTATGTTTGGTTTTTTTCTCTGTCTCCCCCTTCTAGAATGTGAGCCCACTGTTGGGTAGGGGCCGTCTCTCTATGTTGCCAACTTGGACTTCCCAAGCGCTTAGTACAGTGCTCTGCACACAGTAAGCGTTCAATAAATACGATTGATCGATCTATTCTATTTATTTGATTTTGTTAGTATGCTTTGTTTTGTTCTTTTTCTCCCCCTTCTAGACTGTGAGCCCGCTGTTGGGTAGGGACCGTCTCTACATGTTGCCAACTTGGACTTCCCAAGCGCTTAGTACAGTGCTCTGCACACAGTAAGCGCTCAATAAATACGATTGATTGATCTATTCTACTTATTTTGTTAGTATGTTAGGTTTTGTTCTCCGTCTCCCCCTTCTAGACTGTGAGCCCACTGTTGGGTAAGGACCGTCTCTCTATGTTGCCAACTTGGACTTCCCAAGCGCTTAGTCCAGTGCTCTGCACACAGTAAGCGCTCAATAAATACGATTGATTGATTGACAGGGCACGGGCCTGGGAGTCACAAGGTTTGCTGCCATATGTCTGCTGCATAGGGACAGCTGTATATATGCTTGTACATATTTATTACTCTATTTATTTATTTTACTTGTACATATCTATTCTATTCATTTTATTTTGTTAGAATGTTTGGTTTTGTTCTCCGTCTCCCCCTTCTAGACTGTGAGCCCGCTGTTGGGTAGGGACCGTCTCTGTATGTTGCCAACTTGTACTTCCCAAGCGCTTAGTACAGTGCTCTGCACGCAGTAAGCGCTCAATAAATATGATTGATTGATCTATTCTACTTATTTTATTTTGTTAGTACGTTTGGTTTTGTTCTCTGTCTTCCCCTTCTAGGCTGTGAGCCCGCTGTTGGGTAGGGACCGTCTCTAGATGTTGCCAACTTGGACTTCCCAAGCGCTTAGTACAGTGCTCTGCACACAGTAAGCACTCAATAAATATGATTGATTGATTGACAGGGCATGGGCCTGGGAGTCAGAAGGTTTGCTGCCATTTGTCTGCTGCATGGGGATAGGGCACGGGCCTGGTAGTCACAAGGTTTGCTGCCATATGGCTGCTGCATAGGGACAGCTGTATATATGTATATATGTTTGTATATATTTATTACTCTATTTATTTATTTATTTATTTTACTTGTACATATCTATTCTATTTATTTTATTTTGTTAGAATGTTTGGTTTTGTTCTCTGTCTCCCCCTTCTAGACTGTGAGCCCGCTGTTGGGTAGGGACCGTCTCTATATGTTGCCAACTTGTAGTTCCCAAGCGCTTAGTACAGTGCTCTGCACACAGTAAGTGCTCAATAAATACGATTGATTGATCTATTCTACCTATTTTATTTTGTTAGTATGTTCGGTTTTGTTCTCCGTCTCCGCCTTCTAGACTGTGAGCCCACTGTTGGGTAGGGACTGTCTCTCTATGTTGCCAACTTGGACTTCCCAAGCGCTTAGTACAGCGCTCTGCACACAGTAAGCGCTCAAAAAATATGATTGATTGATTGATTGACAGGGCACGGGCTGAGTCAGAAGGTTTGCTGCGATTTGTCTGCTGCATAGCGTTAGGGCATGGGCCTGGGAGTCACAAGGTTTGCTGCCATATGTCTGCTGCATAGGGACAGCTGTATATATGCTTGTACATATTTATTACTCTATTTATTTATTTATTTATTTATTTAACTTGTACATATCTATTCTATTGATTTTATTTCGTTAGAATGTTTGGTTTTGTTCTCTGTCTCCCCCTTCTAGACTGTGAGCCCGCCGTTGGGTAGGGACCGTCTCTGTATGTTGCCAACTTGTACTTCCCAAGCACTTAGTCCAGTGCTCTGCACACAGTAAGCGCTCAATAAATACGATTGATTGATCTATTCCATTTATTTTATTTTGTTAGTATGTTTGGTTTTGTTGTCTGTCTCCCCCTTCTAGACTGTGAGCCCACTGTTGGGTAGGGGCCGTCTCTCTATGTTGCCAACTTGGACTTCCCAAGCGCTTAGTACAGTGCTCTGCACACAGTAAGCGTTCAATAAATACGATTGATTGATCTATTCTATTTATTTGATTTTGTTAGTATGCTTTGTTTTGTTCTTTTTGTCCCCCTTCTAGACTATGAGCCCGCTGTTGGGTAGGGACCGTCTCTACATGTTGCCAACTTGGACTTCCCAAGCGCTTAGTACAGTGCTCTGCACACATTAAGCGCTCAATAAATACGATTGATTGATCTATTCTATTTAGTTTATTTTGTTAGTATGTTTTGTTTTGTTCTCCGTCTCCCCCTTCTAGACTGTGAGACCGCTGTTGGGTAGGGACCGTCTCTAGATGTTGCCAACTTGGACTTCCCAAGCGCTTAGTCCAGTGCTCTGCACACAGTAAGCGCTCAATAAATACGATTGATTGATTGACAGGGCACGGGCCTGGGAGTCAGAAGGTTTGCTGCCATTTGTCGGCTGCATAGCGTTAGGGCATGGGCCTGGGAGTCACAAGGTTTGCTGCCATATGTCTGCTGCATAGGGACAGCTGTATATATGCTTGTACATATTTATTACTCTATTTATTTATTTATTTATTTATTTTACTTGTACATATCTATTCTATTTATTTTATTTTGTTAGAATGTTTGGTTTTGTTCTCTGTCTCCCCCTTCTAGACTGTGAGCCTGCTGTTGGGTAGGGACCGTCTCTGTATGTTGCCAACTTGTACTTCCCAAGCGCTTAGTACAGTGCTCTGCACATAGTAAGCGCTCAATAAATACTATTGATGATGATGATGATCTATTCTATTTATTTCATTTTGTTAGAATGTTTGGTTTTGTTCTCCGTCTCCCCCTTCTAGACTGTGAGCCCACTGTTGGGTAGGGACTGTCTCTGTATGTTGCCAACTTGGACTTCCCAAGCGCTTGGTACAGAGCTCTGCACACAGTAAGCGCTCAATAAATACGATTGATTGATTGATTGAATGAATGAAGAATGGACGAACGAATGAATGAATGAACGAAGCGCTTAAAAAGGGGAGCCCTCATGTCAGCGGAGGGGAGGTGAGGAGGCATCACCATGGCAACGGACGAGGCTTCCCGCGCTGAGGGGGAGAGGCGTCCTTACGCCGGCGTGCGCGCGCCCGCGTCCCCCGCTCCGCCTGCGTGCTCGCGCCCGGGCCCGGGGAGGAGCCTCTGGCGGTGACCTTTCACCCCAACATGGCCGCGCCCGCGGGCACGATGAGGTTCTGGAAGCCGGGTAAGGCGCGCGCGCGCGCGCGCGCGCGTGGGGGGCCGGGGGGGGTCGCGCGCCCCCCCTCAGCCCGTCATTCATTCATTCATTCAGTCATTGTCAGTCAGTCATTCAACCGTTCAATCGAACTTAGTGAGCGCCTACTGTGTGCAGAGCACTGGGCTAGGCGCTTGGGAGAGTCCACTACAGCAGCAAAGACAGGCAGTCCTTGCCCACAACGAGCTCACGGCCTAGAGGGCCAGGGGAGACAGACCCAGCCTTAGAAATAAAAATAGAAACAGACAAATCATGGGGGGGTGGGGTGTCTCATCATTCATTCATTCATTCATTCATTCATTCACCTAGCTTATGCATTTATTGAGCGCCTACTCTGTGCAGAGCACTGGGCTAAGCACTTGGGAGAGTCCACTACAGCAGCAGAGACAGGCAGTCCCTGCCCACAACGAGCTCACAGCCTAGAGGGGCAGGAGAGACAGACATAGCCTTAGAAATAAATAGAAATAGACAAATCATGGTGGGGGGGGTTTCTCTTCATTCATTCATTCATTTATTGAGCGCCTACTGTGTGCAGAGCACTGGGCTGGGCGCTTGGGAGAGTCCACTACAGCAGCAAAGACAGGCAGTCCCTGCCCACAACATGCTCACGGCCTAGAGGGGCAGGGGTGACAGACCCAGCCTTAGGAATAAATAGAAATAGACAAATCATGGAGGGGGGGTTCTCTTCATTCATTCATTTATTGAGCGCCTATTCTGTGCAGAGCACTGGGCTGGGCGTTTGGGAGAGTCCACTACAGCAGCAGAGACAGGCAGTCCCTGCCCACAACAAACTAATGGCCTAGAGGGGCAGGGGAGGCAGACCCAGCCTTAGAAATAAATAGAAACAGACAAATCATGGGGGGGGTGGGAGGGAGTGTCTCATCATTCATTCATTCATTCACTCAGCTTATGCATTTATTGAGCGCCTATTCTGTGCAGAGCACTGGGCTAAGCACTTGGGAGAGTCCAGTACAGCAGCAAAGACAGGCAGTCCCTGCCCACAACGAGCTCACGGCCTAGAGGGGCAGGGGTGACAGACCCAGCCTTAGAAATAAATAGAAGTAGACAAATCATGGTGGGGGGTTTTCTCTTCATTCATTCATTCATTTATTGAGCACCTATTCTGTGCAGAGCACTAGGCTGGGCGCTTGGGAGAGTCCACTACAGCAGCAGAGACAGGCAGTCCCTGCCCACAACAAACTAACGACCTAGAGGGGCAGGGGAGGCAGACCCAGCCTTAGAAATAAATAGAAATAGACAAATCATGTGTGTGTGTGTGGGGGGGGTCTCATCATTCACTCATTCATTCATTCATTCACTCAGCTTATACATTTATTGAGTGCCTACTCTGTGCAGACCACTGGGCTAAGCACTTGGGGGAGTCCAGTACAGCAGCAAAGACAGGCAGTCCCTGCCCACAACGAGCTCACGGCCTAGAGGGCCAGGGGAGACAGACATAGCCTTAGAAATAAATAGAAGTAGACATATCATGGGGGGGGGTTTCTCTTCATTCATTCATTAATTTAGTGAGCACCTACTCTGTGCAGAGCACTGGGCTGGGCGCTTGGGAGAGGCCAGTACAGCAGGAAAGACAGGCAGTCCCTGCCCACAACAAACTAATGGCCTAGAGGGGCAGGGGAGGCAGACCCAGCCTTAGAAATAAATAAAAACAGACAAATCAAATCATGGGGGGTGGGGTGTCTTATCATTCGTTCATTCACTCATTCATTCACTCAGCTTATGCATTTATTGAGTGCCTACTATGTGCAGAGCACTGGACTAAGCACTTGGGAGAGTCCACTACAGCAGCAAAGACAGGCAGTCCCTGCCCACAACGAGCTCACGGCCTAGAGGGGCAGGGGAGGCAGACCCAGCCTTAGAAATAAATAGAAGTAGACAAATCATGGGGAGGGGGGCGTTCTCTTCATTCATTCATTCATTTATTGAGTGCCTATTCTGTGCAGAGCACTGGGCTGGGCGCTTGGGAGAGTCCAGTACAGCAGCAAAGACAGGCAGTCCCTGCCCACAACGAGCTCACGGCCTAGAGGGCCAGGGGAGACAGACATAGCCTTAGAAATAAATGGAAGTAGACAAATCATGAGGTGGTGGTGGGGGTTCTCTTCATTCATTCATTCATTTAGTGAACGTCTACTCTGTGCAGAGCACTGGGCTGGGCGCTTGGGAGAGTCCAGTACAGCAGCAAAGACAGGCAGTCCCTGCCCACAACGAGCTCACGGCCTAGAGGGGCAGGGGAGGCAGACCTAGCCTTAGAAATAAATAGAAATAGACAAATCATGGGGGTGGGGGGTGGGGGGGTGTCCATTCATTCATTCACTCAGCTTATGCAATTATTGAGCGCCTACTCTGTGCAGAGCACTGGGCTAAACACTTGGGAGAGTCCAGTAGAGCAACAAAGACAGACGGTCCCTGCCCACAACGAGCTCACGGCCTAGAGGGGCAGGGGAGGCAGACCCAGCCTTAGAAATAAATAGAAATGGACAAATCATGGGGGGGGGGGGGGGGTCTCCTCATTCATTCATTCAGCTTATGCATTTGTTGAGCGCCTACGCTGTGCAGAGTACTGGGCTAAGCACTTGGGAGAGTCCAGTACAGCAGCAAAGACAGACAGTCCCTGCCCACAACGAGCTCACGGCCTAGAGGGGCAGGGGAGGCAGACCCAGCCTTAGAAATAAATAGAAATAGACAAATCGTGGAGGGGGGTGGGGGGTGTCTCTTCATTCATTCATTCAGCTCATGCATTTATTGAACGCCTACTCTGTGCAGAGCACTGGGCTAATCCCTTGGGAGAGTCCAGTACAGCAGCAAAGACAGACAATCCCTGCCCACAACAAACTAATGGCCTAGAGGGGCAGGGGAGACAGACCCAGCCTTAGAAATAAATAGAAGTAGACAAATCATGGGGGGGGGGGCGCGGCTTTTCATTCATTCATTCATTCGTTTATTCCTTCAGCTTATGCATTTATTGAGCACCTACTCTGTGCAGAGCACTGGTCTAAGCCCTTGGGAGAGTCCAGTAGAGCAGCAAAGACAGACAGTCCCTGCCCACAACGTGCTCACGGCCTAGAGGGGCAGGGGAGACAGACCTAGCTTTAGAAATGAATAGAAATAGACAAATCATGGAGGGGGCTCTTCATTCATTCATTTATTCATTCAGTTTAGGCATTTACTGAGCGCCTACTCTGTGCAGAGCACTGGGCTAAGCACTTGGGAGAGTCCAGTATAGCAGCAAAGACAGACGGTCCCTGCCCACAACGAGCTCACGGCCTAGAGGGGCAGGGGAGGCAGACCCAGCCTTAGAAATAAATAGAAATAGACAAATCATGGAGGGGGCTCTTCATTCATTCATTTATTCAATCTATGCATTTATTGAGCGCCTACAGTGTGCAGAGCACTGGGCTAGGCACTAGGGAGAGTCCAGTACAGCAGCAAAGATAGACAGTCCCTGCCCACAACGAGCCCACTGCCTAGAGGGGCAGGGGTGACAGACCCAGCCTTAGGAATAAATAGAAGTAGACAAATCATGGTGGGGAGCTTGTCATTCATTCATTCATTTATTCATTCAGCTTATGCATTTATTGAACGCCTACTCTGTGCAGAGCACTGGGCTGATCGCTTGGGAGAGTCCAGTATAGCAGCACAGACAGAAGGTCCCTGCCCACAACGAGCTCACAGCTTAGAGGGGCAGGGGAGACAGACACAGCCTTAGAAAGAAATAGAAATAAACAAATCATGGAGGGGGTCTCCTCATTCATTCATTCAGTTTATGCATTTACTTTAATTCATTCAGTTTAAGCATTTATTGAGCGCTTACTGTGTGCAGAGCACTGGACTAAACGCTTGGGAAAGGACAGTATAGCAACAAAGGGAGACAATCCCTGCCCACAACGGGCTCAGAATTTTGTAGGGGGGAGAGACGGGCATCAATAGAAATAAATATAAATAAATAAACAGATAAAGACGGGGGTCTCTTCTTTCATTCAGTCGTACTTTTTGAGCGCTTACTGTGTGCAGAGCACTGGACTCAGCGCTTGGGAGAGGACAGAACAGCAGTAAAGATAGGCAATCCCTGTCCACAAGGAACTTATAGTCTAGAGGGGCAGGGGAGACAGACACAGCCGTAGAAATAAATGTAAATAAATAAACAAATAAAGGCCCGGCTCTCTCTTCCCGCTCAGCCTGGTGGGGGTTGGGGTCGGGTCTCTTCATTCCTTCATTTATACTTAATAATAGTAATGATAATAATAATATTGGTATTTGTTAAGTGCTTACTATGTGCCGAGCACTGTTCTAAGCTCTGGAGCACTGTTCCAGGCACTGGAGAGCTCACTGTGTTCTGAGCACTGGGCTAAGCGCTTTGGAGAGGACAGCACAGCAATAGAGACGATTCTTGCCCACAGCGGGCTTACAGTCTGTGGGGGGAAGCTGGGGAGACAGCAATCACAGCACCTGTATATATGTATATGTGTTTGTACTTATTTATTACTCTATTTATTTTACTTGTACATATCTATTCTATTTATTTTATTCTGTTAGTATGTTTGGTCTTGTTCTCTGTCTCCCCCTTTTAGACTGTGAGCCCACTGTTGGGTAGGGACTGTCTCTATATGTTGCCAACTTGTACTTCCCAAGCACTTAGTACAGTGCTCTGCACACAGTAAGCGCTCAATAAATACCATTGATTGATTGATTGAGGTAAATATAAAGAAATAAACAAATAAAGGCAGAGCCCAGGATGGGGAGGCGGGAGCTCTTCATCCATTCATTCATTCGGTCATACCTACTGAGTGCTTATTGTGTGCAGAGCACTGGGCTAAGCGCTTTGGAGAGGATAGTACAGCAGTAAAGGCAGTCCCTTCCCACAACGGGCTCACAGTCTGTGGGGTGGGAGAGACCGACGTAATAATAATGTAATAATAATGTTGGTATTTGTTAAGCACTTACTATGTGCCAAGCACTGTTCGAAGTGCAGAGGTAGGTACAAGGTGATCAGGCTGTCCTGTGTGGGGCTCACGGTCTTCATCCCCATTTTACAGACGAGGGGACTGAGGCGCAGAGAAGTGAAGTGACTTGCCCAAGGTCACACAGCAGACGAGTGGTGGAGCTGCAATTAGAATCCGTGACCTCTGACTCCCAAGCCTGTCCTCTTCAATATAAGTAAATCTAAATAAATAAAGAATGGCAGGGGTCTCTTCTTTCATTCATTGTCGTACTTATTGAGTGCTTACTGTGTGCAGAGCACTGCACTAAGCGCTTGGGAAGCAGCGTGGCTCAGTGGAAAAGAGCCCGGGTTTTGGAATCAGAGGTCATGGGTTCAAATTCCGACTCTGCCCATTGTCAGCTGTGTGACTTTGGGCAAGGCACTTCACTTCTCTGCGCCTCAGTTCCCTCATCTGTCAAATGGGGATTAAGACTGTGAGCCCCCCGTGGGCCAACCTGATCACCTTGTAACCTCCCCAGCGCTTAGAACAGTGCTTTGCACATAGTAAGCGCTTAATAAATGCCATTATTATTATTATTATTATTGGGAGAGGGCAGTACAGCAATAAAGAGAGGCAGTCCGTGCCCACAATGAGCCCACGGTCTAGAGGAGGGGAGACAGACATCAATATAAATAAATATAAATAAATAATGGCGGGGTCTCTCTTCCAGCTCAGCCCATCATTCAGTCAGTCATTCAGTCATACTTATTGAGCGCTTACTGTGTGCAGAGCACTGGACTGAGCGCTTGGGAGAGGACAGTACAGGAATAAAGGGAGGCAATTCCTGCCCACAACGGGCTCACAGTCCAGTACTAATAATAATGATGGTATTTGTTAAGTGCTTACTACGTGCCAAACACTGTTCCAAGCGCTGGGGGAGATATAAGGTAGTCAGATTGTCCCACGTGGGCTCACAGTCATCATCATCATCATCATCATCATCAATTGTATTTATTGAGCACTTACTGTGTGCAGAGCACTGTACTAAGCGCTTGGGAAATACAAGTTGGCAACATATAGAGACAGTCCCTACCCAACATTGGGCTCATAGTCTAAAAGGGGGAGACGGAGAACAAAACCAAACATACTAACAAAATAAAGTCTTAATCCCCATTTTAAGATGAGGTAGTGGCTTGCCCAGGGTCACACAGCGACAAGTGGCGGAGGCAGGATTAGAATCCACGTCCTCTGAATCCCAAGCCCGTGCTCTTTCCATGAAGCCACACTACTCCGCAGTCTATAGGGGTGGGGGAGACCGACATCGATATAAATAAACAAATAAAGGCGGTGGTGTCTGCTCCCCCTTAGCCCAAGGCAGGGGTCTTTTCATTCATTCATTGTCGTATTTATTGAGCGCTTACTGTGTGCAGAGCACTGTACTAAGCGCTTGGGAAGTACAAGTTGGCAACATATAGAGACGGTCCTTACCCAACAGCGGGCTCACAGTCTAGAAGGGGGAGACAGACAACAAAACAAAACATATTTATTGAGCGCTTACCGTGTGCAGAGCGCTGTACTAACCGCTTGGGAAAGTACAGCACAACAATAAAGAGTGACATTCTCTGCCCACAACTAGCTTCCATTCTAGAGGGTAGACTGTGATCCCACTGTTGGGTAGGGACTGTCTCTATATGTTGCCAATTTGTACTTCCCAAGCGCTTAGTACAGTGCTCTGCACATAGTAAGCGCTCAATAAATACGATTGATGATGATTGAGGGGTGGGGGAGACAGACATCATTATAAATAAATTTAAATAAACCAATAAAGGCGGAGGTCTCTCTTTCTCCCTCAGCCTGTGAGGCTCCAATCTGCCTTCTGGTCTCTCCCTTGTATCCCCTCACTGCCTTTCCTTTTTATATTAATTTGTTAAGCCCATACTATGCTTAGTACAGTGCTCTGCACACAGTAAGCGCTCAATAAATAGGATTGAATGAATGAATGAATGAATGTTTCAAACGCTGGAGGTAATTCAGTCAATTAGTGGTATCTATGATAGTAATAATAATAATAATAATAATGGTATTTGTTAAGTCTTTACTATGTGCCAGGCACTGTACTAAGTGCTGGGGTGGATACAAGCTGAATAATAATAATAATGATGGCATTTGTTAAGCCCTTACTATGTGCAAAGCACTGTTCTAAGCGCTGGGGAGGTTACAAGGTGATCAGGTTGTCCCACGGGAGGCTCACAGTCTTAATCCCCATTTTACAGATGAGGTAACTGAGGCCCAGAGAAGTGAAGTGACTTGCCCAAAGTCACACAGCTGACAATTAGCCAAGCCGGGATTTGAACCCATGACCTCTGACTCCAAGAGCCAGGCTCTTTTCACTGAGCCACGTTGAACAGGTTAGGCACAATCTCTGTCCCACGTGGGGATCCCAGTCTCAGTCCCCATTTTACAGATGAGGTAATTGAGGCCCAGAGAAATGAAGTGTCACACAGCGTATAGGTGGCAGAGCCAGGATTAGAACCCATGACCTTCCAACTCCCATGCCCGTGCTCTATCCACTACCCCACGCCGCTTTTCATGTGCTATGCCGCTGTTGAGCACCTACTGTGTGCAGAGCACTGTGCTAAGCGCTTGGGAGAGTACACTGTAACAATCTGTAGGCACTTTCCCTGTCCATAGCAAGCTTCTTTTCAAATATAGAGAAGCAGCGTGGCTCAGTGGAAAGCACCCAGGCTTGGTAGTCAGAGGTCGTGGGTTCTAATCCTGGCTCTGCCACTTGTCAGCTGTGTGACCTTGGGCAAGTCACTTCATTCATTCATTCAATCGTATTTATTGAGCGCTTACTGTGTGCAGAGCACTGTACTAAGCTCTTGATTTCTCTGTGCCTCAGTTACCTCATCTGTAAAGTGGGGATTAAGACTGTGAGCCCCACGTGGGACAACCTGATCACCTTGTATTCCCCCAGCGCTTAGAACAGTGCTTTGCACATAGTAAGCGCTTAACAAATACCATCATTAATTAAATATAAGTGGGTCAGGAACAGTCCACTGTCCCTTTTGGGGTTCAGTCTTTACCATCTTCATCTTCAGTCCTCCGTCCCGAACCCCCCTTAGAGAGGCAGCGTGGCTCAGTGGAAAGAACACGGGCTTTGGAGTCAGAGGTCATGGGTTCGAATCCTGCCTCCGCCACATGTCTGCTGTGTGACCTTGGGCAAGTCACTTAACTTCTCTGAGCTTCAGTTACCTCATCTGTAAAATGGGGATTGACTGTGAGCCCCACATGGGACAGCCTGATCACATTGTATCCCCCCCAGCACTTAGAACAGCGCATTGCACATAGTAAGCGCTTAACAAATGCCATTATTTTTTTTAAAATATATTCATTCATTCATTCAATCGTATTTATTGAGCGCTTACTGTGTGCAGAGCACTGTACTAAGTGCTTGGGAAGTACAAGTTGGCAACATATAGAGATGGTCCCTACCCAACTGCGGGCTCACAGTCTAGAAGAGGGAGACAGACAACAAAACAAAACATATTAACAAAATAAAATAAATAGAACAGTAAATATGTGCAAGTAAAATAGAGTAAGAAATCTGTACAAACATATATACAGGTGCTGCGGGGAGGGGAAGGAGGTAGAGGGGGAGAATATATCCTGCAGGATTTTCCTCCCAAGTCTTACTTCCATCTCCTTGTCCAGGGAAGTGATTCGGACACTGAGGTTTGTCACCCTCTTTCCTTTGGTGCGGTCTACTAAATCTGTCAGGAAGGTTTTTGTTGTTTTTTGCTTTTTTTCCTCCCCCAGACATGCACCGCGGATTACCCTTTTCTCAATTTGAGGCTAATCAATTCATCGTATTTATTGACTGCTTATTGTGTGCAGAGTACTGTACAAAGCGCTTGGGGAAGTACAGTATTGGTAGACAGAATTGGTAGACACTTTTCTCTGTCCACAGGGAGCTTACATTCGGATAGAAGCAGATCGGACAGAGCCCCCGTCCCATTTGGGGCTCAGTCTTTGCTCACATCTTCACAGTCCCCTGTTCTGAAACACCCGCTTCTCCTCCTTCTCCCACAAACTAATCTGCAAGATTTTCTTTTCCAGCCTAACTTCCATTGCCTTCTCCGGGAGAGTGACTCTGATACTCAGGCCTGTCACCCTCTTTCCTTTGGTGCAGTCTAATAAATCTCCCTGTCAGGAAGTTTTGTTTTTTTTTCCCCTGACATGCACCGTGGATTATCCTTTTCTCAATTTGGGCTAATCATAGGGATCTTCAGTACTTAGAGGATCGGATTCCTTTTGTGTGCACGCTGTATACAGCACGTTTCCTTTGGTGAGCTGTTCTGCTTTGGTAAATGGATTGCAGTGCTAATGAAATGACAGATAAGCAATATAGCATACAGCAGAGTACAGTTAGATGGAAGGGTTTGGAGTAATTTGCACAGAGCTCTTTCACGGTGATGTTTGGTATGTAAAATGTGGAAGAGAAAACACCCAAGTGAGGGAATTCCAGCCCATATCCTTTATATAATTGTTGGGAGTGAAATGGGCTTAGATCTTAAATCACTATATTATTGCTCTTAACTGCATTTTTACGAGTCAGCATTTTAAGCTGTCTAATTTTACAATAACAAACGGGGAATAACTCAAACGATTTGTGGGTTACTGAGTTAAATTTAGATCCAACATGAGGGCCCCATTGAATAAGAAGGTGTGAACCTATTCCAAACCTCATTTAATTCAAAGAAGAAATGAATGATCATGATGAGACGCCTTAATATAAGTTAATCGGGGCTTGCAAGATCATTTCTCTTTTATTTTCATTTCAGCGCTTAGAACAGTGCTTTGCACATAGTAAGCGCTTAACAAATGCCATCATTATTATTATTATTATTATTATTTTCTTCAACAGCAGCATGTCATGTATCCAGTCTTCTTTCATTGACTGGTTCTGAAAATGCCAGAAGCCTCCTTCTATATACACAGAATTTTGGTTTCTGGCATCTGGAAATAACCCTAAATTTTCAGTAAATGTTAAACGGACTTTCAGCTGTAGCAACCAGTTGACCCACAGAAGCTTACAGAGCCAACAAACCCCAGGTGGCCAATAAAATGCCCTCCCAAAAAGAAATAAAGAACAAGCATGATAAGTTTGGGTTGGAGAAGTGCTTAAACTGTACATGAAATATTTTTTTTTTTGTCATTCTGAAGGATTTTTATCAGATATTCTCCTTGTTCTAGAATTATCTTTTAATAATATCTGCCCTTCTATAGTGAGCCATCACATTTTCCTGTAGGCGCTACCCAAAGTATTGCATAATATGGTCTCACCAGAGAAATCTTGTGTATCAACAGCACCATGCAGAGAGCGATTTTTAAGTAAGTAAGTAAGTAAGTAAGTAAGTAAGTAAGTAAGTAAGTAAGTATCAGTAAGTATCCAGTTGGCACTAAAGGTTAGGTCTCTCAACTCTCAACTCTCAACTCCTTATCAGTTTTCCCTCCAATAAGCGTCACTAAACGTCCCAAATTGGTTCGTAGATCATTATACCAATATTTTCACTGGTTCAGCACAGATGCATACCAAGTACTGTCCACTTCCTCGAGACACCTGTCACGACTAAATATGGCTTATTTAACAGCCAGTGACACCCACAAATTTACCCACAAATTTACCAAATTGACCAATTTCCACAAAAAGCTGAGAATTCATAGGAATGGGAGGAAAGTTCACTCCTAAACAGAAACCTGGCTAGGAGGCAAGAGAACAAAGAGTAGCAATAAGTGATCACTATGCAGTGGAGAAGGCCAAATACTTCAGAGGCGGGTTCTGTTAATTAATAATTAGAAAGGGGGAATGAGTTGTGAAATTGCCAAGTTTGTAGATGATACTTGACCCTTCTGGATGGTGAAATGCCTGGCAGATGGGAATAAACTATAGAGAGTCTTCTTAAAGTTGAGTGAGAGGTGCTCCTTAGGGGCAAGAAACACGTGCATCATCTCAACGGATTTCTCTCCCAAGTGCACAGCACACAGTAATTGCTCATTAAATCTACCATTGATTGATTGAAAGGACTGAAAAATAATCCAAACTCCAGAGTGATACTGCTTGTGACTCAGAAAAGAGAGCTTGGAATCACTGTTTACCTGTCCTTCAAGGCATCAGTCAATCAATCAGTGGTATTTGTTGAGCACTTACTGTGTACAGAGCACCGTACTAAGCATTTGGGAGAGTACAGTACATCAGAGTTGGTAGAGCTGTTCCCTGCCCACAACAAGCTTATAGTCTAGAGGGGAAGTCCAGCGACCCCAACCCAGTGACAGCCAAAAGGCCAATCATGTCCTGGACATTATCGAGAAAGGCAGAGAAAACGAAATGCTTCTTTTTTGCCATTAGATAAAACCACAGAATGCTGCACATATGTCCAGTTCTGGCATTGAAGCGTACTCTCCTAAGCACTTAGTACGGTGCTCTACACACAATAAGTGCATTATAATAAATACCATCAATTTATTGATTTGTTGCCACATTTTAGGAATATCTTACAAAAGCTAAAAAAGGCACAGAAAATAACCCCAAGAAAATGAGGAGGATGGGGTACCTTCTATAGAAGGACGAACAAAAACACTAGGGCTTCTTCACTTCACACAGAGTGGTGAAGCATAGGGAATTTGATTACCACAGGGCGTCGTGTGGATTGAAAATATTTGGAGAGTAGATTTGAAGAGTTTGGTTACATTCATGGACAAGAGTTCCATAAGCACTCACTAGAACACAATAATGATGGCAAAAGACAACATTTAGGGGTGTTAGCTGAGACACCCCAAATCATTGTGATGAGTGATGAGGAGGGCAGTACAGTTCCTCCAAAAATCCTCTACCTCTATTGGAGATAGAATCTTAGGTTTCGTGAATCGTAGGCTTAAGGGTAATTGGCATTTTTTTGTGTTCTTATTTATGTGACTAATAAAGGTAACGAGATACTAAAGCTTATAAGTTAGATCCAATGCCTGATTTCTTCTAGGCACTGAGCATATGCTGATTTGCATAGCTCATCCATTTGGCTTCAGGAATGACATTTCCCGTATTGAGTTCCTATGAATTCAGTGCAACATATATCCCTCCCCCCCAAAAAAAAAGTGTACAGGGCAGTATACGAAAGCAGTGATTTCACTGATTTTTGGCAGCAGCTTTTAAATACTAATGATAGAAGCAGAAGAACATGAAGTGCAGTTATAAGGTGCAGCGTGAAGGCTACTGTTATCAGCTCGAGCTTTCCGATGAAGACATCAAAGCGTTTGAGCTGTAATTAGTTTATAAAAGTTTACCCAGTGAGTAAGTGGCAGGACTGGTAGGGGAATCAAACCAATGTATGTTGCTCCCAAGTGAAAAATGACCATAAACAAACATCGGAGTGGGCTGGGAAATTTATAAAGTGGAGAGCTTCACAGGGCCTCTGTTTTGGTTGGAGCCTTTTGATAGGTGGTTACTTGGCATATATTGACTGGTTGCTGTTATGCCCATAAAAGATACCGTGAAAGGAGATAGAGAGGCGAACTTGGATGAAGGAGACAAAGGGGGTAGTGATGGAGAGGAAACTTGGGTGGGGCAAAAAGGGAGTTGATGCAGGAGGAAATTGAGGTATTGGTACAGGGAGAAGGAGTGAAAGAAAATCTCAAACACGAGGAAAAGGTTTAAATTTGTTTTTGAAAGGCGGCAGAGCCGAAATTCTGAGGGTGGGGTACTTGCACTGGAATGAAGGGGATGAATTCTTGGCAGGACTCGTGAGAGGGGAAATATGCAGAAGGACAGGAGTAGAAGATTTCAGTAATCTAGTGAAAAAACAATTGCATGGGAGAAACATACTTGAAAATGTTAAGGAAAGAAAAGCTGGATCTAGCAGTAGGTTGGATGAAAGAAGAATGAAGAAGTACACTCTCTTTGTAAATCGGGAATAAGAGGGATGATGGTGCATCATTAGCAAAGCAAGAGGGCTTGGAAGAAAAGATAAGGTCAACTTTTGACTCGTTAATTTTAATGATCAAGGTTGAGTCGTAGGGTTGGACTGAGGGTAGAAAGGTGAAAGTGAAGATAAGCCTCAAAGTCATTCACGGGTGGTTGATATCATTGAGAGACAAATGGTCATTGTACTGTTGGCTGGATTTTATGTGTCTCTTCTCAGGTCATCCTCTATTCTCATCTCAAGGACCTTCCGTCAGTTCAAGTTTGAAACCTCAGTGTGGTGTGATGTGTTTGGTTAGGTGGTTAATTACTGGGTGAAAAAATAAGACATGCTTAGAAGGTTAACGCGGAGAAAAACTGGATGAATTTTTCCACATTCAGCAGATCCTTACACAAGGGCAATGCCGTATATATTATTTATCTTCCAGGCAGTGAAGGCCCGGGGATCAGCATCTCAGAAGAGAGGCAGAGTGTGGCCGAAAGCACTGAAACCACCGTGATTTACAACCCTCATGCTGCCCTTTCTGTAGAACAACAGAGACAAAAGCTGCCAGTTTTCAAGGTATAATGGAAGGTTCCAGCATGTGAATCACAAGCCTAGTCTGCTGACAACCGTATAGTATCATGCCTTGATCGTAAACCCCTTCTCTTAAAACGTATTCGAGGTATTGAAGATCACATCTTGGCTTGGGTGGGTGTGTACCTTGGAGAGTACTCCCCACATCTAGAACAAGTTCTGACAAGGCTTGAAGTATTGTAAACTGATAAAAATCTTAAAAAATGACTCTCCAGTTGGGTCTTGTGCACCACGAAAGGGAGTTTGCAGCTAAGTTTTTTGAAAGGATTTTTCCATCAACCACATTGATGGGTATATTGTATGGTTTACTGCTGGTTAAGCAATATTTTCTGAGTTGTCTTTCGTTTGAAAAATTCCCAAACACAGTATTTAGAATCACTGGCTCTGCAGTGCTCAATTGGCTTTGAATGATTTGTTTTAAAGATTTTACTCTAAAACATCAATCAATCAATCGTATTTATTGAGCACTTAATATGTGCAGAGCACTGTACTAAGCTCTTGGGAGATAATACAGCAGAATTAGCAGACGTGCTCCCTGCCCATAGCGAGCTTACAGTCCAGAGGACGAATGTACGTATTTTACTTGTGTAGAGGAGCTTGTTTGTTCAAATAATTTTTTCCTCTGAAAATAAATTTCACAGTTAAGCATTTATCTTTTTTGAAAAGAAGCCTTCTTTAAGACTATCAGTTTCCCATGATTATCTTCCTCCATTTCAGATTAGAAATCACATCCTCTACTTGGTAGAAAACTATCAAACAGTGGTGATTGTTGGAGAAACAGGATGTGGGAAAACGACACAAATTCCACAAGTGAGTATGGAATTAGTATGTGCTAGCAAGAATGATTTACATGTGGATGACATTTTTCAGGAAAGATCAATCGTTGTACATAATTTTCCTTCTCCCTGTTGGTTGCCTCTTTCCCAACTTTGAAAAACAAATGGTTAAGAAAGATTTTAATTCACCGACCAAGGATTTTACATCATCTAATTTCATCCGTTTTGCTCATTTTCTGAGTAGGTAATAAGTTTCACCCGCTTTTTATTTTTATGTAATTATAGAAAGAGGTCCCCCCACCCCCAAAAAAAATACAAGTCCCAGAACTTTGATATCTGTGTCCAAATGTGGCTGAAACCAGAGGTCGGTGGAGGCAGGGCTATCCATAAGATGGGACATTTGAGGTATTTGGTCTGGACCCCCGTAACTTTGGGGTCCTTACCCCTCCCAGTGAGCAGAGCACTAAGGAGGTGCTGCGAACAGGGCAGTAATAGCGGGAGGGAAGGAACATTTGTGGTTCCAAGTCACAAGGGTTCTCTGTCAGGGCAGCTTCCTCCTTCCTCCCATTATACAGCAGCCCCTGGGCTCCCACCTGCCAGGAAAGGGATTTTCTTATTTAGGCACTCACTCTCCAGGGTGCTTACTAACGACTTTACATTTCAGAAAACCTACAAAATGTGTTTTGAGCTGGAGCGGTTTCATTTTTAAGGGACGAGATCACCGATCTGTTGTTGAAATGAGCTTATTAAGAAGTTACTGTTCAGTGGCTTCTCGTGATCAATCCAGTCATCCGTTGAATCCTTCCCAATCTTCCTTTTTAATAGTGGACTAATTAACCAGGTGAACCAAACAACAAATCAAGATTTGAAATCACTAGGAACTGGAATCCAAATTTGTGTCCTTTCATGATTTTTCATCTGTGACACACAAACATACACACCCGCACACACCCACACCCACACCCACACACACACACACAGAGAAAGAGAAAGGAACAAATGAGAGAGAAATCCAAGCAGGGAGAGCGGAGGTGCAAAGAGACACCTGTGAGGACACCTGTGTACATGTTTTGTTTTGTTGTCTGTCTCTTCTAGACTATGAGCCTGTTGTTGGGTAGGGACCGTCTCTGTTGCCAGCCTGTACTTCCCAAGTGCTTAGTACAGTGCTCTGCACACAGTATGCGCTCAATAAATACAATTGAATGAATGAATGAAAGGAAGCAGAGAGAGAACAAAGGTGAGAGAAGAGGGGAGAAGGATAGAAGTGGAAGAAAGCCAGAGAAAGAGAGAAATTAGAAGAGAGAGAAATCAGACTAGAGTTGGAAAGATCAATCAATTGGTAGTATTTATTGAGCACTGACTAAGTGCAGAGTACTGAAATAAGTGATTGGGAAAGCATAATAAAGCAGAATCTTGAAATCTCGAGAGACCATCTGGTCTGGCCTTCTGCTGTAAGGCAACTGAATGGCTAACTGTCTAGGGCAGGTGGGATGATTACCCTTCTTTTTGGAATATCTACAAGGTTGAAGACCCCGTAGTCTCCCTTGAAAGTCAGTTACAATGTTTCATAATCCTTAGCTTGCTCTTGTGTCCAACTGAAATCTTTCCTTCTGTAATATTTGCCTGTTTCCCCTGGTCCAGCTTTGGTGGACATGGAAAAGATCCTCCGTAAGATTCCATCGTTTTCATTCTTCAAGCCAGTTAAGGTAGAGAAGCAGCATGGCCTACTGGATGGAGTATGGGTTTGGGAGTCAAAAGGACCTGGGTTCTAATCCCAGCTCAGCCTCTAGTCTGCTGTGTCACCTTGGGCAATTCACTTCACTTCTGTACCTGAGTCTCCTCATCTGTAAAACGGGGATTAAGACTATGAGCCCTAATTGAGACAGGGACTGTATCCAACCTCATTAACTTGTATCTACCCCAGCGCTTAGTACAGTGTCTGGCATATAGTTAGCGCTTAACAGATACTATTAAAAAAATCACTTTAACCTTCTCTCCTCTAGCTTTAACCTTTTCTCCCAGAAGCTGTTTTTGATCCCTTAGCACATGCCTGGGAGAATGTGGGTTCTAATCCTGGCTCTGTCACATACCTGCTGTGTGACCATGGGCAAGTCACTTCACTTCTCTGGGCCTCAGTTCCTTCATCTGCGAAGTGAGGCTTCAGTACCTGTGCCCCCTCTTACTTAGACTGTGAACTGTGATTCCTATGTGGAACCTGATTATCTCATTTCTAACTCAGCACTTAGTACAGTGCTTCGCACACATTATCATTATACCACAATTATTATTATTAAGTTATTTTTTTCTTCTCTGGACCCTCTTCAATTTCTTCATGTTTTCTTTGTAAACCAAGTGACCAAAATGGGGCATAGTGTTCTAATTATATGTGATCAGGATTGAGTAAGGCAGAAGTATTTTCCACTCTTAATTCCTGTTTGGATATCCCAGGTCCGTAGCAAGGTTCGGAGTAACTCAGCTCCTTTCTGAATCATATGTGACTTGTGATGGATTGTAACTCCCATTTTTTTTCTGTACTAATAGTTCCTACTGAATCTTCATCTTTCCTTTTCTATTTCTTAGCTGGTGAGAATTAGGGAGAGAGAGAGAGAATTAAAGAGAACCTAAGATGGTGAGACAGAGCCAGAGAGAGTTAAAAAGAGAAATAGCCAGTGGTAGAGAGAGACTCCTAAATGGAGGAGTGGGAGGCAGGGGAGGGGAGGAAGGAAATGGAGAGAAAACAGGTGTTTTTGAGAGTAAAGATGTTGTCCATGTAGGGACAGTTGAGTTATTCACCTGCCTTTTGTGAGAATTGAGGACCTAGAACTCAGGCAGAGGAATTGATAATAGTACTAATGGCTTATACGTTGTCATTCGCACTTTTTCGTTCCCTTTTAGCCATGTTCTCGTGAGTGCAGTAAGCAGGTAGGCAAGGAGAAAGCAAAAGGCTAATATAATCTTGGTCTTTCTCATGCCCTAAAGACCTACTTGTATTGAACACTAGTTGCTTGTGGAGAGAATGGGAATGAAGTGGTTTTTCCAACACCTGTGTACCATAATAATAATAATTATAATAATAATAATTATTATTATTATAGCTCTCGGCTCACTCTTCTAGTAGAGAATCAAAGGAGAAGGGAGGGCGGAGGAGGTCGAATGGGTCAGTTTCCAGAGACTGTTTGCAATTGCTTACCTTAGTTTAAAAACGTCTACAAAAGGTCTAATCTTGATATCACTGTAGGACTGGAGACGCCCACTTTAGTGGTTTTACTTGCTACCTTCATAAAAATGAAGTTTTAGGGCCAGTAGTTCAACAGATTTTCTAAAATACCTACATTTATAATTGTAAACGATTCCACAAGCTCCGAAGTGTATCTGCTCTAAGTTTCTAAACATTTTTCACTTCAGAAATTACAGCCACCGAGCAAAGGTGCACCAGGGGAATTAAGGAAGGGAAAGAATCTCCGAATTTGATGAATCACCTGTTCCTTTTCTCAGATGTGTGATGACACTTGGCTTTTTGTTTTCCAGTATCTGGCAGAAGCTGGCTGGACTGCAGAAGGAAGAGTAGTGGGCGTGACCCAGCCACGCAGAGTTGCTGCCGTTTCAGTGAGTTTCAGCGAACGCCAATTTTTGCATTTACCTCAAAGTGGGGGGGTCTTTGGTTCTTCAGATTGGAAGAGCCAATTCCTTCCCAATAACAGCTATTTTAAAATCCCAAGGCTAAGCAAAGTTATATATCACACGTCTGCTGGGGACATTCTGAACAATTCAATTCTTATCCAACTTGAAATGTAAGTGTACAAATCATCTCTCTCTGGGGCCCCACTTTCTAACGATTTTCAGGTTGGGTTCATTTGGGGAACTTTTGTAAGTGACAGAATCCACCATTTTTGAATTGTGGCTCATTGAACAACTTGAGGAAGCAATTTTATGCTTTGTCACACAATGACTTGGACCTCTGCCATTTGAGCTTTGAGTACATTTGCCAAATTGAGCCGGGGGAGGGAAGATCAAGAGCATGTATTATTTTTATTAGTAAGTGATGACAATGTGCTTGTCACTGTGTAGAACATAGGATTAGACCCAGTCTTCCAAGTTTTCTTAAAAAAAAATCTTTCAACGCCTTGCTTTTAAAACCAGTCTTACTGCACGGTTTCTGAACTAAGATATTGTATCAGAGGAATTTATTTCAGTCATATTCTTTTTTCAGTATTAGTTTATCTGTGATAAACTAAAATCCTTCATTCTGCCATATCCATCTCTGTAAAAATGGATTTTGCAGTCTCATGGACTCCACCGAGTTCACCCAAACCAATCTGAATAGATTTTCTGTGGTTCATTCATGTCACTTAAAAGAAACGGGTATAATTTCCTAAAATAATTGAAACTGAAAGGAGAATGGCAGAGTTCTGCCGACTTATAATGAAAAGAATTCCTGATTTCTAATCTGATCACAACCTAAAATGTATCAGGGTGGGACAGCAGAAGTGATGATTAAGTAGAGCTCCCGGGTAAAATGCAAATAGTCAGAATTAAAGAAGCAGCGTGGCTCAGTGGAAAGACCATGGGCTTTGGAGTCATGGGTTCAAATGTGACTTTGGGCAAGTCACTTAACTTCTCTGTGCCTCAGTTACCTCATCTGTAAAATGGGGATTAAGACTGTGAGCCCCCCGTGGGACAACCTGATCACCTTGTAACCACCCCAGCGCTTAGAACAGTGCTTAGTAAGTGCTTAATAAATGCCATCATCATCATCAATGATCAAAGACCATTTGGAAGAAATTTGAGCTAGGGAATTTACTGCAGGCAGCCCTTGGATTTATGATACCACTGGTTCCTGAAAACTGGATTTTCAGTTGAAATGTTTTTTTAAGTTAGAACCAGTTTTCTCTTGGAAACATTTTGAAAAACAGGAGATTGATTCCAGGACCAAGTTAACAATGATAATAATAACAATAATTGTGTATTTGTTAAATGCTTACTGCGTGCCAGGCACTGTAGTAAGCGCTGGGTTGGATACAGGCAAATCAGGTTGGGCACACAGTCCCTGTCCCATGCGGGGCTCACAGTCTCAATCCTCAGTTTACAGATGCAGTAACAGAGGCCCAGAGAAGTGAAGTGACTTACCCAAGGTCACACAGCAGGCACGCGCTGTAGCCGGGATTAGAGCTGCCGACTCCCAGGGCCATGCTCTATTTTTATCAAAATCACATGGAATTTTGTACTCTGTCAGTTTTAGATGACTAATATATTAATGCATTTATGTTGTCAGAGAGGTTCCATGATAGACTTTTACTTCATCAGACCTAAGAAAGCATGGCGCCCCTCTTTATTGACTCTGGTGATCAGGGCAATCCCATTCCCTCTGTTCTCCCATTCTTCCCCGCAACTAGCCATATTAATAATAATAGTAATTATAATGATGGCATGTGTTAAGTGCTTACTATGTGCCGAGCACTGTTCTAAGCTCTGTGGTAGATACAAGGTAATCAGGTTGTCCCACATGGGGCTCACAGTCTTAATCCCCATTTTACAGATGAGGTAACTGAGGCACAGAGAAGTCAAGTGACTTGCCCAAAGTCACACAGCTGATCAGTGGTGGAGCCGACATTAGAACCCTTGACCTCTGGCTCCCAAGCCTGTGCTCTTTCCACTCCCTTCCCCTCAACCGCAACTCTAAAACATTTGTCTCCCTTCGTGCACCCACTGCCTGCACTCCTGATTCCGTGTCCCCAACGCCCCCAGGGGAGTTGGTGGGGAAAATTTAAAGAGGAGTTGAGCTGGAAGTGTTGAGAAATGTCAGGAGAGGGGATTATCGGATCCCCGGGGGAGTCAACAGGAAATTTCAGCTCCTCCTTCTTATATCTGATGTCCTAAGTGGTGAACCAGACAGTGCTACAAAGGAGGCTAGTGCCAAGAAGTCAAAACCAACGAGTTGGAAGCAGGTTGCCAATTGTAAAATGTGTAAGTAAATGTCCTTTCTGCCCATAGATTGCTCAGTACACAAATACTTATCAGTGGTATTTATTAAGTGATTACCACGTTCAGAGCACCTTACTAAGTTCTTGGGAGAGAAGAATACAAGAATACGGAAGAGTTGACAGACACATTCCCTGCCCACAAGGAGCTTACAGTCTACAGGGGGAGAGAGACATAAAAGCAAATTGAAGATATGTACATAAATGGGTGGTTCTTGCTACATCCTCATCTTTTAATTCAGAGAGAAAGTGGGAGCCAGGGGTCCTAAAGAACTGCACAAAACTCTGTGACTATTTGTGCCTTGCCTAATTTTCACTTTGGTAGCTGTGTTCTATGAGAAGCCCAAGCCTTTTTTTTTTTTTTTGGCCACTGTTGGAAACTGACTGCCCAGACCACTGGACTGGCCCAATAATGGCACTCAGTGGCTCCTGTCATTTCATTTTTATTTCAAATAATTGCTTTACTTAAAGTACAATAGCTGCACTGGTATAGTATGAATAATTAATGGAAGAGATTTAGAGCAAATGGTACTTCATAACGTAGGCCATCCTTTTTGCTACGACTGTTACTGCTACTAATAATGATATTTTTAAGCACTACTGTGATCCAGGCACTAGGGTAGATATAAATGAGCAGATCGAACACAGTCCCCATTCAACATGGGGCTCAGAGGCTAAGGGAGAGGAAGAAGAGGTATTTTATTCCCACTTTTACAGATTAGGAACTAAGGAAAAGAGAAATTAAGTGACTTGTCCAAACTGATGCAGCAGGAAGAGCCTGGAATTAGGACCCAGGTTAGGTATAAATAAGCAGATCGAGCACAGTCCCCATTCAACATGGGGCTTAGAGTCTAAGGGAGAGGAAGACCAAGTATTTTATTCCCACTTTTACAGATTAGGAACTAAGGAAAAGAGAAGTTAAGTGACTTGTCCAAACTGATGCAGCAGGGAAGTGAAGGAGCCTGGGATTAGGACCCAGGTCTTCTGACTCCCAAACCTGTGCTCTTTCTATTAGGCAAAACTATTTCACTTCATTTTGTTCCAGGTAGTCCTTGTAAAAGCTTGCTAGTTGGTCAAAAATGATTATGTAGACTATGTGTAAGTAGAATTTTTTAATGGTGTTTAAGTGCTCACTATGTATCAAGCACTGTTATAAATGCTGGGGTAAGTACACGTGAGTCAGGCTGAATATAGGCCCGATATAACGCTGTCCCGCATGGGGCTTCACAGTCTAAGTAGGAGGGAGAACAAAACCAACATTTTGCAGTTGGAGAAACTGAGGCACAGAGAGGTTAAGTGACTTTCCCAAGGTCACACAGCAAGCAAGCAGCAGAGTCTGGATTAGAACCCAGGTCCTCTGACTCCTAGGCGCATGCTTTCCCCATTAGATCATGCTCCGAGAACATGAAGTTGATTTTTTTTTCCAATGCAACATGTAGCAATGTAATGAAAATTAGATAATCTACAACTAGGTTATGATACCCTTGAAGGAAAAAGATTAAGTACAGTTGTTATGAGTATTCAGGGAACCAAAGGAACCCTTCTCTTAATCTGCTGCATTTTCACTTCCCTGATTAAGGAAGAAAATGTCTCAAATTATCATCCTCTGCTAACTGATAGAAAATTTCGCACCTCAACTTTTTCTTTCAGTACTTTCCTACTTTTTGGCTTGTCCATGAGGAGGTTTTTATTGAGGTCTGGCAACTGCACAAGTCATCAATATTCCACATAAGGTGATGACAAGTTAACAGGCTTTGGTTACTTGTAGAATCTTGTTAAGAATTGTTTGTTGAAATGAAGCTTGTTGGATTTGTTTGCTCAGTTAAGCAATATCTTATGATTGCAGAGGTCAATAGCCAGTGTTCTCAAACGACAGTATTTATCGAAGGCTTACCATGCACAGAGCACTGTACTAAATGCTTGAGAAGGCATTAGAATAAAATTATCTAGTATATCTTTCTAGACTGTAAGCTCATTATGCGCAGGGAACATGTCTGCTAATTCTGTTGTAGTGTACTCTCCCAAGGAGTGTTTTGTTTTTTTGTCTGTCTCCCGCCATCTAGACTGTGAGTCCATTGTTGGGTAGGGACCGTTTCTATATGTTGCCGTTTTGTACTTCCCAAGTGCTTAGTACAGTGCTCTGCACACAGTAAGTGCTCAATAAATACGATTGAATAAATGAATGAATGAGTGCTCTGCACATAATAAGCGTTCATTAGATATGATTGATTATATCATACTCTACCAAGTGCTTATTAGTACAGGGCTGTGCATATAGTAAACAATAAATACCTTTGAATTGATTGATTGATTTTCTTCCCCCTGACCTGGTATACATCCTTTTTGAATGGAATTTAAATTTGGGCTGAAATGCAGCCCGTTGTGGGCGGGGATTGTCTCTCTTTATTGTTGTAGTGTACTTTCCAAGCTCTTAGTACAGTGCTCTGCACTGTAAGCTCTCGATTAATACGATTGAATGAATAAATGAACGAATGAATCATTTTTCCCTTGATGTGTCTGAATGTAATTTTTTTTCCCCCTCAAAGGTTGCAGGACGAGTTGCCGAGGAAAGGGGTGCCATGCTGGGGCATGAGGTTGGCTATTGTATTCGGTTTGATGACTGCACCGACCCACAGGCCACAAGAATTAAGGTGAAATGTTAAAGCAGAGTTTGAACAGCTCTTATTAACAGCTCATCACTTATTAATAAAGACAGTAAGGAGAAGCAGGCATATTGTTCATTTCTGGAAATTACACCCTGATGCTTAGACCAGCGATTTGCACTGGAATTTACATTTTGCCACCATATAGTCAGCATATTCCACATTTATATTGGAAAGAACTGCTCTTGCTTATTATTAATTTGCTCTAGTCCCAATTATGTTTAAAGAAAGAGCAAATAGGACATCCTATTTTAGCATTTCGTCTTCAACGGCCACCATTCCGTGACTGGAAGGAGACTGGTAAGGTGATGAAATGCTACAGCCCTAGAGGAATCTTGGTTATGAATGGAATGGGAACAGAAATGCTGCATTGAAGTTTAAATTTCCGAGTCTAACCTCAGAGTTAACCTCCCCAACAAGATTAGGGAATACACAAAATAGATAAAGGTGGTATTAGAGTGATTTAGGTAGGGGGTTTTGCCAAGCTATTTTATTCGTTTTCCTGGGGACAGCACACTTTTTTATATTGGATTTTTTCCCCTCTGTTTTTAAAACATACTTAAATCAGTTAACTTTCCAACTGAATAGTAGGACTGAGTAGAAATGTGATTTGCTACGTGCTTACGGTGTGCAAAGCACTGGTCTAAGCACTGAGAATATATAGCTGAGAATTAGACATGTTCCTTGCCCTGTAGGGGGTTTGCAATCTCAGAATAAAGGAGAGAGGGAACTGATGACGTACGTATAAGGAAAAATTAGAGGCCTGAGGAGAGGGGAAGGAGTGAAATTAAGGACTGCTTGTGTAAGTGGACTGTTTTTGTGACTCCAGTTCCAGTTTAGAATAAAGCTAAAGTGTTTTTTTTTAATTGATTTCATACCCACAGAGCTGAAAATGTCCAAGGTCTTTCGTTTGAGCTCCTAGAAGATAATCCACTTGATAACTGTCACTAATATCATTGACAGGCTTCCTTGGGAGGCTGTGTATGGAATGATACTCTCCTAAAAGTCTCCAAAGAACATGGATGAGGTAGAGAAGCAGTGTAGCTTGATGGAAAGAGCCCGGGCTTTGAAGTCAGAGGTCATGGTTTCGAATCCCAGCTCTGCCAATTCTCAGCTGTGTGACTTTGGGCAAGTCACTTAACTTCCTCTGTGCCTCAGTTCCTTCATCTGTAAAATGGGGATTAAGACTGTGAACCCCACATGGGGCAACCTGATCACCTTGTAACCTCCCTAGTGCTTCGAACAGTGCTTTGCACATAGTAAGTGCTTAATAAATGCCATTATTATTATTATTATTATTATTGTTATTAGATAAACTGGGCGTTAGCCTTGTAACTGCTTTGCCCAGTAGGGAAGAATAATACCGTTAGGTATTTAGCACATTTTCACCACGTTTTACAAACATTCATTAATCCAGTTACAACAATCTAATTAAAAAGAGAGCTTCAGTTTGCAGAACTCTCATTCTGCAATCTGTTACAAGTACAGTCTGATCTCCAGTAAGGCAGCTGGTACGTTCTTGATGAACTCCATGTTAAGGAAAACACACAATTTAGTACTCACGTCTTGCACATGTGCATAGCCGTTTCTTTGGTCAGCACCCCACCCTCTTTCTCAAGAGAAGCGTGTAGGAAGAACATTCTGTAATTCCCTTACGTAGTTCATAAAAAGTGAAAAAACCTTTTGTGGGAGAATCGATTGTACCGAATGCCCTGGCTTAGTATTATAAATGTCATTATCTTGGGCTGGCTAATCAGCTTGCTTCAGTGCAAACTGCAAGTGTATCTCTGTCACCCTTCAGGTACTGACAATGTCAGTGCCTATAGAGTGGTATGTGAATGCTATCTGAACACATAGGAAAAGCTCTCCAAAAATTCAAAACCCTCTTAAAATCACATCTTCTCCAAGAGGCTTTCCCAGACTAAGCTTTCTATTTCTCCTGTCTGGCCTCTCCTCTGTGATGACTGTGCACTTGGTCTTGTACCCCTTAAACATTTTAATACTTACCCCAGCCCCACAATACTTTTATAAATAGTCTGATTCTCTACTATTTCCCTTATCCCTAATCAGTTTTAGTGTCTGTCTCCCCTGTAGACTATGGTCCAGGATCATGTCTACCAACTCTGTTGTGTTGTACTTTCCCAAGCACTTAGTAGACTGCTGTGCATATAGGAAGCACTTAGTAAATACCTTTGGATTGATTGATTAAATGATTGATGGGAAAATACATTTACAAGCAACCTTATATATATTCTATATAAATCAATCCAGTATACATGCAGTATAGATCTTTATGTAAGCATATATAATATAAATTTATATATATGAAAGGTTGCTTGTAAAGGCATCTTTCTATCGATCTGTCAATCCAATGGCACTTATTGAAGTGCTTACTGTGTTCCGAACACTCTACTAAGCACCTGGGAAAGAAAAGTGTGTGTGTGTACTATATTTCTATTTTATGGGGGAAGAGAGAGAGAGTTTGTGGTAAACCGAGTATTTGTCATTTGATCTGATTCACAAAGATGTCTTCTAAATGATCAATTTTACATTCCCCGATATTTTTGCTTTTAGTTTTTAACTGACGGAATGCTGGTCCGGGAGATGATGGCTGACCCATTATTAACAAAGTACAGGTAAATATGATTTTTCTCCAAAAAAAACTTTCCTAACATCTAGCCAGGCAATGATGCTGATGATAATGATGATGATGGTATTTTTTAAGCACTCACTGTGAGCTAAGTGCTGAAGTAGATTGAAGATAATTAGATCGGGTGCAATTCCTGTCCCAGTTTGAAAGAGCAGGATTCTTGTCCCCATTTTGTAGGTGAGGAAACTGAGGCCCAAAGAAGTTGAGTTATTTACCTGTTGTCATGGAGCTGGGACAAGAACTTGGCTGTTCTACCTGTCAATCCTCTGCTCTTTTCAGGGTGTTATGGTTTTTTTTTTGTTCGTTTTGGATTTTTTTTTTTTTGCATTCCCCATGAGAGCAGGCAAAGGAGGAAATGCCAGAGTATAGGAACACGTACATAAGTGCTGAAAGTGCAGACCCAATTGCATAGGCGATGCAGAAGTAGGGGTGGATATAATGGGAAAATTAGGGGTTTATCAGGGAAGACGTGTGTGACCCAGAATGCTGAAATGGCAGTAAGGGGTGGGGAAATGAGAGTTCATCAGAGAAGGCCTTTTGGAGGCAATGCAGTTTTAGAAGGTCTTTGAGCAGAGGTAGAGAATGTTATCAAGGCATTTGTAGTTCTGAGATATGTAGGGAAAAATGCTTTCTAGAGAAGAAAGAAGCAGAGAGGAGGATATTTAGGCTTGAAAGAGCCAGCTAATGGGTTGTTTTTTAATCAATGATTAAGGGCTGTAATTTGCTAAAAGTAGAAACAAATGGTAGGCTTCCGCGGATTTTTTTTATGGTATTTGTTAAGTGCTTCCTATGTGCCAGACACTGTACTAAGCACCGCTAATACAAGCTAATCAAATCGGGCACAGTCCACGTCCCACATGAGGCTCACAGTCTAAATCCCCATTTTAAGGATAAGCTAACTGAGGCACAGAAGAATTAAGTGACTTGCACAAGGTCACACAACTGGTAGAGCTGGGATTAGAACTCAGGTCCTTCTGACCCCCAGGCCTGGGCTCTAACCATTAGGCTATGCTGCTTCTCATCTTTGGAAGAAAAATGATCAGATTAGCTCTTTGGAAAGATGATTCCTGCCATTGGATGAAACAAAGACTGGGGAAAAGGTGGAGGCAGAGAGACCCAACAAAGAATCCGTTAAAGTAATCCAACGCAGTGTAGTATTTATTGAGTGCTTATTGTACAGAGCACTCTACTGAGTGCTACTCTGTTATCTGTAAAATGGAGATTAAGACTGTGAGCCCCATGTGGGATAGGGACTGTGTCCATCACAATTTGCTTGTATCCACCCCAGTGCTCAGAACACTGCCTGGCACATATTAAGTGCTTATCAAAAACCGTCATGATGATGATGATTTTGGTATTAAGCACTTACTCTGGGTCAAAGCCCTTTACTAGAATCAAAATAACATAATCAGATCAGACACAGAAAGGGCTCCCATCTACGAAGTAGGAAGAGCAAGTATTTTTATATCCAGTTTACAGATGAGGAAATTGAAATACAGAGAAGTTAAATGAAAGTCACCCAGCAGACCAGTAGCAGAACTAGGACCGGAATCTAGTCTTATGGTATCTAGTCTCCTATATCTAGTCTAGTGTACATACTATCTATAATATCTACTCTGGTCCATGGGTTTCCAAACTCCTAGACCCATGCTTTTCCACTGGGCCATGCTGCTTTTCTAGTCTAACTGGAACTTAAGAGCCCCTTCCTTCCTCTCCCCCTCGTCCCCCTCTCCATCCCCCCCATCTTACCTCCTTCCTTTCCCCACTGCACCTGTATATATGTATATATGTTGTACATATTTGTTACTCTATTTATTTTACTTGTACATATCTATTTATTTTATTTTGTTAGTAAGTTTGGTTTTGTTCTCTGTCTCCCCCTTTTAGACTGTGAGCCCACTGTTGGGTAGGGACTGTCTCTATATGTTGCCAACTTGTACTTCCCAAGCGCTTAGTACAGTGCTCTGCACACAGTAAGCGCTCAATAAATACGATTGATGATGATTAAGAGTAGGTATAGAGAAGAAAGGGCAGATCTGTGAAACGGCTTTTCCACTGTGGCATAATTGCCTTACCCTACGCTGTCGAGTCGTCTCCGACACGTAGCGACTCCATGGACGCATCTCTCCCACAGTGCCCCACCTCCATCTGCAATCGTTCTGGTAGTGTATCCATAGAGTTTTCTTGGGAAAAATACGGAAGTGGTTTACCATTGCCTTCTTCCGCGCAGTAAACTTGGGTCTCCCCCCTCGACTCTCTCCCGTGCCACTGCTGCCCAGCATGGGTGAGTTTTGACTTGTAGCAGATTGCTTTCCACTCAGTAGCCACTGCCCAAGCTAGGAATGGAATGGGTAGGCCTCCGCTTGACTCTCCCTCCCGCAGCCGAGGCTGGTAGAGTACTGGAAACTCTCCAGTTGCCATCCTGAGAGGGGCTGGTGTACTTTAAGCCAGTGATGTTCATTAGGATCCCAAACTGCCTGTTTATGATTAATAATAATAATAATGATGGTATTTGTTAAGCACTTACTATGTGCAAAGCACTATTCCAAACGCTGGGGAGGTTACAAGGTGATCAGGTTGTCCCACGGGGTGCTTACGGTTTTAATCCCCATTTTACAGATGAAGTAACTGAGGCACAGAGAAGTGAAGTGACCAGCCCAAAGTCACACAGCTGACAGTTGGCAGAGCCGGGATTTGAACCCCTGACTCCAAAGCCTGGGCTCTTTCCACTGAGCCACGCTGATTGTTAGTAATAGTTCCAAGATATTGATTCCCTTTAAAGATGCAGACTTTTTAGACGATGGCAGGTACAGGAACGAATAGTAGTGTTGTCTAGTGGAAAGAGCACGAGCCTGGGCATCACAGGACCTGGGTTCTAATTCCGGCTCCGCCACTTGTCTGCTGTGTGACTTTGGGCAAATCACTTAACTTCTCTGTACCTCAGTTACCTCATCCTTAAAATGGAGATTAAGACTGAACCCTACGTAGGGCAGGGACTGTGTCCAACATGATTAACTTGTAGCTACCCCAGCACTTAGTACACAGTGCCTGGCACACAGTAAGTTCTTAACAAATATCATGTATCTTTTCATCTAGTGATCACTTCTTTTTCCAAGTGGGTTTATTGGGTTTAAGTGCTGTTAAAAGATAATGTCTGGCTAAAATCTGAGAAACTCCCTTGAAAATCTGGAAGATTTGTTTCAACATTGCTAAAATTTGTTTATTTTTAAACAGTGTCATCATGCTGGATGAAGCCCACGAAAGGACCTTGTACACTGACATTGCTATTGGCTTGTTAAAAAAGGTAAGTTCAAGCGCTTAGTACAGTGCTCTGCACACAGTAAATGCTCAATAAATACGATTGAATTGAATGAATGAATTCATACACTCAGTGTGGTATTTTTTGAGGGCCTGTTGTGTGTAGAACTCAGTTCTAAACTCTTGGGAGAAGAAGCCAGTAAAATTAAAAGTCACAGTCCTTACCATTAAGGAGTGGGGGTCCAGGCAGTCCACAGACTGTATACATTCAGTGGGAGTAGGAGGAAAAACCGATATTTATGAACTTTGAACAACTTGTGAGAATCCTGAGCAGGTAATTCCTCTTGCTCTAGGTTTTTCTTTTTTATTCTCTCATCGCGCTATTTGTTCAGCTCCAAATAGAGAGCCACCCTCCGGTGCTGGGATTTTGCTAGTCTTCCAATCAACTACCTGATTTTAGTCCGATTGGCCTCCATTTAAAATTCTCCTCCGTGTGATTTGTGTCAACAACGAATGATCTGAAAAGTGCTGTGGACATACAGTCCACATTTGCAATAATCTGCTTTCGCCCTATACAATTCTCTGTAAGTTACAGAATTTCACATTTCTCTTGATCCTTTGAACGGAGGGCAGAAAGATGAAAAAATAAGCTGTTAGGGAAAAAATATTTTCCTCATCATTGTTTCTTGTTGCCTTCATTTGTAGATTCAGAGGAAGCGAGGAGACCTTAGATTGATTGTTGCCTCAGCCACTCTGGATGCAGAGGTAAAGCCCATTTTTTTTTCTTAGTCGATCTAAAATAAGGACTTTCTTGTTTAGGAACTTTTAAGTGGAAACTTTACTTCTAGCAAAGGAGTTACTCAGCAGAATGACCTGACTTGTCTGTTAGGCTATCTGATGTCCTAGATTCTCTCCGATTGGGAGATCCTCCTTTTCAGCTTGTGGGTGGAAATTAGCCTGTAATTAATCAAATGGATGCATGATTATTTATCTCGTTTCTCTACATACTTTTTTCACTCCCTCACGTACATGACAGTTGTGGTTTATTGTCTTCTGTGTGAATGCATTTATCTTTTATTTATTTATGACCACTGAAATAATTGGGACTCTTTGTGCAAATGAGATATTGCTCAACCTCTATTTTAACCCTGCCAAAAGGGGCAGATACTTCACTGTTCATCTCATTTTTATGACAGTTGAGCCCGAGCTTTCCCATACGATATTAAAGGTATTTTACAAAACTCTGGAAATCCTGTTTGTTGTGCTGCTGAATGGAAGTTATAGTGTTTCACTTCTTGTGGCTTTTGGTGATGTTTACCTTATTTTGAATTTCCATCATTCATAAACTGCTCTCTAATTGCCCTAATTGCTTATAATTTAAAAGAATTAGCACACCACCCTCCTCCTCCCCTCCCGTCCCCCCCGTCCCCCCGCCCAAATTCACTTACTGTTTAGGGACTGTTGATTTAGGTGGATATTCCCGAACAAAGTCTTATTTGTTTCCTCCAGGGAAGGGGAGAAGGAGAAAATGATTGCGTTAATTAGTTTAGCTGCTTTGCCAGTGCTTCTTTCCCAACAAACCCTTAGGAGATGTAATGGAGAAGTATTTAATGAGCACTGTACCAGCTTTTAGTTTTCCCTCTTTGGATTGTGAAGCCCCCAAGGATGGTTCATGAATATTGAAGTTTGAGACAAATGAAATGTGTTTGCTCCCAAACGTGCAAAGGGGTGCTCAAACAGTGAGCAGCTTTAAGGGCTCTGTGGTGGAGGTGTATGAAGGTTACCAAGAGAGCCAGGCCAGGGGAGCGTGGGCCCGGAAAGAAAGGAGGTCCAGGGAAAGATCCGATTGATCTCCTGATCAGTTCTCTAATCCCAAAGCTTTCCAAGTCTTGGTTCCTTTCCAACTCTTCTGCCCCTCCTCATTCGTGCCTATTAACGCTGAACCACACAAACTCGAGTCAGGCTGGGAAAATGTCTCTTTTAACAAGAATATATGAAACACAATTATTTTATTCAACAAAAATTTTACAATTCTGTAGAAGTTAAAGGTCCATTTACTTAATGGTAACAAGGTTGCTCTCTTCTAATGCTGCCCCAGATGAACTTGTAGAAACTCAAGGATATCCTGAATCCAGCTAAAAATGATCATCATGTGTTACACGCTCAGTTCTGTGACCTGGTGGGTTTTTTTTTCCCCTGCTAAAAAAAGTCGAAAGTTTTGGCACTCCCAAGTCTGAATATCTGGATGTGTGAAAGCTACTGGGAAGTGATGGGTAAAGGGAGATGATGCTCCTGTAGCTCTAGTGTGGGCTAGAGTTAAACAGGGAAAATGTTCTTTAATACCTCTTTTTGTGCATTTTTCAGAAAAAAAGCATTGTGCGTAACTACTGAATCTAGTCAACATTCACTCTAGTCTGTAAACTCCTTCCTCTAGTCTGTAAAATACTTGTAAACAGGAATTGTCTGTACCTACTCTTTCATACAAGCACTTAGTTTAGTGCTGTGCACATACTGAGCCCTAAATAAATACAATTGAATGAATGAATGTTTTAGCAGAAATGACTTAATTAAAACTGAATTGACTTGATTTTTTTTTTTTTCATTACATTTCATGGCTTAAATGTTCAGCTCTGCAGGATTGATTGGGAAAAAGATTAACTGTCACTGTGTTATATTTGGACAGCTTCACTCCAGACCCGTCCTGTCAACTGACCTTATTCCCCCTGTGCACTTGTTATTCCCCCCACCCTCAGCCCCACAGCACTTTTGTACTTATCTGTACATATGCTCTTGTTTTGTTTTGTTGTCTGTCTCCCCCCTTCTAGACTGTGAGCTCATTGTTGGGTAGGGACAGTCTCTATCTGTTGCCAAATTGGACTTTCTAAGCGCTTAGTACAGTGCTCTTCAAAAAGTAAGCAGTCAGTAAATATGATTGAATGAATATCCATAATTTATATTAATGTTTGTCTCCCCTTCTAGACTGTAAACTCACTGTGGGCAGATAATGTGTCTGCCTGTTCTGTTATATTTTACTTTCCTGAGTGCTTATTATAGTGGTTTGCACACAGAAAGCACTCAATAAATACCATTGATTCGTTGATTGATTTCCAGATAGGGAGACTCATGCTCAGTAAACTACAGATCCCCCTTCATTGTCACGTTCGCAAACACATTTTGATATTTAAAAGAGCTTTCACAAAGGTAGGTTTAAATTCACACATACCTATGCACCTTATGTGGTTAGGTCTGCTATTTATTTTTACATATCTACTTATGTGCTTTCTAATTAATGAACCCCGTATTAATTTGGGCGTGCCACGCGAATGTTGTTTTGAAGGGTGACCTTTAGTGACACCTTACCAAATCCTCATTGAAGACACTGGAACTGAAATGCAGCCTCACAAGCTGTAGTTTCAAAGGAAAAAATAGAGTTATTTAATAATCAATCAATCAATCAATCAATCAATCGTATTTATTGAGCGCTTACTGTGTGCAGAGCACTGTACTAAGAGCTTGGGAAGTACAAGTTGGCAACAAATAGAGACAGTCCCTACCCAATAGTGGGCTCACAGTCTAAAAGGGGGAGACAGAGAACAAAATAATATAAAATAAAATAATAATTATGCACACAATCTTATTAAATATTATATAATATTCTATAAAATTTAAAATATAATATGAAATGATAATTGTACACATAATCTTTCGTGTTGCCATGGTATGCTTGTGTAATGTAAAACAGTTGCCGTCCTTCCCAGTAACCTGGGTAGTTCACTCATTCCTTCATTCAGTCGTATTTATTGAGCACTTATTGTGTGCAGAGCACTGTACGAAGCGCTTGGAAAGTACAATCCGGCAACAGATAGAGACAATCCCTAACCAACAACGGGCTCACAGTCTAGAAGGTTTAAATATCCGTTAAGCTAATGTCCCTAGGAATAACTTTTCCTAGTCATCGTAGAAATGGATATATATTTTTTTAACATTACAGAAATTTAGGGATTTCTTTAATCAAAATGAGACCAGTGATCCCAACAAGGACACATGTGTGATCATTACAGTGGAAGGGAGAATGTTTCCGGTGGACATCTTTTACTTACAGAGGTACTCTCCTGTTTAATCCTTATAAATGCTGATTTGAAGAAGGTTTCTATGCTGCAGGATGAAATAGTTCAATTAAATAGAGAAGCAGATAGAGCACGGGCTTGGGAGACGGAAGGTCATGGATTCCAATCCCCGCTCCGTCACTTGTCTGCTGTGTGACCTTGGGCAAGGCACTTGATTTTTCTTTGCCTCAGTTCTCTCATCTGTAAAATGGGGATTGAGACTGTGAGCCCCATGTGGACAGGGACTGTGTCAACCTGATTTGTTTGTATCTTCCCTGGCACTTAGTACAGCACCTGGCCCACAGTAAGTGCTTAACAAGTACCACAATTATATGCAGTTCCAGTGGAGTTCACCATTCAGAGAATGTTGCAAATTTTGGACCCAAAGCAAATTCGTGTAAGTTTCTTGGGTAAATTTTTAATCTGTTTTCAAACAGAAGTTTTCTACCCTCTAATATAAAATTACTTTGGTGGGCAGGAGAGAGGTAGTGAAGAAGATGGGGAAAGGATTGGGTAACGGAAGCTTCAGATGCTCCATTTCCCTGTCGAAAGACTTTCTGCCCTCCTGTAAGTAGGAAATACGCAAGAGCACCGTTCTCTATTCCATCATTGTGCTGGTTTTTGACGTTCAGTCAGTCTATCGGTTGTTCTTATTGAGTGCCAACGGTGGGACAAGCACTATCCTAAGCATTTGGGAGAATATAAAGGAGTTGAGACACTATCCCTGCCCTCAAGATGCTTGCAATTTAGTGACGTGTCCCATGCTAAAATAATTTACTGTTTTGGGATTTGAAGGAGATGGATATTTTGGGGAGTGCTTAAGTAATTAAGGCATATACCAAAATGCTTCAGGTGATTGCAGGTGCACAAGTGAGCAGCTTTAGACCGTAAGCTCATCTTGGGCAGGGAACGTATCTGCTAATTTTGTTGTGTTATTCTCTCCCAAGTCCTTAGTACGGTGCTCGACACATAAGCAAGTGTATGATAAGTACCATTGATTGACTGATTGATTGGTTGGTCCGAGAACTTTGAGTGGTCCATGGGAGGATGAAACCAGGGAAGAGGAGGAATTAAGTGGAGAAGGCCTTGAAGGTGGGGACAGCTATGATCTGGCAGATATGAAGAGGAAAGCGGTTCCAGAGAGGAGGAAGAGGTTGGAGATGGGAGAGGGGAGAGTGAGGCACAGTAAGTAGGTTAGCCTGGTAGGAGTGAATAATAATAATCATGATGGTATTTGTTAAGCGCTTACTATGTGCCAGGCACTGTTCTAAGTGCTGGGGTAGATACAAGGTGATCAGGTTGGAAACAGTCCCTGTCCCACATGGGGCTCACAGCCGTACTCTCTATTGTACCAGATGAGGTAACTGAGGCCCAGAGAAGTGAAGTGACTTGCCCAAGGTCACACAGCAGACAAGTGGCGGGGAGGGGATTAGAATCCATGACCTTCTGACTCGCGGGCCCGTGCTCTAGCCACTGAAGAGAAGCAGCGTGGCTCAGTGGAAAGAGCATGGGCTTTGGAGTCAGAGGTCATGGGTTCAAATTCCGCCTCCACCAATTGTCAGCAGTGTGACTTTGGGCACATCACTTAACTTCTCTATGCCTCAGTTAGTTACCACATCTGTAAAATGGGGATTAAGGCTGTGAGCCCCTCGTGGGACAACCTGATCACCTTGTAACCTCCCCACCGCTTAGAACAGTGCTTTGCACATAGTAAGCGCTTAATAAATGCCATTATTAAATGCCACTGTGCTGGGCTGAGGATGGATAACTTTTGTATACCTTCCATCCTTCTGAAGCTCTCTCTCTCTTCACATCTTCAAGACTCTTGTGAAACCGTATCTCCTCCTGGAGGCCTTTTCTGATTAATCCCTTATGTCTCCATCTGTATCCCCTCCAACTGCCACTTCAGCCCTTCTGTTGTCACCTAATCACTTGGGTGCTCATTCGCCACCGTTGCATGTGTCCCTCTTGAGGGCAGGACTCCTCTTGTACTCGACTAAGCTCTTAGTGCAGTGCTCTGCACAGAGCAAGCACTCAGAAAATGCTATTGATGCTATTGACGGATGGGGTGATTCCTGAATGATCAGAAATTTTGGCTTGTTGTGGGGAGGAATTGGTAACCCTTGAAGGCGTTCGAAGAGCGGGGAGATGTGTGCAGAACGGTGCTTTGGGAAAATAAGCCAGAGGGCAAAATTGAGGTAGGGAGTGGAGAGAGGAGAGATGGGAGAAGGCAGGTTCAGTAGGCAAGTCAGGATATGACTAGTATAGAATTGAACTCCTGAATTCCTGAACAAGGGACATTTATAGCATTTGGCTCTGCGTCTGTTTGAACAAACCTGTTCAGTTTAATTTGTCAAAAATTAAGAAAGGGAAGAATGTCATTTTCCATTCTCAGATCATAAAAATAAGCAGCGTGGCTCGGTGGAAAGAGCCCGGGCTTTGGAGTCAGAGGTCGCGGGTTCAAATCCCGGCTCTGCCAGTTGTCAGCTGTGTGACTTTGGGCAAGTCACTTAACTTCTCTGTGCCTCAGTTACCTCATCTGTAAGACTGAGAGTCCCCCATAGGACAACCTGATCACCTTGTAACCCCCACAATGCTTAGAACAGTGCTTTGCACGTAGTAAGCGCTTAGTAAATGTCATCATTATTACATAATGATAACAGTTCCGTTAAAGGGGCAGACAAAGTGCCGTCATTAACTATATTCCAATATTTATTACCTGTGGAACTGCAGGTCTAAGTTGTTAGCAAGACAGGTGATTTTTTTATGAAGATGGATACACTAGAAGTGAGGTAATGTCGGATCTTCCTGCTCCCAAAGGGAAGGGAAACAAACATTCTCAAACTTACCTCCCTACTTCTTTCCAGCCCTGTTCCAGATTATGTCAAATCGACTGTGGAAACAGTGATGAAAATTCATCAGACCGAGGGTGATGGGGATATACTGGCATTTCTTACTGGTCAGGTAATCTCACTGGGCCCTTTTTTTCCCCCCTTTAACATAATCAAATCATCATGAAGAGCCAACAATAATATTCTTGGTACTGTGTTTACCCATTCTTCTGATGTTAGTCTACACCATATGCACATACCTCATTCTCTACAAAACCGACAAACCTCTGTAGTTTGATGTAGTCCACAACACTGCTTAATTGTCAGTGAGTCATTAGTTCTGGGAGTCTCAGTTTGAGGTGATTAGTCATGTTTCAGATTTGTTACTGTAGCTTGCCTTATGGTGAGAATGAACTGGTTTGAACAATGTTCTTTAAATTCAGTTGGCCTTTTTTGTTTACCGAAAGTTAATGTTTCCGTATCTGGTCTTTGTTGTTTAAATCCCTGTTGCTCCATCCTGCTTTTCCCGTGACAATCCTTTCATCACATGCTGATGATGCTAAACAGCTTCACCTCCACAAAAGCCAGCTGATTTTCCTGGGCCCGAGTACTGGTGAAGTATAGGAATCTTCCTCAAATATATCTTCCAGTTGCAACCCTTTCCTCTTTTGCACGGTAGGGGAAATCACTGTCAAGAAAAAAGCTTATTGCACACTATATTCCTTCAGGGAGTGTGGAATGTTTTGTCGTAAATCCGAAAGCAGCACAGGAGAACGTAAGGACATTTATTAGGATTTCACCAGAAAACCTTGACCACACTGGCTGATGCCTGGCGGGTGTCCGTGCTGGCATTTCACTTAAATTGCACCATAACTACCTGCATCTACTGAGCCTGACTTTTTGAGGCTAAAGTCGATTTGCGTTTTCTTCCGGAACCCCAATGTGTATTTGATTATTCAGCTCTTTTACTTTTCATTTATTTATTCTTTTTTAATTTAGGAAGAGGTGGAGGCTGTGGTTTCCTTACTTATAGAACAGGCCCGAGCCCTGTCACGTGTTGGGATGAAAAGACATCTTCGGGTTCTTCCCATGTATGCTGGGCTTCCTTCGTATGAGCAGATGAAAGTGTTTGAAAGGGTGTCACACAGCGTCAGAAAGGTAAAACTTCCAGAGATCCCTGCTGACTTTCTTAGGATGAGGATGTAATTCTCTTTAAGACTCAGCATACGTTGGGTAGTGGTCTCTTTGATAACTTCATCCGTGGGCCTGCTGAGTTTATGTATCCTGTGGTAACTGTACTAGTTTTGAAGCGTATAGATAATAGTGCTAGATGGGCTTGAAGTGAAAACTCGTTAGATGCTGTAAATCCAGCATTTTCACTCATTTGCTTCCCCTTCTTGACCTGAGTACACCACAAAACTACCACCTGGGTACAGAAAGTGACACAAGTGTGGCTCTCCACGTGGAATGTGGAGAACTAGAAAGGTAGATAGTCCTTTGCAGATGCTGGCGCGGTTTCTCAACATCCTACAGAGAATTAAGATCTGCTTCTGGTATAAAATTCAGACCGCTCAGAGCTCCAGGTGAGAGAAATGGGGCGCAGGAAGAGTGGGGCAGCCCCACCTGGAAAAAGAGAGGTGAAGACACCGGCACCTCCCATGGATTTACCCAAGGTCTTCTGGGTGCCACTTTTCCCTGCCACCAGGGTCGGGGAAGTGGAAGGGGGAAAGGAAGCGGGCTCTTCAGGAAGGGTCAGGCATGGAGATATCTGGCAGAAGGAGACCCCCGATGCCATTTTCAGCATGTACTGTAAAATTGCTGCTAAGAATGAGGCAGCTTTGCCAATGGAAGTATAAATATGCAAGGATTTTAAATGGCTCTCCTTCACTACTGCAACTGTTTCATTGCATCATTGAAAAATCTGTAGTCAAACCCATCGAAGCAGTTGTAAGTGCAGCCCCAGATCATGAATCTTGCCCAGTGAAAGTGAAAACAGTAAGGGCAGCCGAACTGTGGGCAGGGAGTGTGTCTGTTTATTGTTGTACTCTCCCAAGGGCTTAGTACAGTGCTCCGCACACAGTAAGCGCTCAATAAATACGATTGAATGAATGAATGAATTGTATAGCCGTTGATGATATTGCCCTAGATTTGACCAGCGTGGGGAGCCGGACTGAGCCTCACACGGTCTTTGGACTCCCACAGGTGATAGTAGCCACCAATGTCGCGGAAACATCGATCACGATCAACGGGATTGTGTTTGTGATAGATTGCGGCTTTGTGAAACTTCGAGCCTATAACCCGAAAACAGCTATCGAGTGTCTCGTGGTGGTCCCGGTGTCCCAGGCGTCGGCCAATCAGCGAGCAGGGCGAGGGGGCCGGAACCGCTCCGGGAAATGCTTCAGGCTTTACACAGGTTAGTGTGTCATGGGTGAAAGGCCGGGTCTTAGCACGCTTCAACATGTCATCTTTGCCAGCAGTATCTCAAGAGGGAGTCCCTCTCCTCCTCTCAAAATCTACCCCCTTGCCTGGCTCCTTTGACCCCATACCTCATCAGAACATTTGTTCCCTCCCCTCTTCCTTCCCTGACCACCACATTCGGTTGTTGGCTTCCCCCTCTCCTCTCCTTTGACCTCCTGTAGTCACTTAAACATCCTCCGCAATTCAGGGAAGCAGAGTGGCCTAGGGGAAAGGGCACAGGGGGCCTGGGAGTAAGTTGTGCTGGGTTCTAATTCCGGCTCTGCCATCAGACCACCTCTCTCCCCACCTTCAAAACCTTAAAATCCCATCTCCTCCAGCAAGGCTTCCCTAAGCTGGTTTTTTTTTTTAATCCTACTCTCTTCCTTCTGTGTTGCCTAGGCATTGGATTTGTATTCTTTAAGCACTTAAGATTCAGCCCCACAGCACTCATGTACATACCTGTAATTTATTTGTTAATATGAATGTCTTTCTCGCCCTCTAGATTATATGCTCCTTGTGGGCAGGGAATGGGTCTGCTATATTCTCCAAAGCACTTAATACAGTGCTCTGAATACAGTAAATGCTCAGTACTACCACTGATTGATTGATCGTGGAGGACCAAACTGGAGATTGTCTACTGGAGTTATTCTAGACTTCTTTCATAGACTCAAAACTGTATCTGTCCTCTAATTCATTCAGAGACCGCAAATCTTTTCCTAATGACGTGGGCATAAAAATCTATCTGAAAAACGGGAGTCGCCCTAGGCATTTTTGAGCCCTGAAGTGTTTAGAATCCATCAGTTAACATGAGGAAAGCAGGCGGGGTGGAAGGAAGTGAGGAGGAGTAAAAGAATAAAGACAGGGTGTAGGAAAAACAGACAGACAATGGCAGTGCGTTTGAGTGTTGAGAGTCACGGCTACCATCTGTGCATCGGCACCCAGCGGAGGAGATTATGTGGTAATCAGCCTTCGGCTTCGTCTCTCTAGGCCGCCAAGCAGAAAGTGGAGGAGAAACTGTCCAATCCAGAGGTTAGCGACCTGTAGCCAGGGTAGGGCTTGTATCTTTGCCTCCCATGAAGGGGTGTGCTAACGATGGCATGTCCACTGACCGTCTTCCAGTATCCCGTCTGGTCCTGAAACAAGAAACGGCAAACCTTCATGGCCACTCCTACCCCTCCATATTGGGCACAGAGATAGGCCCACCTGAAGTACCTGAAATGGCTACCGATACTACTTAATAATAAATACTAATATCGATAATGATGGCATTTATTAAGCGCTTACTATGTGCAAAGCACTGTTCTAAGCGCTGGGGAGGTTACAAGGTGACCAGGTTGTCCCACGTGGGGCTCACAGTCTTAATCCCCATTTTACAGATGAGGTCACTGAGGCCCAGAGAAGTTAAGTGACTTGCCCTTCTAGACTGTGAGCCCACTGTTGGGTAGGGACCGTCTCCATATGTTGCCAACTTGTACTTCCCAAGCGCTTAGTACAGTGCTCTGCATACAGTAAGCACTCAATAGATACGATTGATTGATTGATTGCCCAAAGTCACACAGCTGACAAGTGGCGGAGCCGGGATTTGAACCCATGACCTCTGACTCCCAAGCTCGTGCTGTTTCCACTGAGCCAATGCTACTTCAATCAATCAATCAATCAATCGTACTTCAAGTACTTCAGCGCACTCTAGTTCTACTGTGGCATTGGAGGGAGAAGTCTCCTGGCTGTTGAATTCAGCAGCAGCGCAACGGAATCGAGGAAATGATACAGAATTTCTTCATAGGAAACAGAGATAGCTAACAGAATATGCCTCACCTTGCCTGGGGCTAAGGAGTTGTAGATAGAGGCAGCCCTCCCTACTGATGCACACATCCACATAACCACAATCAGCTGCCCAATCAATCAATCAATCAATCGTATTTATTGAGCACTTACTGTGTGCAGAGCACTGTACTAAGCACTTGGGAAGTACAAGTACAAACCCAGGGTCTCACTCTGCCATTGAGCAAGCCACACTCCCATAGCCATTTAGCCATACTGTCACTCCCCCTTACACACCCACCCACCCACACAGTTACTTGCACGCTCTTACCCATACTCAGCCACGCACACTCACTCTCGCTCATCCATACACACCTCCACTTAGCTGCCCACGGTACCCCTCACCCGTACACATCCACACTCGCCCACTCACGTGGGCTGACTAGTCACCCCCACCCCTGTGCATAATAATTAGCTTGGCCTAGTGGTGAGAGCTTGGGCCTGGTAGAACCTGGGTTCTAATCCCTGCTCTGCCACTTGTCTGCTGTGTGACTGCGGGGAAGTTACTTCACTTCCCTGCACCTCACTTCCCTCATCTGTAAATTGGGGATGAGATTCCCCATTCCTCATTCCTCATTCCCATGAGCCCTTTGTGGGACAGGAGCTCTGTCTATTCCAAATACCGTGCATCTATCCCAGCGCTTAATACAGTGCCTGCCACATAGTAAAGCGCTTAACAAATACCGTTATTATTATTATTATTATGCACAGCCAAATAGTCACTTTCCCATATACTCCTATACCTACTCTCATTGGAATATTCACACTCACCCTGTCCCATTAATACCCCACCACCCTCTGATTAGCCTGTACTTCCCAAGCGCACACAGCGCTCAATAAATACAATTGATTGAATGAATGAATGAGTGTAGTCACAGGCCCACGGACACTAAAGGAAATACCCGAGTGGATGTCTGGGTCAGTCAGGAGGCAGAAGGAGCAGCATGACTTAGTGGAAAGAGAAGCGGCTTGAGATTCACAGGTTGTGGGTTCTAATCCCAGCCCTACCACTTATCAGCTGTGTGCCACAACTTCTCTGCACCTCAGTTTACCTCACCTATAAAATGGGGATTAAGACTCTAAGCCCCATATAGGACAACCTGATTACCTTATATCTACCCCAGCGCTTAGAACAGTGCTTGGCACATAGTAAGCACTTAAATACCATCATCATCATCATCACCAGAAGGGTCTTTCCTTGCCAAGGATCTTCACTGGGGCTGGCAGGAACAGGAAGTGAGGAAGTGGGGAGAGGAGAAGAAACTCCTGCCTTGGCAGTTCTGATACCAGAGTTTTAGAACAAATGGGGACAGACAGATGGGAATGGCACTTTGGCACTGGCACTTTGGCTGGGGGAAAAACAGGAGGAAGGGGTTGATCACTGTTGCTACAGGGTCTCTAGATCCTGGAGTAGGAGGAATGGGATCTTTGGAGGAGAGCAGGAAAGCTTGGTCACTGGGGGGTGGGTAGTTTTGTGGCAGAAATAGCAAAGAGATAGAAGGGGCAAAGGCAAGACCTATCCAGGGGTCCATTTACATCCCCCCCTACTCCCCAGCACCCCCAGAAGAAGGGACTACAGCAGGGGAGAGGTCAGTCAATCGTATTGAGTGCTTAATGTGTGCAGAACTCTGCACTAAGCACTTGGGAGAGTACAGTAGAACGGAGATGGTAGACACGTTCCCTGCCCACAACGAGCTTACAGTCTAGAGGGGTAGACTGGCTTAGGGGAGGCATGTGTGAAGCCCTCCAAGCCACCAATCCCTCTGCTTGCTTGTGACTCAGAGAGCTAGTCTCACTCTATTCATATTCTATTCACGTGTTTTATTTATTGAGTGCTAACTGTGTGCAAAGCACTGTATTTATATGCATGGGGGTGGGAGAGGAGAAGGAGTGAAGGAAAGAGAGTGAGGGAGGGCAGGAGAAAAAGAGGGAGAACAATTTCTATCAACCAGATTTCAAAATGTTGAGTGGGTAGCTCAGGGCAATCCTTCTTTTGCACCAGTGATGTAACTTTCATCCCAAAGCTTGACTGCAGTTTCCCTGAAGCTCTAAAATACGGTCATATGTGGTCTGCCATTGGGCTTTTGGGTTGTGCAGAAGTTGCAGTTTTAGTTGTGTCGTGTGCAAGAGACCAGGTGTATTTAGCTCTGGCTAAAGAGGAGGTGTGACTTGGTAGGAGGGAACCTTGCCAAGTCTCCACTGCCTGGGTAGTTTCTCCATACTTTAATTGAATGCATTAGACTTTAAAGATAATGTAATGCAGTCAACTTGCCTGTTGATGTGGCTGCTTGGTTTTTTTTAGCTAGGTTGAAGTCTCTGCGGCTGTGCCCCTCCGATGGAATGTGCTTTTTGACTTGATGGTTTTGTGAGTGGGTTAGGTAGTTTTCAGTCGTCCCAGATTCTTGGGATGCCCTAGTTCTGGGGCACTTTTCTGCCAGCGACCCAGATGTAGATAGCATCCTCTTTGATAATGGCTTCATTTGACATCACATTTGATACTCCTTTGGGGAGAGCCCTAGAAACAAGTGAGCAGGCTTGGGGTGGACACATTATGGGGCAGAGTTCTTTTCTACATTACGATGAAGCAAACTCTGAAGATTTTATTGGAAAAAATAGGCTAAAACCCAACTGGGTTTAGAGTTTTTAGAGTTTTAGAGTTTTCTGGGGGATAGAAGAAACTAGTTCTGTGTTTTAAAAACAACAACAACAAAACCCTCACTCTCCAGGACTGGCACGTACAAGACCCAATTTCTTCACTGACGCATACCCCTTGGTTTCTTTTCGTGTTGTAGACTTTGAGGAGGCACTGATTATTTCTGTAAAAGCCCACAGCAGTTACGGTCACGTGAAAAGAAAGTATTTTCAAAAGAGCAACATTTTAAAGAAAGAAAGAAAATCTCTATTAAAGGTCAGCAGTATGCATAAATGGTTTTGGAAACATTAAATGATATAGATCTGGGGCAGTTGCCCTCACTCTTTTAGGAGGCAGTGTGGTTTAATAGAAAGAGCCCTGATTCTTCTACTGGTCCATAGGTGACCTACAGCAAGTCATTTATCCCCTTTGCTCCTCAGTTTCCTCAGGACTGAATGAGATACTTTCTGGGGAAGAACTTTGGTAAATAAAACTCGGTGCCGATTCACTTTCTCATTGAAGAAAGTGAAGAAAGAAGAGCGTGGCCTAGTAGAAAAAGGCACAGGCCTGGGAATCAGGACCTGGGTTCGAATCCCAGCTCTGCCACTTGTCTGCTGTGTGACCTTGGGTTGTCACTTATTAAGGCATGATTATTAAGCCATTAAATTATTAAGTCACTTCACTTCTCTGTGCCTCAGAAACCTCATCCGTAAAATGGGGATTACCACTGTAAGCCATATATGGGGCAGGGACCTGATTTTTCTGTATCTACCCCAGCGCCTGGCTCACAGTAAGCGCTTAAAAAATAGCCCTTAAAAAATAGTTGAAATTTGGTTATAAAGTGAAGGACTCATTTGATTTGAAATATTGTTCTCAAAGAATGTGGATTTCTCACCCGCAGAGGAAGACTTTGACAAATTGCCTCAATCCACTGTGCCCGAGATGCAACGCAGTAACCTGGCTCCTGTCATCTTGCAGCTCAAAGCACTAGGAATCGACAACGTGCTCCGATTCCACTTCATGTCGGTGAGTTCTGGAAGACACGGGAAACTTAGAAGACATTTCGTGCCTTTTGGAAGGGGAGCAAAAAAACCACCCTTTATCTTTGGGTTTACAAATGATTTCCTTGATGCAAAAACCCACGGTCATTAATTTTAATACTGAAGGTGTTTATTTCACATTTACCATATGCCAAGCGCTGTACTAAACACTGGGGTGGATACAAGATAATCCTGTTGGACATAGTCCCTGTCTCTCCTGAGGCTCACTCTGTAAGAGGAAGGGAGAACAGGTATTTTATCCCCATTTTAGAGATGAGGGAACTGAGGCACAAGAAGATTAAGTGACATACAAGATTATATAACAGGAAAGTAGCTAACACTAGAGCCCAGGTCTCCTGAATTCAGTCCCTTGCTTTTTTCACTAGGCCACATTCCTACTTCATTTCTCACAGTTTTGATCAACTGAGTTAAACAGCATGGCCTAGTGGAAAAAGTATGGGCCTGGGCTCATTGTAGACAGAGAATGTGTCTGCTTATTGTTATATTGTACTTTTCCAAGCACTTAGTACAGTGCTCTGCACACAGTAAGTGCTCAGTAAATATGAATGAATGAATAACTGAGTGAATGGAAGTCCAAGGACCTGGGTTCTAATCCTGGCTCTGCCACATGCTTGCTGTGTGACCTTAGTCAAGTCACTTAACTTCTCTGTTCAGTTCCATTCTGTCTCCAACTTAAACTGAAAGCCCCATGTGGGACAAGGACTGTGTCTAACCTAATTGACTTGTATCCACCTCAGTGCTTAGATCAGTGTTTGATATAGTAACATAGGAAGAGCTTAACAAATGCCATAAAAAAAACAAAACCCCAAACCACAGTGCTGTGTGGTCTAGTGCTTTTCAAAGTGGAGAGAGTTGATGAAGTTAGGTAGTAGAATTAGATTGTTGTGAAAAATGTCAGTGGGATTGTTTGATAAACCTCCTCGAGACTCAAAATTACTACCCATCTTCTATAATAGTGAACATTTCTGGAAATTTGACTCCATCCCATCTTCCTCAATTTGCAAAGATTCCTTTGTAGTTTTGTAACCAAGTGCTTCTGTTGATTCATCCAAGATCATGGCAGTTTTCACAGGGCCTCTTAGTCTTTTCATATCGGCATTGAAATATTTTTTTTCTGATAATGGTTTCTTCACAGCCTCCCCCAGCCCAGTCAATGGTTCAGGCTTTGGAGCTACTGTATGCACTGGGAGGTGAGGATTTGTTTGTTTGTTTGTTCTGCTCAAGTAATGTTGACTAAGAGTAACTCTTCCCTAAAATGGATGCATTTTAAGTTTGACTAAATGTTAATTTTGGGGTCTTGAAAAGTTAATTCTGGGAACTTAATTCTGGAAACCTCTAGGTGTTCTAAAGACCCATTTTTTGTCAGGGCACCTTACTTCTAATGTGAAACACAGTACATTGTTTCTTCCCTAGGGTTTGGTTTCTTGATTGGTTGACATTATTTAGACATTGAATTTATTATGCAATGAGGGCCATCTGAGATTTGGTTGTAGCCACTAATTAGTTTAGCTATAACCAAAATAGAATTTGGAACAGAATATCCTGAGGTAGGTCACCCTCCCACCTCTGCTCAGAACTTAAAATATAGAACATTTTTAGTGTTTTAGGATTGTTCTTTATTGGCAGTTTGCTGCCAATAAATTAATAAATCAATTAATAAATTAATGGTGGTTGCTGGACCTCCGTTAGCCCTGTCCCCAATCAATAGTATTTATTGAGTAATCACTCTATACAGAGCCGTGTTTGGGAGAGTACAATAGAGTTAGTAGATTTGACCCTGCCTTCTTTAAAAGGTGAATCAGAATAAGTTGACGTCTTAATTTATTAGTGGACTCAAGCTATTTAAAGTGTACTGGGATGTCTTAGAGTTGTTGAATTTAGCCTCCAAGTCATTTTTGTCACCTTTCACTTTATTTTAATCGACTGTCTAAACACTAGTTCTATTTTGCTTAGGGACTGAGTTGATTTAGAATTTAGTAAGACCGGCAGTCTTTTTGAATCTAAACAAAGAAAAAGACCTAAAGTACTGAAAACTCATTTCTTAAAAGAGGCAGTTGCGATTAAAAATGGTTTGCAGAGTCAATCTGGCATATTTCTTCTTCTTTTTGCTAAACAGGCCACTGTCATTTTTAGAAATTTGTGAGGCTGCCCATTTTTCTGTCTGAATTATTCGGTGCAAATGCATATAAGAGTGTCTCATGAGGAGAAAAAAAAGCTCTTGTAAACAGTAAATGAAATAACACACCCAGGAAAACAGCTAATGTCAAGTACCGACAAGTGCAGTTCATCAACGGTGTCAGCATCAACAGAAATCATGTCAGAAAAACCCTTTAGAGTTAAGCCAAGCAGAGTTAAAGCCAGAGCCATTGATATGCTTCGAGCCAGAACAGGTGTAAATGTTTTGGATTTGGGATTAGGACATGGGTTTGTTCTAAAGATTTAATGATTAGTTTGATCAATTCTTGTGGGTTACAAAATTAACATTTGTTTATTAGATGGGTTGATGCTTAAGCATTAGTTGTTTGACAAGATCTGGCTTAGTACCTTAAATGAGGCATCAATCAGTTAGTCAATCCCATTTATTGAGGGCTTACTGGGAGCAGAGCACTATAGTAAGTGATTGGGAGAGTGCAATAGAACAGAGTTATAGTGTAATATCCAGTTGTATCCCGGGCATCAGTTACTATTAGTCTACAGGCTGAAATTTTGCATCTTCAGGGAGTCAGAAAAGATGTTACTCTCCTGAATTATTGTGAAGGTTGTATTCCACGTTTGGATTAGTACAGTAAGGTGTGACTCGGAACTCACAGGAAATAGAGGTTTGCAGGAATGCTGAACCTGAGTAACCACTGAGTAACCATTTCACCTTTGGTAAGGTAATAATGTGGAGGTTATTTTCTTGTATTTTTCTATCTCTGGGACAACCCAAGAGTGATTTGGCTAAATGTAATTTGCCAAGTTACTTTGCTTGCAGTATGTTTCTTGAAAGCTTGTCTCTGTGACTTCAGTATCTGTATCGGCTTTTTTGCCCCTTTCATAACTTGATTCTTAGGGATGATAGTCAGTATTGGAGTGTAAGCTTGTTGTGGGCAGGGAATGTGTCTTTTATGTTGTTATATTGTACTTTCCCAAGCACTTAGTACAGTGCTCTGCACCTAGTAACCACTCAATAAATGCAATTGACTACCTGGCCACAGAACAGGTTTTTTTTTTTTTCCGGTTTAAAAAAAAGCAAAAAAAACCCCTCCCGTAAGATATACAGGACAGTGAATTCAGTTCTTCCTGGGAACTTTTGAGTTGTATTAAATGGAATCCAGCGGTCCCTTTCCCCCAGTTTCATTCAAACAGGTATTGTACAGTCCCAAGCGCTTAGTATAGTGCTCTGCACAGAGCAAGTGTTCAATAAATATGATTAAATGAACAAGTGACTCTGCTTTCTAACTGCAAGGTTTATTTCTCCGGCAGGGTTGGACAAACACTGTCATTTAACCGAACCTCTCGGTATAAGGATAGCAGAATTCCCCTTGAATCCCATGTTTGCAAAAATGCTTCTCGAATCAGGTAAGGCATCAGGGGTTGGTCATTTTATTTGGGTAGAGGAGAGATTGGTTCCAGTATATTGGAGACTTCAAACCTGTGAAGTGGCCTTGGATTCTGGTTTACAATAATAATAATAATAATTACGGTATTTGCTAAGCACTTACTATGCGCCAGGCACTGTACTAAGCACGGGGGTGGCCACAAGGAAATCGGGTTGGACATACAGCAGAGCTAGCCAGTGGTTCAAACAGGTGGGCCGCGGGAGCGTGTCATGGGTAGGGAATGTGTCCGCTAACTTGGTATTATTGTACTCTCCCAAGTGCCTAATACAGTGCACCTAGGAGGCACTCAATAAATATCATTGATTGAGAGACTGCTGGAGAGGATGGGCAGTGGACAAACAAGGGAGCAGTCAGTCGTATTTATTGAGCGCTTACTGTGTGCAGAGCACTGTCCTAAACGCTTGGGAGGAGAACGGGATGCTTATTGGGCTGAAACTGCTCTGCATGTCTAGGCTTCCTGATTATTGCCATCCTTGCTATATTAGTATTGTGTACAATTTGCTGTATTCATAGGACTGTCAGCTCTTTAAGGCTCAATTAAAGCCGGGAATGTTGGTGAATAGCAACTGCCTCCAGTCACACAAGAGTATTTATTGAGCTCCTGCTGCTGCTACTTCTACTACTCAAAATAATAGTTTGGTATTTGAGAAGTGCTAAACGCCTAGCATTGTACTAAGCACTGGTAGAGATACAGGGTAATCAGGCCAGACACACTCCCAGACCCACGTGGGGTTCACACTCTAGGTGGGAAGGAAAATAGGTATTGCATCCCCCTCTTACAGATGAAGAAACTGAGGCACAGAGAAATTAAAGTGACTTCTGGGAGTCAGAAGGATCTGGGTTCCAATCCCAGCTCCACTACTTATCTGCTGTGTGACCTTAGGCAAGTCGTTTACCTTCTTTGTGCCTCATTTGCCTCATCTGTTAAATGGAGATTAAGACTTTGAACCCCATGTGGGACATGGACCGTGTCCAACCTGATTTCGTTGTATCTTACCCCAGCCCTTAGAATGGTGCCTGGCACATAACAAGCACTTAATACCATTAAAAAAAAAATAACTTGCACAGGATCACCCAGCAAGCAAGTGGTTGAGCCAGGATTAAGCCTCAGGTTCTGTGATTCCCAAGCCCTGGCTCTTTCCACTGAGCCATTCTGCTGTGCCCCGATTTGTTGTTCGCTTGAAATCATGTGTGGAGAGCTGAAGTTTTTGGGAGGGAGCACCATAAGCATTTCTACAAGGCCACCACCACGTCTGATCTCAGTTAATTATGAAAAAAAAAAGAGTGGCATTATGAATCAAAAACATGCAAATGAAACCTTCTATCTGCTACCATCTGCCTTTATTGCTGACTGACAGAACATAATGTTCTGGATTATGATTAAGACCAGTCAAGGATGGCTAAATTTCCGATCTTGGATGCCCCAAATACCCTGGGATATTGCTTAACCGCAATGCAATGGGAGACAAAATGGGGTGTGGCGGGGTGGGGCATTACTAACCCCTCTTCCCAACTGAGGCGGGTGGAATAGATTTGGGGATAGGGAGGGTCCGGGACTCGGAACTATTTTACCTTCATCTCCTTCTGCCCCTACCTCCCTGGGTCCGGTCATTCCGCCCCCGCCACCCCCATTCCCAGGGGAGGGAGCCCAGGGCATCTGTTTCCTGGCTCTAACATTTCCCTCTGGGGAGGAGGGTACAAGACTTCCCCAAATTCAAGATCTTGATTCAAGATTTGAATCTCCAGCAGTGGCCACTGATGGAGCCCACCATGATGTGTACACACGCACATACACATGCACACGCACGCATGTACCCACCCCTTCGTCTGCTGGAACCTGGAGGCCAGATCATCATGGCTGGGAGCATCAGGAGTTTAACGCAAATACTTCCAAGGCCTTTCCTGGCACTTCCTGGTTAACCGGAGAATAGCAGCCTTTATCGGCTTAAAATTCCTTCATGCCTCCCACACCTCTTATACCACAAATACTCCCTCACGTGGCAAAATAGGATCTTTTAGCTTTGGAAATTTTCCTTTTACAGCAGTAGTAATGTAACTTAGGTATGTCCTTCAAGTAGCAGGAAGACTTGAGGAAGAAGATCCATGTCCTCACACTGAGTCATCCCAAGCTATTAATTAAGATTGTTTTGCTACCTATTTTGCAGGAAACTTTGGCTGCTCCCAGGAAATTTTGAGCATTGCAGCCATGATGCAGATTCAGAATGTCTTTGTGATCCCGCCAAATCAGAAGGCTCAGGCTGTGAGTTCAATTTCAACTCTCACATCAATTCAGTGTATTTAATTCTGCCCCTTGTTTAATGTGTCCATTAGGTCACCAACAAAGTCATAATAATAATAATAATAATAGTAGTAATAAAACTAGCGATGTTAATCACGTACTAGGTGCCAAGCACTTTGTTAAGTGCTGGGGTACGTGCAAGATGATCAGGTCAGACACAGTCCCTGTTCCACATGGGTCACACCATCTAAGATGGAGGGAGAACAGGGAGAACTCCTCATATTTCAGGTAAGGAAACTGAGGCCTAGAGAAGTGAAGTCACTTGCCCAGTGTCACATAGCAGGCAAGTATTAGAGTGGGAGTTAGAATCCAGGTCCTTTGTCCCCCTTCAGGCCTTTGTTCTTTCCACTAGACCACCCAGCTTCTGGACCATGCCAGAGCATCACCAACCAAAGACTACTTGAGAGGTGCTTTGGTTACTGTGTATCTGATTTAGAAAAGAAGGCTCTTTCTCAAATCTTGTCTTCTCTTATGCTGTCATCTCCGATCCATAGCAACGCCAAGCACACGTCTCTCCCAGAACGCCCCACTCTCCATCTGCAGTCACTCTAGTTGTGTATCCAAAGAGTTTTCCTGGTAAAAATGCAGAAGTGGTTTACCATTGCCTCCTTTCGTGCAGTAAACTTGAGTCTTCGCCCTCGATTCTTTCCAATGCTGCTGCTGCCCAGCACAGATGAGTTTTGACTTGTAGCAGATTGCCTTCCACTCGCTAGCTACTGGCCAACCTAGGAATGGAATGGGTAGGCCTCTGCTTGACTCTTCCTCCCTCAGCCAAGACTGGTAGAGTACTGGAAACTCTCCAGGTGCGACCCTGAGAGGATCTTTCTCAGATAGCCTCATCTCTTTTTAATATAGGAGAACTCAGATCTGCAACCCATCAGGTTCAAATAAAGAGAATGTCCAGGTTTCCTCTGAACAAGAAAAGAATTTGGGGAGCTCAAACTCCCCCTTACAAGGGGGTTGATCGTATCCATGGAGACTGCCCTCCCAGCTGGCTTTAGAAAGGGTGGCAGAACGCTTCACTCCCTTTCCTTGGAAGTCAGGGTTCTTTACAGGGTCTTGTATAATAATAATAATAATAATAGTATTTGTTAAGTGCTTACTATGTGCCAAGCACTGTTCTAAGCACTGGGGTAGATACAAGGTAATCAGGTTGTCACACATGGGGCTCACAATCTTATTCCCCATTTTACACATGAGGGAACTGAGGCACAGAGAAGTGACTTGCCCAAAGCCACACAGCTGATAAATGGTGGAGCCGGGATTAGAACCCATGACTTCTGACTCCCAAGCCCGTGCTCTTTCCACTAAACGACGCTGCTTCTCGTAGCAAGAGGGATGGGATGTAATCTGACCTCATGTCATTTGGGGGTGGGGGTGCCCAGCTCGTTCCCACTTGCCATTCCATTCTCCCACTTCACCTCTCATGAGAATTTGAAGGGTGTTTCGGAGGAGTCTGGAAAGTGATTTTTCACCTTCGCTTTCTTCCAGCAAAGAATCAGTGCAGCCTAGTAGAAAGCCCAGGCTTGGGAGTTGGAGGACCTGCACTATAAACCTAGCTCAGGCACTTGTTTGTTGCAGGTCCTAGGGCAAGTCACTTAACTTCTCTGTGCCTCAGTTACCTCATCTGTAAAATGGAGATTAAAGCCTCTTCCATGCTGTCTAGACTGTGAGTCCCGGGGGGGACAGGGAATCTGTCCAATCTGACTATCTTGTGTCTACCCCAGTGGTTATTACAGTGTTTGACACATAGTGAGAGTTTAACATATACCATTAAAAAAAAAAAATCAGGGAGGAAGATGTTCTTCCCTCTGCTGCAGCTCCTAAGGGTGCCCAGTAGCACCTTTGAGAACTTGAAGAGAATGAATTGGTAATATACTGGGATTCTTTCAAGAAAAATTAACAATACCTTAGAGATTTGCAAGAAGTAAACATTTAGATTTTTCCCTTAATACATGCTATTACTACTGTTACCCTTCAGGCAAGTCACTAATCCCAGAACTTTCATTAGACTTTCAAAAAGTTCCCCAAGGAAACTTCTGAGATCTGGAACCCTCCATTGCAAATTAGAATACCCCCTAGAAAGTCAGAATCAATCTTCATAGTGAATTGAGGAGAGTTCTGAAGTTGTTTAATATTGTTGATTTAGCCTAGGAGTAAAACTTGGGAATGAAGAAAAGTAAACCCCAGTGGTTACATTTGAATATCTGAGTGAAAATATAGCCGGATAAACATTGATAAAGTACACCATCTTCTTTCAGATCCGGCAACACCGAAAATTTGCTGTGGAAGAAGGTGACCATCTCACTATGCTTAATGTGTATGAAGCTTTTGTCAAAGTAAGCAACAGGAGAGCCCTAGAAGTTTAGGATTATGCACATGATGATCAGCGTAGCTGTTTTTTTTCCTGGCACCTCTTTTTGTATCATAAGCCCTGTTTAATGTGCATCACCTGCTCAGCCTAGAAGTGTGATACTGACTGACAGAACAGGGAGTTGACTTATTTCCGTGCAGTCTTCAAGTTTTTCTGACTTGAGATGGTTTAACGCAACTAAAGCTGACTGACTGCCTGTCAAGCCACACATATCCCCAGCTTTTCTGACCGTGTCTTCTTGTTGCTACGGAGTTATCGGACCTGAACCTGAAATTCTTTGCATTTAGATTCTGAGCTAAATGTGTCCACGTGTGTTTCAGTTGGGTTTTATGGCTGAGTGAAGTGGGTGTGCCTGCAAACGGCAATCGCACCCCACAAAACTTACCCAACAGCCTGGTAGGTTACAACAATACAAGGGTTTATGGTGCACGTGCCACTTATCCCATGCACTCTTGGCACTCTGTTTTGAAACCTTAAGAATTTTCTCCAGGTGCTTACGTGTTCCAAACCTTAATCTTGCTGGCATTAATACTAGGCAGAAATAAGACTCTGTTTTAAGACTGGAACTAGAAATAATTGAATCTGCTGTGGGAAGAAGAGAGGGAGGGAGGGAGGGAAACTTAAATTGAAGATAATCCCTTCAGAGGTGAAATTTATTTTAAAAAGTGAGTTTGCAAAGGCTGATCTAGAGCTGAACCTGCCATGCACACACACAGGCTGTTGCACTGTGCTTTCCACCTGTCTTCCCTCTGACTGAGTTTGGAAGTAATGGTACTCTACAGTTCTGCATTTCTTTTCTTCTTAAACACTCTTTACAAAGATGTTATTGCGCCCTTAGAACATATATGACTACAGTTCCAGTTTGGATAAGTGGAGGTGTAGAAAAAAATTAAATGTTTTGTCAATGTTCTTTCATATATACCCGAGTTACTTATGGAAGAACAGAATCCTCCTGATTGACAGTTCTGCTACAAAAGCATGATTAAGAAAGTACTGTGTGTATTGGGAATCAGTGGAAATGGGAAGCGCCCAATTGCTAACCCGACCAGGAAATCTGAAGTCCATTGGGCAAGCAAAATTAGAGGGAAGAGAAAATAGCCCTCTCAAATGCTGCAATCCCTGGGTGGCAAAAGCATTTCTCTCAGTTTGTAATTTTACCATTGTCTTGTTTGCCTTCCAGCATAGTAGGAATTCACAGTGGTGTCAAGAGCATTTCCTTAATTACAAGGGGCTGGTCAGGGCCACTACAGTGAGGGAACAACTGAAAAAGCTTCTTGTCAAGTTTAAAGTACCAAAGAAATCCAGTGAAGGTAAGAGTATATTAGCTGCAGAACTCCTGCTTTCTGTGGTTCATTGGTTTTGTGCTTAGTGTCTCTTTTAAGTATATGAGTCAGTAGGGTAAGCGTGAGAATGTGTACATAAATTTGCGCACACTCAAATATATTTGCCAGACTTAGGGCCCACTAAAGCCTATAGTTCTCTCCATAAGATTCGGGGTCATCCTAATTGAATAATTGAAGCAGGCAAATTAAATGATAGATGCAAGTTCTGTTTAAGTTATTCTCCCAGAGTCAGTTTTTGCCCCATCCTGGGCTGAGCTACTTTGGAAACTGGAAGAATGTAAGTGATTTGGTATGCTTGAATGGATAAGTTTGTGCTTAAAAATTCCGTCCTTTTCAACTTCATACGAGTGTCCTCCCCCATGCCATTTCTCTGTGAAGGGAAAAGTTCTTGATCACTTAGCACATAAAAAGGAGTACATCTTTTCCCAGACTCACGTATGGGTTCTCTTAATTCAGGTGACCCAGATCCTGTTCTGAGGTGTATCGTCTCCGGATTCTTTGCCAATGCGGCCAAGTTCCACTCCACTGGAGCCTATAGGTACCATTGTTCTCTTAATCAATCAGTAATTGCATTTATTGGGTGAACACCCAGTGAATGCAGACAACACTGTACTGAGTGAGTATGGGAGGAATTCCTCCAGCTCCTGTCATGGAGGAATTTACAGTCTTAACGTGGGAGTCTGGGAGACATAAATCATTTACAAACAGTGGGAACAAGAGTGAAAAAGGACCGAACTAACAAGGGAATGGAAAAATGAATATGTGTCTGAAAGAGAGCAGATAAATCTATGGATATATAAGTGCTGTCGAGAAATGTTAAAGGTTTTTGTTCCTTTCAAAGGCAGGGTCTACCGCAGGCAGATGATTATAGAGTTGCCATTCCATATATTGGATTAAGCTAATTATTTTTCTGTTTTGAAAACTGATTCTCAGAAGTCTAGGAAAGGCATTCTGCCAGGGGTTTTTGATTGTTTCTGAGATAAATGATAAATCTTCTGCACTTGGAAGGTGGAAGATTGGACATAGCTCAGTTCTGGGATTCTGGGAATGTACCATCTTACAGTGTTAGGTCAATAACAAACTCAGAAGTCTAGGCTCAAGTAGTGAGACCTGTATTGTTAGATAATTAGAAGAAAAAGGAGTTATCCACAAGTTAATCTTTTTTTTTTCTTTTTTTTACCCTCCTTCCTTCAGTAAATATTCTTGGCCTTTGGTTGGGGGCGGAATAAAGAAAGCAACCCCAGTGATAGGCTGAGGGAATCGAAGGTGGGGAAGAAATATTTGCCCAAATTGTGTCTATTTCATCGTATATCTAGGTAATTCATATCATTTACATATTTTGTGTGGTTGCAGACATTTGCCAAAAGACCTCTTGCGCCGCTAAACGAGTCTTAAATGTAAATTGCATAACATTCTTTTATTTTCAAGGACCATTCGAGATGACCATGAATTGCACATCCATCCCACTTCAGTGCTGTATGCAGAGAAACCACCTCGCTGGTAAGATGTGCTGCACTGGTTAATCTCTGATGCTCAATCATTAACAATTTAGAGAAGCAGCGTGGCTCAGTGGAAAAGAGCACGGGCTTTGGAGTCAGAGGTCATGGGTTCAAATCCCAGCTCTGCCAACTGTCAGCTGTGTGACTTTGGGCAAGTCACTTAACTGCTCTGTGCCTCAGTTACCTCATCTGTAAAATGGGGATTAAGACTGTGAGCCCCCCGTGGGACAACCTGATCACCGTGTAACCTTCCCAGCGCTCAGAACAGTGCTTTGCACATAGTAAGCGCTTAATAAATGCCATCATTATTATTATAGCTCCATTTCTACAACAGGAAGACTGGACTGATTATTTTAAGGAGAATCGCAGTTGAGATTATATCTTTGTAAAAGGCACTTTAAATACAAAACATCAGATTGTGACACTCGGGATTTACCTACCTACTGAGAATCAATCAGTAGTTTTTATTGATCGCTTACTGTGTGCAGACACTAAACTAAGTGCTTGGCCAGACATTCCCACTAGTAAGGGTGATTCATTTTAATCCCACCCAAAAGGCTCCGATTCACAGATTGGTCTCTTCGTGATGTGGATTTATGCAAGAGTGTAATAGTTTTAAAGTATTTTGGAGGCATTCAGAAAAATCACAAAACTTCAGATTTCATGGAAAACCCCATCCCGGTCATATAATCTCATGGAATGATGAGGGAGGATTTTTCATATGAAATTTTCAAATGGAGTTTGGTTCAATTTTCCGATCACAACAGGGTGGTTGCAGGAATTGCAGGATTTGTTTTGAAAACAGTGATTTACCGAATGCAGAACCAATCTAAGTCACCTTATTAGCCAAAGGGTAGGTGGGACAGATTAATAATAAAAAATTGTGATTGTTCCCATATTGATTGAATTAGAATATTACCTTTCCATTCAAAGTGCAGTAATTGTCCTTCCTATCTCACAGCAATTGTAGATTGAAGGCCCCAAGAAATGTAAAATTTTTGGTGAATCATGGCTTTTAAGAATTTTTTTATGGTATTGTTAAGTGCTTACTATGTGCCAAGCACTGTACTTAGTGGTGGGGTAGATACAAGCTTATCAGGTTTGACACAGTCCATGTCCCAGATGGGGCTCACAGTGTTAATCCCCATTTTACTGGGGATTAAGTAACTGAGGGACAGATAAATTGCCCAAGGTCACACAGCAAACAAGTGACTGAGCCGGGATTAGAACCCAGGTCCTTCTGACTCCCAGGACTGTGCTGTATCCACTAGGCCATGCTGCTTCTCAGTATCTACTGCTTAAAACACCGTGGTGCTGCTCTCTGATTTCAGGGTGGTCTACAATGAGGTGATTCAGACTTCAAAATATTATATGAGAGATGTGACTGCTATTGAATCTTCATGGCTCCTGGAATTGGCCCCTCACTTCTACCAACAAGGAACGGTACGAATCCCCAGAGCCCATCCATCGCAGAAATTTCCACTTTTACTGGTCTTGTTCACTAAAGTTTGTATTTTCAACCGGTTGGGGAAGTTAACTTTTGAGTTGGCGAAAGAAATAAGATCCTCCAAAGTGAACAGGTGGCTTCTCTTGAAGTAAAACTGATGAAATATATGGAGGCAAGAAAGAACAAGCAATTCAAATAGGAATCAGGGACTCTAATTCCCGTTTGAACTATAGGTCTTTTAATTCCATGTATATATTTACAGATAAACCGGGGAAAGCATTATGCCCACCCTATTCCTTGTGGTAACAAAGGAATTAGCAGTTGTTTCTAAGAGTATACATAATCAATCAATCAATCAATCATATTTATTGAACACTTATTGTGTGCAAAGCATTGTACTAAGCGCTTGGGAAGTACAAGTTGGTGACATATAGAGACAGTCCCTACCCAACAGTGGGCTCACAGTCTAAAAGGGGAAGACACACACACACATACGAAGTACAGATGAAGTACATCTGTAAGTACTATAAGTACATCTGTAGTACTCATGGTACTCCCTGGGAAAATAAAGGAATTATCCATTCCTATATATAGGAATATACACATATGTATATATATTATCTGTAAAATGGAGATTGAGTATATATGTATTAGTACAGTCCCTGGCACATAGTAAACCCTTCAAAAATACCATTATTATTATTATTATGTATAAGTACTCTTAGAAAGAATTGCTAATTCCTTTTTTCGCCCCAGAGAGTTGCATGGGCAAAATGCTTTCTCAGATTTATATATAGCTCTATATATTCCCATCATGTACTTGGAGATCGTCGGGCAAAGGAATTTTCAGTGCATAGGATTGTGATGCTTATTTTATTTTATTTTTTGATGGTATTTGTTAAGTGCTCAGTATGTGTCAAGCACTGTTCTGAACGCTGGGATAGATACTGGTTAATCAGGCCGGACGCAGTCCCTGTCCCGTAAGGGGCTCACAGCTTAAGTAGGTAGGAGAACAGGTATTGAACCCCACCTTGCAGTTGAGGAAACTGAGTCAGTCAGTAAGTCAAGGTCCCACAGCAGGCAAGTGACAGAGCTGTGGTTAGAACCTAGGTCCCTTGGCTCCCAGGCCCGTTCTCTCTCTACTAGGCCACACTGCTTCCCACAGTGTTCCTTCCTTCCTTCCTTCCTTCCTCCCTCCCTCCCTCCCTCCCTCCCTCCCTTCCTTCCTTCCTTCCTTCCTTCCTTCCTTCCCTCCCCTTCCTTCCTCTTCCATCCCCCCATCTTACCTCCTTCCCTTCCCCACAGCACCTGTATATATGTATATATGTTTGTACATATTTATTACTCTTTATTTTACTTGTACATATCTATTCTATTTATTTTATTTTGTTAGTATGTTTGGTTTTGTTCTCTGTCTCCCCCTTTTAGACTCTGAGACCACTGTTGGGTAGGGACCATCTCTATATGTTGCCAACTTGTACTTCCCAAGCGCTTAGTACAGTGCTCTGCACACAGTGAGCGCTCAATAAATGCGATTGATGATGATGATGATGATATTCCGAGGATCTGAGCGAGCATGACAAGTCTCCACCAGAGTGGAGTGTAGCTGTGCCTATTAACAGCTGCATTCATCTATTTTAGATCCAGCTGGAAGCTTGGGGCCAAGCTATTGTCTGGTTTTCATTATTGCTGTTGGTTGAGCTTTCTCCCCCCTCAGCACTCTGATGATTAGCTCACGGCAGAGGGCCATGAACTGGAGCCAGAGTTTCTTCTCACAGCACTTCTGTGCAGTATCCAGCTTTCGGTTTGTCATCTTCGTTTGGAGATCCCTGATTAGTTCCCCACCACAAAAGTTAAACCTTTCCTATTAATAAGCATGCGATAGATCAGCAGCCATTGAAACGGCATTTATAGTACTTGCGGTATTTGTTGAGCACTTACTATATGCCAAGTACTGTACGAAGTCCTGGAGTAGGTCCCTTAAGTAATAATAATAATAGTGATGGCACTTATTAAGCGCTTACTATGTGCAAAGCACTGTTCTAAGCGCTGGGGAGGTTAAAAGGTGATCAGGTTGTCCCACGGGGGCTCACAGTCTTAATCCCCATTTTATAGATGAGGTAACTGAGGCACAGAGAAGTTAAGTGACCTACCCAAAGTTGCAGAGCTGGGATTTTAACTCTGACTCTTTTCCACTGAGCCACGCTGCTTCTCTAAGTGGGAGGGAGAACAGGTCTTAAGCCCCCATTTTGCTGGCGAAAGAACCGAGGCACAGATACGTGAAGTGGCTTGCCCAAGGTCACACGGCGGGTAAATGGCAGAGCTGGAATTAGAACCCATATCCTCCAGGTCCCAGGCCCGTGCTTTTTCCACTAGGTCATACTGCTTCCCACCTTCCCACCGTATTAGCCGATCTTCTTTAAAATGCCTTTTCCCCTAACTCCCAGCTCCGAGGGAAGTCCAATTTAGAAAGATGGTCTTGGGCTCCCACTGGCGTACCGCTTCCCCACGGCAGATGCGTTCCTGACAACGGGATTTGAGAACTTGGCAATTGGATCTGATTGCCAAAGTGGTAGAGAGGGAGAAGAGGGACCACTGGGGAGCTGACCTTCATCTCAACTTGACATGCCTCTTGTCAGCACTTGGCCAGCCATTCAGAAGTGACTGTTCCTTCCAGTTTTGAGGGTGGAACAGCAATTTGATCTGCTCCCTGCAACCAGAGCTTCAGCTGTGGCAAAGGTAGCTCCTGGGTGAGTGCTCAGCTGAAACCAGTCAACCAGTGATATTTATCAAGCACCTACCATGTGCAGAGCACTGTAATAATAATAATAATTGTGGTGTTTAAGTGCTTACTATGTGCCAAAAGCGCTGGGGTGGATGCACGATAATCAGGTCCCATAGCGGGCTCACAGCCTAAGTAGGAGGGAGACCGGGGATTGAATCCCCATTTTGCAGATGAGGGATCTGAGGCACAGAGATGTGAAGTGACTCTCCTGAAGTCACACAGCAGGGATGGAGCCGAACTGAGATTAGAACCCAGGTCTTCTGCCTCGCAGGCCTGTGCTCTTTCCACGTTACTTGGGAGAGTACAGTGTAACAGAGTTGGTAGACACAGGAGCTTACGGTCCCAACTAGGAGATGACTGTTGTCTTCTAGACTGTGAGCCCACTGTTGGGTAGGGACCGTCTCTATATGTTGCCAACTTGTACTTCCCAAGCGCTTAGTACAGTGCTCTGCACACAGGAAGCGCTCAATAAGTACGATTGATTGATTGATTGAATGGAATTGGTGGGCAGGCCGGTCCTGGGGCTGACTGCAATGGCCTCGTCAGAACCCAGGGACAGAAACTGTCCCAGCCCAGCCGACACCTGAGGCAAAGAAGATACTTGAGCTTCTCTCTATCTAGAACTGCTTTTTTAAAAAATCCTCTTTGGTTTGGGATTTTAAACCCAATTATTTTAGAAATTTCAGACTCAGTGATTCTTGACACAAATCAACGCTTTGATGAGGGTTATAGATCTCACTGATACTCTCAAGGTCCCTAAATGTTGGGTTTTTTTTTTGACCACTCTCTGAGCGCACTTGAACTAACGGACTCCAAATCCATGCAGATTTCAAATTGGTTTACTTTGGCAAAGGTCAGGTCTATTTTTAACTCACTAGTTGGTAATGTGGAAGAGGCACATGTTTTAAAAAAGGAATTGGAAAATTTCACAAATTGAGCAAACAAATTAGCTGAACTGTCCTAGATGTTTGAAGAACATCAGGGAATGAGTGACTTGTCCTTGCCTGACCCTCACTGTTCAGAATGTCAGTTTTTACTCTACAAAGAGAGTTGAAACAGTTCTGAAGCAGTGGCTGCTTATTCAGAGAACAATGGTTTCGCTAAGATGTGTAATGTCTTTCCCCCATTCCTCAATTTAAAGCCATTGCTAACACTGGATATTGATATCTACCCAAAGACTACTTTGTTGTTTAAGTAAGCTCCTCCATTTTTCTGTCAACCTCCTATCTCAGTCTCTGCTTCTTAACCTTCATAATATTCCCAAATCCATAATAATAATAATAGTAATAATAATAATAATGTGGTGAAACTGGTTAAGTGCCAAACATTGGCTTTCTCAGTCCAGCATTTAGGTGACCTTACCTTAGAATTGGCTGAAAATTAGGCTAGAGACATAGCCTAATCTGACCTAGTTTCTGTTTCACATGGAGCTCACAGAATAAGAAATAAGGACAGCAGGTATCTCATCCCATTTTGCAGATGCGGAAACTGAGGTGCAGAGGGATTAAGTGATTAGCCTATGGTCACACAGCTGGCCAGTCAGAACTGGTGCTAGAACTCAGTGATTCGTAGGCTCAGCATAATAATAATAATAGTAATGATGGCATTTATCAGTGTCTACCTGGGCCCAGGTTACACGGGGCCGAAGATAAGATGCCTCTTGCTTCTCAGGGGTTCAGTTGCTGCTGCCGCTCTCCCACCTACCTCCCTCGACATCTTCCCCGAGCACCTAGAAGCGCTTAGGTGAGAGCTTCGGGGACAGTTGCCAAGTCTTTCACCGCTCGGAAATAATTCCCCACTGGTAGCTAGTGAGGTTTAAACCTGCTCATGAGAGAGAGTATTAGCCCCATGTCCATTTTACAGATGAGGTAACTGAGGCACAGAGAAGTTAAGTGACTTGCCCAAAGTCACACAGCTGACAAATGGCGGAGCCAGGATTAGAACCCATAACCTCTGACTCCCAAGCCTCAGCGCTTAGCACAGTGCTTGGCACCCAGCAAGCACTTATCAATTGCCACAACGATTATCATAATTATCGGAAGGAGAGGTTCACATCATGGGCCACCACGGAGTGCACCATTATGGAACTGGAAGAAGACAACGGGGGCACATGCTCTTCCCTCAGGTGGCCCATGAGAAGCAGCGTGGCCTAGTGGGTAGAGCAGGGGCCTGGGATTCAGAAGGTCGCGGGTTCTAATCCCAGCTCCGCCACTTAGCCGCTGCGTGACTCTGGGCAAGTCACTTCACTTCTGTGCCTCAGTTACCTCGTCTGTAAAATGGGGATTCAGATTGCGAGCCCCATGGGGGGACATGGACTGTACCCAATCTGATTATCTTGTATCTACCCCAGTGCTTAGAGCAGTGCCTGGCATATGGTAAATGCTTAATAACAATAATGGCATTTAAGTGTTTACTGTGTGCAAAGCAGAAGCAGTGTGGCTCAGTGAAAAGAGCATGGGCTTGGGAGTCAGAGGTCATGGGTTCTAATCCTGGCTCCGCCATTTGTCAGCTGTGTGACTTTGGGCAAGTCACTTAACTTCTCTGTGCCTCAGCTACCTCATCTGTAAAATGGGGGTTAAGACCGTGAGCCCCCGTGGGACAACTTGATTACTTTGTATCCTCCCCAGTGCTTAGAACAGTGCTTGGCACATAGTAAGTGCTTAACAAATAGCATCGAAAAAAAGAAGTGATTGTGATAGCTGAGTAATTATGAAATGCTATTTCCCGTACCTAAAATCCTCTTTTTTTCTTTTGCCTTTGTAGCATCTTTCCCTGAAAGCCAAAAGGGTCAAGGTAGATGACCAGTGACAGCTGGCCAGCTGCAGCTGAAAGGACCCGGCCCTGCCCTCCTTGATGCCCCTTACGTGCCACGATCCACAGATGTCATCTCTGAGCCTTCTGCTGTCCCCCTGCACAGTCATGAACCATTAACCCGCTCCCTGCTCACCTCGATGTTTAAATGCCTGCCGGGATCCTTTAGGAATTTACGCATGAGCAGTACATCGCAAAACTAAGTAGAGCTTGCATTGGGGATGTTTTCCTCCCTGGCTGAATTCGCCACACTGGTTAACTGGGCTTGTTAACCGGGGCATGTCGCTCCTTTTAAATAGATAGACAATCGGAAAACAGGGCCACAAATTTATAATCACTAGGGAGTCCGGGAAGGAAAGAAAACCTTCGTCTTCTAGTTCCCTGCAGAAGAGGGAAAGGGATTTTTTTATATACTGTAGTTCCCACCTATTGGGTCCCAGATAAACTTTCATCTTGCCTGGCAAGGATGGATTCAGGGTGAGGAAAACACACACCGAGCATGCCTAATTGGCCGAGAGCTTTAAAAGTAATAGTTACCCACCTTCTCCTAGGCCCTTTGTCCTTCTTTGGCCCCAGGGAGGACTTTTAGATGGCCTTGAATTTAAAGGGAGGATGAATAATTTATCTACACCAGAGAACTCTCTTTGATCACTGGGTCCTTCTCTGACCCTTTCGCCCTAACTTTTGAGAGAGTTAGGGATGATTTGTGATTGACACACGTGACATATGCGTACACATTCCCTGTAGCACAGGATTTATGCGCTTTCACAAGTGGGCTTAGCTTCTTATTTTGGAATAAGAAATCTTAGACTCGGTACAACCGGCTTAACACTAGTGAAATCTCATGAAAAAATCTCGTGGGAGTACTCCTTGGAGTGAGACCGAACCAAAAAGCAGGTGCTCTGTTCTTCTGGCGATTAGGATTCTAAAAGGTTTGCTTTTTGGGGTTTTGGGGCAAGGGGGGGCAAGGGAGAGAAAGAATCTTTGTGAAATAGGAAGGGTACACTTCCTTTTCACGCACTGATACCCCAGAGCTCCTCAACCATACCAGAGTGTGGGTTAAATACTGCAGTTGACGTAGGCGTATTTATTTTTCTTACCGTTGCAGTAAGATTTGTTTTAAAAACATGTAGCTTGAAAACTTATTTTTGTATAGACATTTGTTTGGGGAATATGCCGCTTTTGGCATCGACATGTATTCTTGTTTTGGTTTTCATTTTTTAAATGTGTAAATAATAGTAAAACTTTATACATAGAATAAATGTTGTCCTCCCTCTCACTCTGGCTCCTGTCAGCCTTTTTGGGGGAAATTTCCATTAGCATGACCCTGTCAGAGGGAGGCAGAGCAGTTAAGTCATCTAGCACTAATTACCAGACCTAGCCTGGTCCTACCCCTAAGCCCTGTATTGCTTAAGAACTGAATGTCTAAGAAAAAGACAGGGGAAGGGGTTTGACTTCAGGATTCAGTATTTCAGTATTTCAATCACCGCATGCCCTGCTTTCAGTTGTGAGCCCCCAAGCCAGTTTATGGAGCTGGCATGGCTGGTGCAGATTCTTTTGGATTTCTGCCATGTCTTGCTACGAGTCAAAAACGTTATCCCTTCACACGGATGCACGTGTAACATGTCGTTCATTCAATCGTATTTATTGAGCGCTTACTACGTGCAGAGCACTGTACTAAGCTCTTGGGAAGTGCAAGTTGGCAACATATGGAGATGGAGGTGAAAGATAACCATAGACAGAAACGCGCAAGTGGCAGTTTCATCCAAAAGCATTCACTAGACTGAAAGCTCATTGTTGGCAGGGAACGTTTCTGTACTCTCTGAAGCGCTTAGTACAGTGCTCTGCACACGGTAAGCACTCAATAAATATAATTGAACGAACGAATGAATAAATTCACAAATTTCCCACCTGCTTATTCATTCATTCATTCAATCGTATTTATTGAGCCCTTACTGATTGAACTGTACTAGGAGTGGAACAAAACAAAACACAGTTCTTTTTCTCTTCCAATTAAGCAGTTCTTTGCCTGGAGCCTTTTTGCAGACTCAAGAAACTTACAGGAAGAAGATGCCCTGGGCAGGCACCATAAAACCCTAGTCCCATGCTCTCATAGGTCTGGGAACATCCCTCTGAACAGATTTTGATTGTTAGCTGGTGTATGTGCTCCTGAGCCAACAGTATGCACTTTGTGTTGGGAAAGCGCTTTACAAGCTCTCCCTTATCTGGTAAGACTGGCACCCGCCTCCATGCGGATTCTGGCTGCTTCCATGGGATTCTGGCTCCAGGCCCTAGAATTGGGCAACGGAGTCACAGAGGACACTGGTCCTCCCTGAAAGACAGTTGCAGTAGCTGGAGTCAGGAGGCCCCTATCTTTGAGGCCCTGGAGAGTTAGGGGTGTGGGTTGGAGGTTGGGTAACTCCCTTTAAATCACAGGGCCAAGGCAAACATTTTGAATTAGTCCATTTTGATGAGTACAGTGCCGGGCACACGGTAAGTGCTCAATATAGTGCTCAGGGGAAGCGCTTTGGCCCAGTAGGTACAGCACAGGCCTGGGAGTGCGAAGAAGCTTGATTCATTCATTCAATTGTATTTATTGAGCACTTACTGTGTGCAAAGCACTTTTGCTAAAGGCATGGGAGTGTACAATATAACAATAAACAGACACCTTCCCTGTTTACAACGAGCTGCGTTCTGATCCCAGCTAATCTGCTGTGTAACCTTGGGCAGGTTGCTTAACTTCTCTGTGCCTCAGTTACCGCAGCTGCAAAATGGGGATTAAGACTGTGAGCCCCATATGGGATAGGGAGTGTGTCCAACCTGAGCAAGTCACTTTTATTTTATTTTGTTGGTATGTTTGGTTTTGTTCTCCGTCTCCCCCTTTTAGACTGTGAGCCCACTGTTGGGTAGGGACTGTCTCTATATGTTGCCAATTTGTACTTCCCAAGCGCTTAGTACAGTGCTCTGCACATAGTAAGTGTTCAATACATACGATTGATGATGATGATGATGATCAGCTTGTATCTACCCCAGCTCTTAGTACGGTGCCTAGCGTGCAGGAAGTGCTTAAATACCATTAAAAAAAATAAGTGAATAACATCTGATTTATTGATTAGGATTTGGAGTTAATTGGTTACGATTGTGAATCCAGACCAGGCTGGTGAGCTTATTTTTAAAAATAATTCCGCATTGCAATCTCACAGCTGGGATGTTCTGTGTCGGCAGTTCCCAGAAATAATAGGCTTGGATAGAACTAAGAGTTCAACAATGGATGAGAGAAATAATCAGTAAAGTGAGACACTGACTGAGAGGAGCTGATGTTCAGCGTGGCCCCTGAGGCTAAAAACCTTCTTGTAATTAATTCCCAGCAAAGCGCAGAGCCAAGGCGGTGGTGCCTTTTACCAGATAAGAGAAAGACATTTTTATGGTTCTTCAGGGAAGTTTGAAGGAATGAAGGCCCTGAGCATTAGCCAAATATTTACTTTAATCATTTCCATGGTTCGTTCCTCTTATAAAAATTCCTACAGAGTCTCGAACTACAATCCATAAGGCCTTCCTTGATGATTCCCTTTTAAAGCATCACCACCTCACCTTCCCATCCCTTTGCCCTCTAGAAGACATGCTGATGAAGGAGCACCCCCAAGGTAGCCTCCTTTTGAGTTATTAACCAGAGGAGTAAAATTGGGATTGAGGGACTGGCTTGACTTGGAGGCATGGAAAAGGATGTTGGGGCATTATTTATTTATTTATTCATTCAATTGTATTTATTGAGTGCTTACTGGGTGCAGAGCACTGTACTAAGTGCTTGGAAAGTACTATACAGCAATAAAGAGAGACAGTCCCTGCCCACAACGGGTTTACAGTCTAAAGTGTGGGGTGACAGACATCAAAACAAGTAAATAGGTATTACTATAAATAAATAGAATTATAGATATATACATAAGTGCTGTGGGGACAAGCACTTATCCTCCTAATTTTTATCCTCCTAATGTGGTTTTGTAATCACAAAGGCACAGAGAAGCAGCATGACCTAATAATAATAATAATAATGGCATTTATTAAGCGCTTACTATGTGCAAAGCACTGTTCTAAGCACTGGGGAGGTTACAGAGTGATCAGGTTGTCCCACAGGGGGCTCACAGTCTTCATCCCCATTTGACAGATGAGGGAACTGAGGCTCAGGGAAGTTAAGTGACTTGCCCAAAGTCACAAAGCTGACATTTGGCAGAGCTGGGATAGAGTATGGGCCCCGGAGTCAGAAGGATCTGGATTCTAATCCCAGCTCCACCTCCTGTCTAGAGAAGCAGCGTGGCTCAGTGGAAAGAGCATGGGCTTTGGAGTCAGAGGTCATGGGTTCAAATCCCGGCTCCACCACTTGTCAGCTGTGTGACTTCGGGCAAGTCCCTTAACTTCTCTGTGCTTGTTACCTCATCTGTAAAATGGGGATTAAGATTTTGAGCTCCCCGTGGGACAACCTGATCACCTTGTAATCTCCCCAGCGCTTAGAACAGTGCTTCACACATAGTAAGCGCTTAACAAATACCAAGATTATTATTATTATTATTATTATTGTGTGCCAGGTGAACTTGGGCAAGTGACTTCACTTCTCTGTGCCTCAGTTACCTCATCTGTAAAATGGGGATTGACCCTATGTGGGACAGGGTGGTGTCCAACCTGATTGTCTTGTATCTACCCAGTGCTTAGTACAGTGTCTGGCACATAGTAAGCGCTTAACAAATACCACAATTATTATTATTATTATTAAAAGCAAGGAGGGGCTAAGCATATGAAGGGTGGAATGAGGGTCAGAAGCAGGCTGAAGGAGGGTGGATATGTGTTTGTAATCATAATAGTAACAATTTTGATATTTTTTAGGTGCTTAATATGTGCCAAGCACTGTATCAAGTGCTGGGGTAGATACAAGATAATCAAGTAGGATGTAGTCCTTGTCCCACGAGGGGCTCACCATCTAAATGGGACTGAGTAGGATTTAATCCCCATTTTACAGATACTGATAATAATAACAATCATAATTATGGTATTTGTTAAGACCTTAGTATGCGCCAGGCACTATACTAAGCGCAGGGGTGGATACAAGCAAATCGGGTTGGACACCGTCCCTGTCCGACGTGGGGCTCACAATCTCAATTCCCTTTTTACAGATGAGGTGTCTGAGGCATAGAGAGGTGAAGGGATTTGCCCAAGGTCACACAGCAGACAAGTGGCAGAGATGGGATTAGAACCCAGGACCTTCTGACTCTCAGGCCTGTGCTCTACCGTCTCTATATTGTTGCCAACTTGCACTTCCCAAGTGCTTAGTACAGTGCTCTGCACACAGTAAGCGCTCAATAAATATGACTGACTGACTGAATGAATAATAATAATAGTAATAATAATGGTATTTGTTTTGCACTTACTATGTGCCAAGCACTGTACTAAGTGCCGGAGTAGATAAAAGGTAATCAGGTCTCACATGGGGCTCACAGTCTAAGTAGGAGGGAATAAGAGGTATTGAACCCTTATTTTGCAGATGAGCAAATTAAGGCACAGAGAAGTTAAGTGACTTGCTCAGAGTCACACAGCAGACGAGTGGCAGAGGGATTAGACTTTCAGGCCTGTGCTCTTTCCACTAGGCCACACTGCTTCCCTGGAGACGAGAATATGGCAGAAGGCGGTGGGAAGTAACAAAGAGAGGAGTTTTTGCAGGGGAAGAAGTGCCGGAGGGTTCAAGGAAAAAAGGGTTAGAATCCAAAGCGGGATGAAAGGGTGAGAGCAGGCAGATGGGGAATTGAGCTCATGGAGTGGGGACTGAGTGGTGCGTGGCTAGATTAGGAAATGGGAGAAGATACTGGGCTGAGCGAAGAGGAAAGACAAAGTGTGGGGAGTTTGACATTGGGCCCATAACTGACTAATTCTTGAGAAGCAGCCTGGAAACTGTGAGCCCACCGTTGGGTAGGGACTGTCTCTATATGTTGCCAACTCGTACTTCCCAAGCGCTTAGTACAGTGCTCTGCACACAGTAAGCGCTCAATAAATACGATTGATTGATTGATTGATTGAAAGAGCATGGGGCTGGGATTCAGAGGAGCTGGTTTCCATTCCTGCCTCTGTCAGTTGCTTTCTGTATGACCTCAGGCAAGTCAATTTCTCTGTTCCTCAGTTTCCTCAACTATAAAATGGAGATTCATTCCCTGTTCTCCCTCCTACTTATACCGAGCCCCTTGTGAGACAGGGACTGTGCCCCACCTAACTTGTGCCTATCCCAGTGCTTAGAACAGTGTTTGACACTTAATAAATAGTTTAAAAATCCTAATCAATTTAATAAGAATAATGATAGCAATTATTGAGCACTTACTATGTGCAAAGCACTGGCTAAGCCCTGGGGAGGTTACAAGGTGATCAGATTGTCCCAAGGGGGGCTCACAGTCTTAATCCCCATTTTACGGATGAGGTAAGTGAGGCACAGAGAAGTTAAATGACTTACCCAAAGTCACACAGCTGGTGGAGCTGGAATTTGAACCCATGACCTCTGACTCCAAAGCCTGTGCTGTTTCCAAAGGCGTGTTCAGTGGCTTTTGTTTCTATTCCAAAAGCGTGGCTTGGTGGGTAGAGCATGGACTTGGGAGTCAGAAGGATCTGGGTTCTAATTCCACCTCCACCACATCAATCAATAAATCAATCAATCGTATTTATTGAGCATTTACTGTGTGCAGAGCACTGTACTAAGCACTTGGGAAGTACAAGTTGGCAACATATAGAGATGGTCATCATCATCATCATCAATCGTATTTATTGAGCGCTTACTGTGTGCAGAGCACTGTACTAAGCACTTGGGAAGTACAAATTGGCAATATATAGAGACAGTCCCTACCCAACAGTGGGCTCACAGTCTAGAAGACCACACGTCTGCTGTGTGACCTTGGGAAAGTTATTTACCTTCTCTGAGCCTCAGTTACCTCATCTCTAAAATGGGGATTAAGACTGTGAGCCCCATGTGGGACAGGAACTGTGATCAACCTGATTAACTTGTATCTACCCCAGTGCTTAGAACAGTGTTTGGCACATAGTAAATGCTTAACAAATACCATTATTATTAATAACCCTTTTAAACAGTATACACAGTAAGCTCTCAAGAAATGCCACTGACTGATTCACTACCATTCATTCATTCAATAGTATTTATTGAGCGTTTACTGTGTGCAGAGCATTGTACTAAGCGCTTGGGAAGTACAAGTCGGCAACATATAGAGACGGTGCCTATCCAACAACAGGCTCACAGTCTAGAAGGGAAAACAAAATGGTCCCAGCTGATTCAGATCTCATGGGAGCTATAAGTAGTCTTCAGAGAGACACATCCTTAGCTCTCCAATTACTCAGTTCTTTCTGTCATTGATTCTTCCTTCCCCAACCCAGGAGCAGAAATTCATTCATTCACTCAGTTGTATTTATTGAGTGCTTACTGTGTGCAAAGCACTGTACTAAGCTCTTGGGAGAATAAAATATAACAGACACATTTCTGCCCACAACAAGCTCACAGAAAGGAGAGTAACCCTCGTTTAGCCTAGTGCCTTAGGTTTTCCAAAGCACTTTCAGTTCACATCTGATGCTTACGACCCATCCCTTGGAGGAAGAGAAAGGAGAGTATCGCTATCCCCATTTTACAGATGAAGAAATGTAAGCTAATTTACTGAGGCTACACTGCAAGCCAGTGGCAGAGCTAGGCAAAGAACTTAAGCCCCCCAACTCCCAAAGCTGTGCTGTTTTCCCTAGAGCACCCCCAAATGAAGATTCCAGACATGTCTCGGTGGTGTTTCTTGGGTGAGTTGGATGACTGCTGACAGGACTTTGTTCTAGAGAAGAATGGGTATATTGAGCCCCAGGGAACTCCCAGGCAGTGGAGAGGTTGGCCTTATTTCTAGCTGAGTAGAATGGAAGCCAACCTACCAGTGTCCCCTGCATCCCCCATTTATCGAGCCTCAGTCTTAGGGGTGGGAGGCACACATGATGCTGGGGTTTTTTGGTTTTGTGCTCTGTCTCCCCCTTTTAGACTGTGAGCCCACTATTGGGTAGGGACTGTCTCTATATGTTGCCAACTTGTACTTCCCAAGCGCTTAGTACAGTGCTCTGCACACAGTAAGCGCTCAATAAATACGATTGATGATGATGATGATGCTGGGGACCTATTTGAGGTGGCCTTCCGTGACTCTGCTAGAAGCTCACCACCACCTACTTGGACTTCTCTGTCTCTATCTCCCCCCCCCCCTATTTCTCCCTCTCCATCTCTCTCTCCCTTATCTCCCTTTCCCACCTCTCCTCCTCCAACCTCTGTCTCTCCCCCTTAGTCTCTGTCTGTCCTTCTTTTTCCCTCTCGGTGTCTCCCCTTCTCTTCCTCTCCCACTTTGTCTCTCTCTCTGTCCCTCCTTTTCCCTCTCTGTCTCTCTCCCTCTCAGTCTCTCTCTGCCTTTCTCTCCCCCATCTGTCTTTCTCCCATCCCTCCCTTTCAGTCTTTCTCTACCTCTTCCTTTCTCTTTCCCTTCCCTTCCCTCTATCTGTATACATCTCTCCCTCTCTGTCTCCCTCTCCCTCCTTCTTGGGCTTCCATTCCCGTGCCCTAAGCTCTGACCAGGGCTGGTATCTCCCCACAGCTGTTGTTGAGCTAGAAAAGTGATGGCAAAGAGGGAACAGGGGTGGGAGGATGGCTACTGCTAGCTGTTGTCTTTTCCTTTTCCTCTCAGCCCTTCCTCTCCCCACAGCCCTGAGCCTTGACTCCTTGCCAGGATGACCTCCAACTCCTCCTTAAAATCACCCTTCAGGACCAGGCCAACATCTATGATTCTTGGGGCCATGGTCCAGGTGGTTGGTCCCGTCCCCCCATCCTCTAGGTCCTTGCAGGGCTTCTTGTTTCTTGTGGGCTCAGCCCCCATCCTCCTCCTGCTCTCCCCTGAGCCACCTCCTCTCTTGCGTGGGCTTGCACCCTTTATCTCAATGTCCCACAGCGAATTTGGGGAGGTGTCTAAAGACACTCCTTGTGCTGGGCCCCTCTTCTCTCCAACTTTCTGGAGAATCGCAGATCAGGGAGTCAGACAACCTGCCTGCTGTTGGGTAGGGACCGTCTCTATATGTTGCCAACTTGTACTTCCCAAGCGCTTAGTACAGTGCTCTGCACACAGTTAGTGCTCAATAAATACGATTGAATTGAATTGAATTCCAATTCTGACTCTGCCACTTGTCTGTTGTGTGATCTTGGGCCAATCATTTAACTTCTCTGGGACTCAGTTTCCTCTTCCATAAAATGGGGTTTCAATGCCTGTTCTCTTTCTTATTCAGATGTGAGCCCCATGTAGCACAGGGACTGTGTTGGCCCTGATTATCTTATATCTCTATTGCAGCACTTTAGTACAGTGCTTTGCACATAGTAAGTGCTTAACAAATGCCAAATTATTATTATTAGTATTAGGCTCCCTCCTTTGAAGCCACCCATTCCAGGGAATCTCCCCAACATCACCCCATCCCATTTCAAAGTCTTATTGAAGGCCCATCTCCTCATTCCCTTCTCCCAGCCCCAAAACACTTGTGTATATATGTGTACTTTATTTATTTATATGAATGTCCTTTCTCCCACTCTAGACTGGAGGTTCGTTGTGGTCAGGGAATGTGTCTGTTATATTCTACTCTCCCTAGCGTTTAGTACAATGCTTTGCACACAGAAAGTGCTCAAAAAATACAATTGACTGACTATTGAGTGCTTATTCTGCACAGGCAGTATTCTAAGCATCTGAGCAAGTATAATATGATAGAATTGGTAAACACACTCCTTGCTCTAAAGGAGCTTGCAGTCTATTGTGGGAAATAGTAAAATAAATTAGATTTAGGGAAGCAGTGGAGTACAAGGAGAAAATAATGATAATTGTGGCATTTGTTAAGCATTTACTATGTGCTAAGCACTGATCTAAGCACTGGGGTAGATACAAGATGATCAATTTGGACACAATCCCTGTCCCACATGGGACTTACAGTGAAGAAGGAGAGAGAATGGGAATTTATTCCCCATTTTACAGGTGAGGGGCACAGAGAAGTTATGTAGCTTGCCTGCAGCCAAGATTAAAACTCAGTTCATTTGACTCCCAAGTCCTTGCTCTCTCCATTGGGTGCACTGGTTCCCTAAGTGCTATGGAACTGGGAGTGGAGTGAGGATTGAAGTGTTTCCGAAGCACAAACCTAAAGGGAATAGGAAAAGCAGGAGAGAGGGTGAATAGGGAAGGGAAATGAGAGTTTCCTTTGGGAAGGCTTCTTGGAAGAGGTAAGATTGTAATAGGACTTTGAAGTTGGGGAGAATGGTGGTGGCTTGTATATATGTATAAACCTGTAATTCTATTTATTTATATTCGTGCCTGTTTACTTGTTTTGATGTCTGTCTCCCCCCTTCTAGACTGTAAGCCTGGTGTGGACAGGGATTGTCTCTATTGCTGGATTGCATTTTCCAGGCACTTAGTACAGTGCTCTGCACACAGTAAGTGCTCAATAAATACAACTGAATGAACGAATGAGGGAATGGTGGTCTGTCAAATATGAGGGAGTTCCACACAGGAGGGAGGACATGAGTTGATTGCAAGAGTGAGAGGGAGACAAAACCTTAACTAACTCACTCTAGACTGTAAGCTCATGGTAGGCAGGGAATGTACCTACTATACTGTTGTGTTGTAATAATAACAATAATAGTAATTGTGGTATTTAAGCGCTTACTATGTGCTAGATACAGTATACTAAGAGCTGGGGTAGATAGCAATTTGGGTTGAACAGAGTCTCTGTCTCACATGGGGCGCACAGTCTTAATTCCCATTTTACAGAAGAGGCAAGTGAGGCGCAGAGAAGTTAAGTGACCTGCTCAGGGTCATACAACAGACAGTAGCGGAGACAGGATTAGAATCCAGGTCCTTCTGACGCCCAGGCCATGCTCTATCCACTGGGCCACGCTGCGGTGGTTGTACTCTCCCAAGCGCTTAGTACAGTGTTCTGCACACAGTAAGTGCTCAATAAATACAATTGATTGATTGGTTAACTCCCCTTCCTGACTGTGAGCCCGTTGTTGGGTAGGGATTGTTTCTATCTGTTGCCGAATCGTACTTTCCAAGCGCTAATACAGTGCTCTGCACACAGTAAGCGCTCAATAAATACAATTGAATGAATATATGTGGGTCTATGTATCGCTTGCAATTTGCAGCAATTGTAGCTCTTCTTTTGATTAACCTATTGTATAATGGGGTCCACTTGTCTCTTTATTATACAGTGAGCTCCAGGAGAGCAAGGACCCTCTCTCTTATTTCTCCTTCATGTTCCCCAAGTGATTAATACCAGTACTCTGCCCAAAGTAGAGGCTCACTTAGTGCCGATAATTGTGCAAACAGCTGGAAAAATCCTATCACAGAAGGAAAAGTAGCATGGTCTAGTGGAAAGAGCATTTTCCTGGGAGTCGGGGGGCATGGGTTCTAATTCCGGCTTTGCCACTTGTCTGCTGTGTGTCCTGGGGAATCACTTAACTTCTCTGTGCCTCAGCCACCTCATCTGTCAAATAGGAATTAATACTGGCAGACCCATATGGGACACAGATTGTGTCCAACCCGGTTAGCTTGTATCTTTCCCAGTGCTTACTACAAAGCCTGGCACATAGTAAGCTCATAGCACATTTTTTAAAAATAAAGAAAATCCAACTTCTACCAGGAAGTACAATCAAATCACCGCTTTTAATGGTTCCAGCCCAATTCTTAACCTGTCTTAATTCCAACATAGTTTGGGGGAGCGATTTGGTTAATGACTGAACCTTGATTTTGGAAATGGAAAAGCGTTGTCAAGTGTGTTTGCCGTTCAGCTGATTGGTTTTCAGGAGTTGCTCATCAGTCGGACCCAGAATGCCTCGTGGACTGAGTTTGGACTTCAGAGATGGCTTCCCTTGGTTCCATTTATAAGCCGTTATCCGTCAGCCTCAGTATCCCCCATTTCCTTAAACAGTACCATCAGGCAGAGTGATGGAGAAGCAGCATGGCCTAGTGGATAGAGCACGGGCTTGGGAGTCAGAAGGACTTGGGTACTCACCCTGTCTCTGCCATTTGTCAGCTGTGTGACCTTGGGCAAGTCACTTAACTTCTCGGTGCTTGTTACCTCATCTGTAAAATGGGGATTAAGATCGTGAGCTCTATGCGGGACCGGGACCAGGTCCAACCAGATTAGCTTGTATCTGCCCAGCGCTTATTAGAGTGCCTGGCACATAATAAGCACTTAACAAATACCACAAAAAATGTGTTACTTCCAAATGGCAGATGAGATCAGTGATGAGATCGTGTGATTCACCCTGGCCCCACTCACTCTCTCCGTCCTGTCAACTTCCCTGGTTTGTGTTTGCGTTGGGTTGTTTCGATTCTTTTCCATCTTCTTGAAGTCTTAATTATCAGAGCCGTGTCTGTGGGTGTGAACCTTGGCCCTACCCACCCCAGGCATGTGGCAGCTGACCTGTTGTGCATCATTCATGCATTCAATCGGATTTATTGAGCGCTTACGGTGTGCGGAGTGCTATACTAAGCACTTGGGAGAGAACAATAAACAGACACATTCCCTGCCCTCAAGTAGCTCACAGTTTACAGGTGGGGAGACAGACATCAATATAAATAAATAAGTTAGCAGATATGGGCAGAAGTGCTGTGGAGCTGGGAGTGGAGATGAATAAAGGGAGTAAGGGCGATGCAGAGGGGAGTGGAAGAGGAGAAGAGGGCTTAGTCAGGGAAGGCCTCTTGGAGGAGACATGCCTTCAGTAAGGCTTTGAAGCAGGGGAGAGTAATTGTCAGATATGAGGAGGGAGGAGTGGTCACTTAACTCATTTTCAGGGTAGTTTCCAGCTCAGGAGGACTATCCTTGAGACTCCTTCATTCTCAGCCAGAGATAAAGCTTCATTTCATTCATTCATCCATTCATTCAGTCCCCACGTACTGCCCATGTCCTGGATTGCCCTCCCTCCACTCATCCACCAAGCTAGCTCTCTTCCTCTCTTCAAAGCCCTACTGAGAGCTCACTTCCTCCAGGAGGCCTTCCCAGACTGAGCCCCCTCCTTCCTCTCCTTCTCCCCACCCCCCCCGCCCTACCTCCTTCCCCTCCCCACAGCACCTGTATATATATTTGTACAGATTTATTACTCTACTTATTACTTGTACATATTTACTATTTATTTTGTTAATGATGTGCATCTAGCTTTAATTCTATTTGTTCTGACGATTTGGACACCTGTCTACATGTTTTGTTTTGTTGTCTGTCTCCCCGTTCAAGACTGTGAGCCCGTTGTTAAGTAGGGACTGTCTCTATATGTTACCGACTTGTACTTCTCAAGTGCTTAGTACAGTGCTCTGCACACAGTAAGCGCTCAATAAATATGATTGAATGAATTGTATTTATTGAGAGCTTACTGTGTGCAGAGTAATGATGTCATTTGTTAAGCGCTTACTATGTGCAGAGCACTGTTCTAAGCGCTGGGGGGGATACAAGGTGATCAAGTTGCCCCACGTGGGGCTCACAATCAATCCCCATTTTACAGATGAGGGAACTGAGGCACAGAGAAGTTAAGTGACTTGCCCAAAGTCACACAGCTGACAATTGGCGGAGCCGGGATTCGAACCCACGACCTCTGACTCCAAAGCCCGGCCTCTTTCCACTGAGCCACGCTGCTTCTCACTGTACCTAGCTCTTGGGAGAGTACAATATAACAATAAACTGACATATTCCCTGCCCACAACCAGCTTAGAGCCTAGAGCTCTCCTCAGAAGCTCATCGGCAAGAATTCTTTTTCTCCTTGAGATTCTTGCCTTCAGACTCTGATGGTGTGGGAGACCAGGTCCCAGGAATAAACTAGTAATAATGATGATGGTATTTGTTAATCAGTTCCTTTCTTTCTTCTTTCTTATGGCATTTGTTAAGCACTTACTATATGCCAGGCACTGTTCTAAGCTCTGGGGTGGATACAAGCTAATCAGGTTGGATATAATCCACGTCTGACATGGGGCTCACAGTCTTAATTCTTATTTTACAGAAGAGGGAATTGAGGGTCAGAAAAGTGAAATGATCTGTCGATGTCACACAGCAGACAAGTGGCGGAGCCGGGATTAGAACACAGGTCCACTGACTCCCAAGCCGGGGCTCTAACCTCTAAGGCCATGCTGCAAGCTTTTGGTACAGTGAGAGATCAATAAATAGCATTGATTGATAGATTCACTTTCCTGCTGAAATTCCTCCCTTAAAATTCCTCGTTAGCCTCAGACTCTACTCTTGGAACCCCAGTTCCTCTGAATCCTTTGGCTGGGATGACTGGGAGAGCTTGGATAGTCCATCCCCCGCCTCCGGAAAAATGGGAAGCCTACTTTTTAGGGATCCACGGCCTCCTTCCATAACCTGTTCCAAAGTCATCCAACTCTCACTGCCTGGGTATTCCTCTTTAGGTTTAACCTCAATCCTTCTTACTGCAGTTTAAGACATTTCCTCGTGGTTCAATCTTCAACAGAGGTGATTTTCCCAGTCGAGTCTTCCCCTGGCCTGTTCCTGGGAGTGCCTGGATCAGAGGGGGCTATCCCGAGTCCCTTTGGCAGGCCTGGGCCACCATGGAGTCCAGGGGCATAGGGAGCACCACTCTGCACTTGGGTAAGTCACTGAGAAAGAAGCTCAATGAGACGCAACCTGGCCGAATGGATAGAGCACGGACCCGAGAGTCAGAAGGATCTGGGTTCTAGTCCTGATTCCACCACTCATTTGCTGTGTGACCTGGGACCAGTCAATTCACTTTCCTGGGCCCCAGTTATCTCATCTGTAAAATGGGAATTAAGACTGTGAGCCCACTGCTGGGTAGGGACTGTCTCTATATGTTACCAACTTGTACTTCCCAAGTGCTTAGTACAGTGCTCTGCACACAGTAAGCGCTCAATAAATACGATTGATGATGACAGGGAATGTGTCTGTTTATTGTTATTTTGTACTCTCCCAAGCACTTAGTACAGTGCTCTGTACCCAGTAAGTGTTCAGTAAATATGATTGAATGAATGAATATGATTGAATGAATGAATGTGGGACATGGGCTGTGTCCAACTTGATTATTCTGTGAAAGGTCATTGGTTCTAATCCCGGCTCTGTCACTTGTCTATGGTGTGACCTTGGGCAAGTTTGGGCACTTCTCTGGGCCTTAGTTACCTCTTCTGTAAAATGGGGATTGAGATTGTGAGCCCCACTTGGGACAGGGAATGTGTCTAATCCAATTTGTTTGTATCCACCTCAGAGCTTAGTACAATGCCTGGCACATAGTGCTTAACAAATATCACAGTTATTATTATTATTATCATCATCATCATTGTTATTAGAACCATGCCTGGCACATAGTAAGTGCTTAAGTGCACCTGGGTAAATCACTGGGATAAAGGCTCAGTGAGAAGCAGCATGGCCTAGTAGATAGAGCACAGGCCTGGGAGCCAGGAAGTCATGGGTTCTAATCCTGCTTCCTCCACATGTCTGCTGCGTGACCTTGGGCAAGTCACTTCACTTCTCTGGGCTTCAGTTACCTCATCTATAAAATAGGGATTGAGACTGTGAGCCCCATGGGGGACAGCGCTCTGCACACAGTAAGCGCTCAATAAATACGATTGAATGAATGAATGACAGGGACTGTGTCCAACCCAATTGGCTTGTATCCACCCCAGAGTTTAGGGCAGTGCTTGACACATAGTAAGCACTTAACAAATACCCCAATTATTATTAACAAATATCATTTAAAAAGTAGCTGATCTGGCATGGAGTCCCACTGCCCATTGTTGTACTGGGCCTTTGGAGACTGTGCAAAACTGGATTGTAACTGGTAGGATTAATGGTCTGTAGTGAAACCACCGGCAAACTCCTGCCCTGGGCCCAGGTGGGGTCGAAGCCAGAGAGCCAGAGGCCGGAGAATAGGACGTCGTCCATCCGGTGTTTTGCGGATTCGCCTCTCGCTCTCAGACAGCCCCTCTGGATCACATCACCACACCACACTGGGCCCGAGCTGACCCCCTGAGGGTGGAACCTGGATCCAGGGCCAAACCTGACCCAAATTTTGGAGGGCGGAGGGAGGAGATCAGGGTAAGACGTGTGCTATGCATCACACGTGTGTGGTTTTCCTGTGGGACTTCTCCGAAGCAGTCCTTAGGAGCCCCCAGGGACTTCCTCATACTGAACTGCACCATGGAGACAGAGTCACCGAGCTGCCCACAAGCCACAACTCCCCTTCCCCAATCTTGGCCTAGGAATAATAATGATGGTGATGGCCATTTATTAAGCATTTAATATACAATCTAGACTGTGAGCCTTCTAGACGGTGAGCCCGCTATTGGGTAGGGACTGTCTCTATATGTTACCAACTTGTACTTCCCAAGTGCTTAGTACAGTGCTCTGCACACAGTAAGCACTCAATAAATACGATTGAATGAACAAATACAAGAAACACTGGGGTAGATACCAGATAATCTGGTTACACACAGACTCTGCCCTACCTGGGGCTCATGGTCTAAGAGGGAAGTTGGACAGGTATTTTATGCCCACTTTACTGATGAGGAAACTGAGGCTCAGAGAGGTTAACTAACCTGATCAAGGTCACACAGCAGGCCAGTGGTGGAAGTGGCAGGACTAGAGCCGGGCTTCTTAACTCCCAGTCCATTGCTCTTCCCGTTAGGCCATGCTGCTTCCTGCTGTAGCCTGGCTCACCAGCCAGGCCTGGTCTGTACCTGTGAGCCAGGCCTGGGCCCATGCATAGCTCTGCTCCTCTTCCATCACAGGAGCGGCCCCGTAATTCTCCTTTTTAAATGCCTTGTCCATTCTGTTGGCGTTCACAGCCCTCCCGGGTTCACCATCCAACAGTGATTCCAAAAACAAGGCCTGAACTGCCCTCCTGGCTGGGTTGGTTTCATTCATTCATGCAGTCATGTTTATTAAGCGCTTACTGTGTGCACAGCACTGCACTAAGCACTTGGGAAGGTACACTATATCAATAAAGAGAGACAGTCCGTGCCCACAACGAACTCACAGTCTAGAGGAGGAATTGTAATGGTTTTGGTTAAGCCCTTACTGTGTGCCAAGAACTATTCTAAACTCTGAGGTAAATATAAATTAATCTGGTTGGACACAGTTCCTGTCCCACAAAAGGCTCCCACTCTTAATCCCCAATTTATAGATGAGTTAATTGAGGCACAGAGAAGTGAAGTGACTAAATAATGATAATAATAAGGGTGCTTGTTAAGCGCTTACTATGTGCCAAGCACTGTTCTAAGCACTGGGGGAGATAACCAGGTAATCGGGTTGTCCCACGTGGGGCTCACACTCTTAATCCCCATTTTAAAGATGAGGTAACTGAGGCACAAAGAAGTTAAGTGACTTGGCCAAGTCACACAGCTGACAAGTTACAGAGCCAGCATTAATGACCTCTGAGTCCCAAGTCCGGGCTCTTTCCACGGAGCCACGCTGCTTCTCATAGACGTGTGGCAGAAACGGGTTTAGACCCCAGGTCCTTCTGACGCCCAGGTCCGTGCTCTGGCCATTAAGCCACGCTGCTCCTCCGATGCCCAAGCCTCTCTGTTGACCTACTTCATGCCTCACCTGAAGGCATGAACTGGCCCTCGCCCACATCCTGGAACTCCCTGCCCATGCAGATCTGACAGAACCGCCAATCTCCCCACCTTCAAGCCTGTATTAAAATCACGTCTCCTCCAAGAGGCCTTCCCTGACTAAGCCCTCACTTCCTCTACTCCCTTCCCCTTCTGTGTCGCTTATGCACTTGGATCTGAAGCAGTGTAGCCTCGTGGATAGATCATGGGCCTGGGAGACGGAAGGTCCTGGGTTCTAATCCTGGCTCCACCATTTGTCTGCTGTGCAACTTTCAGCAAGTCACTTCTCTGTGCCTCAGTTATCTCATCTGGAAAATGGAGATTAAGACTGTGAGCCCCTTGTGGGACAATCAATCAATCAATCAATCGTATTTATTGAGCGCTTACTGTGCAGAGCACTGTACTAAGCGCTTGGACAGTCTAGAAGGACTGTGTTCAAACCAATTTGCTTGTATTTGCCCCAGGGCTTAAAATGGTGCCTGGCACGTAGTAAGCACTGAACAAACATCATGATTATTATTATTATTATCGGTTCTCTTTAAGCACTTGATATTCACTCCAACCTCAGCCCCACAGCACTTAATTCATAATTTATTTTAATGTCTGTTTCTCTCTCTACACTGTATGACATGGGTCAGGTGTATCATCTCTGTTGTGATATACTCCATACAAGTGCTTAGTGTAGCGCTTTGCAAACAGAAATAATAATAATAATTGTGGTATTTTTTAAATGCTTACTATGTGCCGAGTACTGTACTAAGCTCTGTGGGGGGAATACAAGCAAATCAGGCTGGACCCAGTCCCTGTCCCACATTAGACTCACAGTCTTAATCCCCATTTTACAGAGGAGGTAACTGAGGCATAGAGAAGAGAGGTGACTTGCCCAAACTCACACAGCAGACAAGTGGCTGAGTCGGGATTAGAACTCATGACCTTTAGACTCCCAGGCCAGTGCTCTATTCATTAGGTCATGCTGCTTCTCAACTCAGCACCATTCCATTGATTGATTAATTAGGATTGGCTCCCACCACGCCTCCTTCATATGTGCTCTATGCCTCAAACGTGTCATGAGATGCCAGCAGGGTACCCAGTCGACCTTGCAGAGGGAGGCCTCAGCGTGTCCACCACGCCCAGAGCCGGCCAGGCTCCGATGGGCCCCGCTGAAAGACAAACAGGAGCAGAGCCAGGCCCCGGGCCCCAACCCTTATCCCGTCCCAGCGGGACCTGGAATTCCAGCAAGGTTGAGCCACGGTGGATCCGATAGGGGAAGGGGGAAAACCGGACATAAGAATAACGTTCCAGTGAATCAGAGTGGAAAATAAACTGGTCTTGTGGGCCCACAGATCTCTTCCTACAAAAGGCTTTTGGGTGGAGCCAGTCAAGTTGCTGTATATATGTATATACGTTTGTATGCATTTATTACTCCATTTATTTATTTATTTTACTTGTATGTATCTAGTCTATTTATTTTATTTTGTTAATATGTTTTGTTTTGTTCTCCGTCTCCCCCTTCTAGACTGTGAGCCCACTGTTGGGTAAGGACCGTCTCTATATGTTGCCAACTTGTACCTCCCAAGTGCTTAGTACAGTGCTCTGCACACAGTAAGCGCTCAATAAATACGATTGATTGATTGGTAGATTTCAGACTGCATTCGGGGTTTAATGAATCTAGAGGCAGATAAAATGTTCTGGAGCAGCAGATTCCTGCTTGATATATTTCTTCCGACTCACAGTTCCCTCTATCATTTGCAAGCACCGCTGATGTTTTAACACTTCGGACGTAGTGTTTCATCCCTGCTGAGATGGGACTGGGATCACCAAGCAGCAGGAAGCCCTAACTTCCAAGCTAGCAGATAATTGTCATTGATTCTTTCTACTGCCTCTTCCATTAACTTGTAATAATAATAATGACGATAGCATTGATTAAGTCCTCACCATGTGCCAAGTGCTCTTCTAAGCACTGGAAGGAAATCAAAACTGACACAGACTCTGGCCCCCAAAGGGCTCATGGTCTAAGAGGAAGGGAGAGCAGGAATTTTATTTCTATTTTACAGATGAGGAAACTGAGTCACAGAAAATTTATGTGACTGAACCAAGGTCACGTAGCAGGCAGGTGGGGACTACAACCCAGGTCTCCCGACTTCCAGTCCTGTGCTCTTTCCTCTTTGTACCCTTTGTTTAATAGTGGTAATATTAATAACAATAATGATAATAATAGTTGTAGTATTGGTTAAGCACTTACTATGTGCCACTAAGTGCAAGGGTAGAAACAAGATAATGGGGCTCAGTCTAAGTAAGAAGGAGAACAGGTAGCGAATCCCCATTTTACAGATGAGGGAACGGAGGCTCAGAGAAGTTAAGTGACGAGCCCAAGGTCGCACAGAAGGTACGTGGTAGAATCAGAATTAGAACCCAGGTCCTCCAACTCCCAGGTCTCTGCTCTTTCCACTAGACCACACTGCTTCTCTCTTTGCTCCTTTGATATGTGCCTCAGGACAGTGTTCTGCATCAAGTAGGTGCAAAAATAATGGCATTGATACTGCTCAAGAGGCTATGGGATTGAAAGTAGGGTCAGTTTACCTCCTCCTAAGCAGGCAGGCAGGGCAGATTCCAGGGATACTAGGCCACTGGGTGGCACTTCCATGGGTGAGGCTTTGGGGGATCCATGGCATCCCAAAGAACAGTTTCATGGCAGATTGGAGAAGCTGTTGATCCTCTTTCCCCGCCCCTCCCTGCTAGGAAAGTGTCCAAACCAATAATAACAATGGTATTTGTTAAGCAAGTACTATGCACCAAGCACTGCACCAAGTGCTGGAGTAGATGCTAGATAAACAGGTTGGACACAGTCCCTGTCCCACATTGGGCTCACAAGAACGGGCTTTTAATCCTCATTTTACAGATGAGGAAACTGAGGCACAGAAAACTGAAGCGACTTGCCCATGGTCACACAGCAGGCACGTGGCAGAGACAGGACCCAGGACCCACGTCTTCTGACTGCTAGGCTTGTGTTCTTTCCACTCAGTCAATTGTACTTACTGAGTGTTTACCGTGTGCAGAGTACTGTACTAAGCGCTTGGCAGAGTACAATATAACAGATACATTCCCTGCCTGCAATGAGTTTGCAGTCTAGAGGGAGAGACAGACGTTGATATAAGTAGAAAAATCACAGATTTGTGCTTAAGTGTTGTGGAGCTGGGAGTGGGAGATGAATAAAGAGAGCAACTCAGGGTGAGGCAGAAGGGAGTGGAAGGAAAGGAAAAGAGGGCTTAGTCAGGGAAGGCCTCTTGGAGGAGACGTGCCTTCAGTGAGGCTTTGAAGGAGGGGAGAGTCTGTCAGATATGAGGAGGAAGGGGGTTTCAGGGCAGAAGCATGGTGGGCGAGAGGTCGGTGGCAAGATAGACAAGATGAAGGAACAGTGAGAAGCTTGGCATTTAGAGGAGCAAAGTGTGCGGGCTGGGTTGTTGTCGGAGAGTAGCAAGGCGAAGTAGGAGAGGGTGAGGTGATAATACTAATAATAATGATGCCATTTATTAAGCACTTACTCTGTTTAAAGCACTACTGTAACTGTTGGGGAGGCTACAAGATGATCAGGTTGTCCCATGGGGGGCTCACAGTCAAACTTCATTTTACACATGAGGTAACAGGCACAGAGAAATTAAATGACTTGCCCGAAGTCACACAGCTGACAACTGGCAGAGTCGGGATTTGAACCCATGATCACTGACTCCAAAGCCCGTGCTCTTTCCACTGAGGCTCGCTGCTTCTCATAACAATAATAATAATAATAATGACGGTATTTGTTAAGCGCTTACTATGTGCAAAGCACTGTTCTAAGCGCTGGGGAGGTCACAAGGTGATCAGGTTGTCCCACGGGAGTTCTCATGATGGAGTGAGTTCTACAAAACATATTCCCTTCTCTTCAGGCACTGTTTGCCAAGTCCAACCCTGGATGATAGTTACAACATATCTGCAGGACCAGTCTTTATCTTTTTTTTCTGGGGCATCTCCATTTTGCCAAGTGAAGCTATGGCCAGTCCAGATCCAGCATCTGAGAGACTTCCACCCCCTTCTCCTCCTCCCTCTGCCTGTTCCCAGACAACTGCCAGGAATGGTGATGATGGTACTTGTTAAGTGCTTCTTATGTGCCAAGTACTGTTCTAAGCGCTGGGGTAGATACAGAGTAATCAGGTTGTCCCTTGGGGGGCTCACAGTCTTCATCCCCATTTTGCAGATGAGGTAACTGAGGCATAGAGAAGTTAAGTGGCTTGCCCAGGGTCACAGAGCAGACAAGTGGTGGAGCTGGGATTAAAACCCACATCTCCTGACACCCAAGCCCGTGCTCTTTCCACTAAACCACGCTGCTTCTCTATGCATAGTTTATTGCTGCATTGTACTTTCCCAAGCACTTAGTACAGTGCTCTGCACAGAGTAAGTGCTCAATAAATAGTGCTGAATGAATGAATTGATTGCAGCACAGATTGTGTATGTGTGGCCCAGGGGAAAGACCTTGGGCCTGGGAATCAGAGGACCTGGGTTCTAATTCCAGCTCCACCGCTTGTCTGTTGGTAGGGACTGTCTCTATGTGTTGCCAATTTGTATTTCCCAAGCGCTTAGTACAGTGCTCTGCACATAGTAAGCGCTCAATAAATACGATTGATAATGATGATGATGATGATGACCTCAGGCAAGTCACCTTACTTTTCTGTACCTCAGTTTCCTCAACCATAAAATGGGGATTCCACACCTGTTCTTCCTTCTACTTATATGTGAGACGGGGCTGTTTCTGACCTGATTGATTTGTATCTATCGCAGCGCTTAGAGCAGTGCTTGACTCATAGTAAATACTTAACAAATACCATTAAAAAACGTAAAGAAGCTGATCGCCACCTTGGCTGCTTCTTGCCTACTGGCTGTTTCTTGTTTTCTGCATAACGAATGAGGTTCATGGTCCAGTTGGCCTATGAACAGACCATATGAGCAGCAGCATGATGTGCATAGAGCTATAATTCTATTTGTTCTGACGATTTTGACACCTGTCTACGTGTTTTGTTGTCTGTCTCCCCCTTCTAGACTGTGAACCCATTGTCGGGTAGGGACCGTCTCTATATGTTGCCGACTTGTACTTCCCAAGCACTTAATACAGTGCTCTGCCCGCAGTAAGCACTCAATAAATACGATTGAATGAATGAAAGTAGCTTGGCCTAGTGAAAAGAGCATGGGCCTCTGGGAATCAGAGGACCTGGGTTCTAATCCTTGCTAGACCAGTTGCCTGCTGGGTGATCCTGGGCAAGCCCCTTCACTTCTCTGTCCCTCAGTTTCCTCATCTGTAAAATGGGGATAAAATACCTGACCTCCTTCCTTCTTAGATTATGAGCCCAAAGTGGGATGGGAGCTGGCTCCGATTTGCTCATGTTGTACTTACCACAGTGCTTGGCTCATTGTCAAGTGCTGAACACCTGCCACAATTATTATTCTTATTAGGTCATTTTCACATGATGCTACAGAGAACTCATCAGCACTTAAAACAGTGCTTTGCACATAGTAAGCACTTAACCAATGCCATCATTATTTTTATTATCAAGTTTCTTCAGGCTAAGCTCATTCTCCAGGGGACTGGGGAATGAACTGCTGATCTCTGGGAGAGAAATTGACCTTTCAGGTCCGTGGGGGCTCATTTAGGAAATCACTGCCCTAGGCCATTTTATGATTCATTTGACTCCACAAGGTCAGTGGCTTCCACCGTATTACTTACACCCCGGGAGGTTCCGGTCCACTAAAGATCCCGCAGAAACATAAGAAAGCAGAGCAGAGGCTTGAAGGAAAGCGAAATCATTTAATCTGGCTGAAAGCTTAGTCACAGAAGGGACATGTAGTCCTGCAGAGGAGGAAATAAACCATTCAAGCAGACTAGCGCAAGCTCGAAGGAAAGAAATTAGGAGCTCAGACTCCTAAAAGAGAAGAACTTAAACATAAATGAAAACTTTGTTCCCCAGATTCCTCTGATCCACACACCCTCTGCGGTGGCCTGGGGCAGCATGAGAAAGGCTGAGGTAAACCCTGCTACATAGTCAAAGGATCTGCCCATCGTCAAGGGTTGTTTTTTTCCTCACTGCCAGGATGCTTATCCCTTGGGCTATGGGGAGAGGAAAAATCTCTTCTGAGAATTGAGAGAGGTTTGAAGGTGGGGTCTGGAGAATCCGTTACACTTTTGAAACAAAAGCTGCTGTGTCGTCTTTGTTGAGGCAGGAAGGGTTCCTGCGTAGAAAAATTGGAATGAAAAGTCAATTTACCTGAGGTCATCTGGGAGTAAAGAGGGACTGGTGATTCAGGAAGTACACCTGAGAGAAGCATAATTAACTAATCATACGTCCCAGGGTGTCCACCTTTTTCTCCTTCAGATAATGACTCACGTGCAAGGGGGAAGCTTCTAGAGCATTCCACAGTGAGAGGCACTAACAGACCTTGTTTGGAATCAACTGCAAGAAAAATGTATTCTGGCTCCCTAAATTGAAGAGGGCAGATGCTTAGAAGTTACAGTATCTTCAGCCCAGAGACGGGAGAATGCCGAAAGGAGCAGAAGGAGAGTTACCATTTCTGGATCTACAGTGGTCTCAGTTTAATAATAATTGTGGTAAGAGTAATACTAATTTTCGTATTTGGTCATTCAATCATATTTATTGAGTGCTTACTGAGTGCAGAGCACTGTACTAAGCGCTTAAACATTTGTTAAACATTTACTATGTGCCAAGCACTGTTCTAAGCACCGGGGGAGATATAAGGTAATCAGGTTGTCCCATGTGGGGCTCACAGTCTTTAATCCCCATTTTCCAAATGAGGCAACTGAGACACAGAGAAGTGAAGTGACTTGCCCAAAGTCACACAGCTGATAAGTGGAAGAGCTAGGATTAGAACCCATGACCTCTGCCTCCCAAAGCAGTGTTCCTTCCACTGAGCCACTTTACTAAACACTGGTAAAGAATACACAAATGGGTGTGTTTTTTTTTTAAAAAGAAGGTATTTGTTAAGAACTTTCTATGTATCAGGCACTATATTGGGTGCTAGGGTAGATACAAGATAATTAGTTGTACAGTCAATAATCTGCATGGGACTCACAGGCTCAATCCCCATTTTACAGATGAGTTGAGAGACAGATGAGGTAACTAAATGCTCACTTATGTGTCAAGCACTATTCCAGACGGGGCTCACAGTCTAATAGGAAGTACAGTTATTTACTTCTCATTTTACAAAGGCTGAAACGGAGGCACAGAGAATATAAGTGACTTGTCTGAGGTTTCAGAGTGGAGCCGGAATTAGAACTCAGTTTCTCTGACTCATAAACCCGCGCTCTTTCCACTAGACAATACTGCTTGTCAGTTTCCCTTCATGTCGTGAACTGGGCTCAGGAAAGTTTGTGTTCCATGTGTAGCTTTGTTTTTCAGTTGGACAAGAAAATAGGGTGTGCCTTTCCTGGAGGATAGTTGATGCTGATTTCTTTTGAGGTTTTCTGATGTGTTTTTTTTGAGCAGGCCTAAGTGTGAGGCTTTTGAAGGACCCAAAAAGTTCTTGGCCAACTCCCATACAGGCTTAGACCACTTTTCCCGGGGACGATGTCCAACTTGATTTGCTTGTAGTCACACCAGAGCTTAGAACTGTACCTTGCTCATAGTAAGTGCTTAACAAATACCATCATTATTATTATTTCTCCTGGTGGCAGAGTCGTGGGCCGTACTTATAACCTGGCTCCTAAAATTCTCACATCACCCCAATATCCAAGACTGGAAATGTCCCGGGGCCTTTCCTTCCCTCAAAAAATTCATTCAGTGGCATTTACTGAGTGCTACTGTTTGCAGAGCACTGCACTAAGTGCTTGGGAAAGTACAATACAGCAATAAACAGACCCATTCCCTGCCTACAATGAGCTTACAGTCTAGCGGGTGGGAGACAGACATGAATATAAATAAATAATGTTAATTATGATATTTGTTTAGCACTTACTATGCACCAAGCACTGTTCTAATCACTGGGAGCACTGTTTAAGCGCTGGGATAAATTACAGATATGTGCATAAATTCAGTGGGGCTGGGAGGGGGGAAGAACAAAGGGAACACGTCCTGGTGATGCAGAAGGGAGCAGGAGAAATGGTAAGGAAAGGCTTAGGAGATATGCTTTTAAGTGGGGGAGGATAAAGGAAAACCAGAATCAGGGGACTCTGGATCAAACAACTTGGCAGTCGCTGAAGAGGAGTTCAGCGCTTCCCAAGCGCTTAGTACAGTGCTCTGCACACAGTAAGCGCTCAATAAATACGATCGAATGAATGAATGAAAGAGTTTTGGCAGCAAATCATCTTTCCTTTTTGAGCCCCCTCCCTGTTATTTTGAGCTATGCTGGCAGTTCCAGAAAGTGGTCTCTAGATGACAGTAAAACACTGATTTTTGGAGCTTCTTTATCTCCCGAGCACCTGCCGGCTTAAATGATATCTTCGAAGGTGGCTCCTCCTTGGAGGGTTATGTCACCCGGCTGATGCTGCCACTTTGATTGCTTCAAATTGTCAGCTTTTCTGCTCCAGTTGTACGGTGGAAGGAGGTGGGGTTGGGCGAAGAGAATCGGTTAGCATCCCTGGATGAGAAGAGGGACAATCTGACAATCTTGTAGTTATTGAACGCTTACTATGTGCAGAGCTTGGGAGAGCTCAATACAGCAGAATTGGCAGACACATTCCCTGCCCATATCAAATTTACAGTATAGAGGGAGCGACGGACATTAATAACGAATGAATAATTTATAATCTATAATTTAAAGCTACAGACATAAGTGCTGTAGAGTTGTGGGTGGGCTGAATATCAAACGTCCAAAGGTCACAGATCGAATCACACAGCCGACACAGAAGGGACAGCAAACAGGGGAAAAGAGGGATTAATCGGGGAAGGTCTCTTGGAGGAGATGTGACCCTAGCAATGTTTTGAAGGTTGGCATTCATCAAATAGGAGGCTCTCTGTCCACCAAGTGGTTTGGTCTTCAGCTCTGGAGGGTCTGAGGGGATGTCCAGAGGGCACAGGTGATCCTGAAAGTTCTGGAGACTTTACCCTCCAGGCTCCAAGAATAATTTCCGAGAGAGGCGACAAGACAGCCCAATTTGGGTGAGACACATTCTCCAATTTGGGTATCATCCCACCCATCCCTTTAGTTTGTTGGTTTATTTTTTATTTATTTTTCAACTGGTCAGCTGAGTCAGGGCATGGGTGGCAGTGCTTGGCCCAAGGTAACTGCTTAAAAAACGCCATCAAATAAAAAGAATCTGGGGGGAAATGGAGTGAAGGGTATCCTGTGCCTGTCTGAGATAGAAGGAATCAGTCGCTATCGTATTTATTGAGTGTTTACTATGTGCAGAGCACTGTACTAAGCATTTGGGTGAAGCAGCGTGGCTCGGTGGAAAGAGCCCGGGCTTTGGAGTCAGAGGTCATGGGTTCAAATCCCGGCTCTGCCAGATGTCAGCTGTGTGACTTTGGGCAAGTTCACTTCACTTCTCTGTGCCTCAGTTACCTCATCTGTAAAATGGGGATTAAGACTGTGAGCCCCCTGTGGGACAACCTGATCACCTTGTAGTTTCCCTAGCGCTTAGAACAGTGCTTTGCACACAGTAAGTGCTTAATAAATGCCGTTATTATTATTATTACAGCACAACATTATTAAGTATTAAATATGAGACAAGCACAGACTAAGTGCAAGATAAGCAGGCTGGACACAGTCCCCATTCCACATGGGGCCTGTAAGGGAGAAAGAACAGATATTTAATCCCCACTGTATAAATGCACCCTTCTCAGGGTCATACCTAGAGTTTCCAGTACTCCACCAATCTCGGCAATATGGGTCAAACGGAGGCATACCCATTCCATTCCTGGCTTGGGCAGTGTCTAGCGAGTGGAAGGAAATCTGCTATAAATCAAAACTCACCCATGCTGGGCAGCAGCGGCACGGGAGAGAATTGGGGTGGAGACTCAAGTTTACTGCAGAAGGAGACAATGGTAGACCACTTCCGTATTTTTATTAAGAAAACTCTATGGATCAGCTATCAGAATGATTGCAGATGGAGGTGGGGTGTTCTAGGAGACGTGTCCATGGCGTTGCTATGGGTCGGCGATGACTTGACAGCATAAGACAAGTACAGTTGCAGAGTTGGAGGCACAGGAAAGTGAAGTGACTCACCAAAGTCACACAGCAGGTGTGTGACCCTTCTAGACTGTGAGCCCTTTGTTGGGTAGGGACCGTCTCTATATGTTGACAACTTGTACTTCCCAAGCGCTTAGTACAGTGCTCTCCACACAGTAAGCGCTCAATAAATATGATTGAATGAATGAATGAATGGTGGAGCTGGGATTAGAACCTGCGCCCCCGACTCAGTGCTGTACTTTTTCCATTCATATGCACTTGAACAAATCAGCTGGTCTCTGTGGGTTCATCCACAGGGACCGCATTATGTTATATATTATAAATTATTTATTCACATTAATGCCTGTCTGCCTTTCTAAACTGAAAGCTTGTTCTGGTCAGGGAACGTGTCTGCTAATTTGCATTATGCTCTCCCAAGCGCTTAGTACAGTGCTCTGCACATAGTAAGCAGCGTGGCTCAGTGGAAAGAGCCTGGGTTTAGTGGTGTCAAGGGAAGCAGCATGGCCTAGTGGATAGAGTCCAGGACTGGGAGTCAGAAGGACCTGGGTTTGAATCCCCGCTCCTCCATTTGTCTGCTGTGTGAACTTGGGCAAGTCACGTAACTTCTCTGGGCCTCAGTTACCTCATCTATAACATGGGGATTAAGACACTGAGCCCCATGTGGGACATGGACTGTGGCCACTCTGATAATCTTGTATCTACCCTAGCACTTAGTACAGTGCCTGGCACTTAGTAAGTGCTTAGCAAATACCATAAAAACAAAGTGTGAGGACTGGGTTGAAGACGGAGATTAGCAAGATTGGGTAGGAGGGGGAGAGCTGATTGAGTGCCTGAAAGCTGATGGTAAAGAGTTTATGTTTGATGCATCAAAGTACAGGCAACCACTGGAGGTTCTTGAAGAATAGGGAGATGTGCACAGTAGACTTTTTTAGAGAAACCACCTGGGCAGCAGAGTGAAGTGTGGACTGGAGTGGGGAGAGACAGGCAGAAAGGAGGTCAATGAGGAGACTGATGCAGTGGTTGAGGTGGGATATCCTAAGTGCTTGTATCTGCGCAGTAGCAGTTTGGATGGAGAGGAAGATGTGGATTCTAGGGACATTGTGAAGGTAAAAATAATAATAATGATGGTATTTAAGCACTTACTATGTGCAAAGCACTATTCTAAGTGCTGGGGAGATACAAGGTGATCAGGTTGTGTCACGGGGGCTCACAGTCTTAATCCCCGTTATACAGATGAGGGAACTGAGGCACAGAGAAGTTAAGTGACTTGCCCAAAGTCACACAACTGACAATTGGCGGAGCCAGGATTTAAACCCACAACCTCTGATTCCAAAGCCTGGGCTCTTTTCACCGAGCCACGCTGCTTCTCTAGGTAGAATTGACATTGTATTTAAGTGCTGGGTAGAAAAACGATTATTATGTCAGACACAGTCCCTGTCCCACATGGGGCTCACAATCTAAGGGGAAGGGAGAACAGGTATTTAACCCCCATTTTACAGCTGAGAAAACTGAGGCCTAGCACACTAAAGGCCATCCACCACAGCAGGCAAGTGGTGGATCTGGGATGTCCTTTTTAAATGGACCATCTAATTTCCCTACTTTTTCCTCTAGCAACCCATTAAGGACTTCCTGGCCCAAGTATCAATCCAAGCCCCTTTGAACTTGCTGATATTTTCTTTCTGCCTGCACAACTCCTTATGGCAGCAAACTGCCTAAGCCTACTCTCTGCCGTGTATTTCTGTTCCTTCTCGAGGACACCCTGGGGAAGCAGATTGCTTGGGTTTGCCCGGGCACACCTGGCAGTGTCAGGTGGAAAAAAAAAAAAGGTCATAGAACCCATCTGTTTCATAAGGTATGGACATGACCACACTCGTTAGGTAACAAAGGAGGCCTTCTGACTAGCATTTTTTGTTGCAATTCAGCATCAAAGGGCTTAAAAGCGATAAGTATGGACAATGATGGGATTGCATCATTATGTGTCTCCCTGGCTGGGAAGTCTTCCTGATTGATAGCTGCTGCCCAAGGGCGCCTAAGGTTCTCTTCTTCTCCTGACCCCACCTTCTTCCCCTCTAATCCCCATCCTGATAAAATCCCTGGGCACCCAGGAGAAGGCTAAACTGAAAAGTTTTCCTCTTATCCAGGTGATGTCTGGGATGGTAAGGAAGGCTTGGATGGCAAGACTAGGAGTATGTGGAACCATGAGAACTGAACCTGTGCAATTGACCAAATTCCCAATAATGTCAGACCTGTGTTTAGTAAGGAGCAGCATGGCTTAGTGGAAAGAGCACCTATCTTGGGATGACAGTTGGTCAGCCAATCAATCATATATACTGAGCACTGACTGTGTGCAGAGCACTGTACTAAGCTCTTGGGAGAGTATAATATAACAATATAACAGTTACATTCCCCATCCACAAAGAGCTTACAGTCAAGAGGACCTGGATTCAAATTCTGACTCTGTCACTTACCTATTGAGTGACCTTAGTCAAGTTGACTCAAGTCCTTTATGCCTCAATTCCCTCACCTGCAAACTGGGGATTCAGTTTCTGTTCTCCCTCCTACTGACTGGAACGGGGACTGTGTCTAACCTGATCATTTTCAATCTACCCTAGCACATAGTACAGTGCTTGGTGCAGAGTAACTGCTAAACAGATACCACAATTTTCATTATTAGTATGAATTTTACTAGCCAGATCGGAGTTAGAATGGACTTTTTTGTTTTTTTTCCAAAATGTTTTTCCAGAAACATGTTAAGAATTAGAACAAGTTTTTTTGTTATTGTTGTTCTTCCTAATGTAGTGGCTAAATCTACACGAGTAAATTACAGACACCAGAAATTATTATCTATCTATTTCAGGGATCTTTTTGGTTGGGGGTGGGGAGGGAACGACGGTGGCACCTTAAACTGTTGGATCTCGAAGCCAAAGTGCATTTTTAAGCCTGAATTGTCCAAATAACAGTCTTTCTCATTTTTCATTTGAAACACTCATTTTTCAGCCTAAGGAAGAACACCTTAGGACTGGCTACTAAGGAAAGCAATGGGACCTACATAAATGGGGACTTAATAAAAAAAATCTGTAATCATCTGTCTTGGATGGGTTAGTCATTCTCCCATCTGTAGTCAGGACAGTGGGTTTCATGCATTTATTTGAGTGCTCACTATGTGCAAAGCACTGTACTGAGGGCTTGGAAGAGTACAGTACAACAACAGACACATTCCCTGCTCACATATGAGAGGAGCATTGCTTAGTGGCTAGAGCATAAACCTGGGAGTTGGAAGTTCCTGGGTTCTAATCCCACGTCTGCTGCATGGCCCTGGGCAAGTCACTTAACTTCTCTGTGCCTTAGTTAACCCATCTGAAAAATGGGGATTAAGACTGTAAATCCTATGTGGGACAAGGACTGTGTCCAAGCCAATTACCTTGTATCTACCCAAGTGTTCAGTACAGTATCTGGCATATAGTAAGTCTTCAACAAATGCCACAATTATCATTATTTTGGCCTTTTGAGGTCCCATCTCACTGTAAGAGTCTATTATTTTCTGAGATCCAACAAAAATATCTAGTCACCTGATCTGCAAGGTGTCCAGATCAAGTCCCCAGCCATTCTAGGTTTCTAAACTTCCCTAGGGATCCCTTTTTGTCTTTTATTTCTTCACCCCCCCTAAAATTGCCAGTCAGTTTCCCTTCCCTCGTTGCTGCCTTTCCTTCCCATCTCAGTGCCGACTAGATCCTGGCAGCTGGGAGAGCATTGAGTCCGTGGAGATGACTTGTCGGGGAGCCACTCTGTGACTCGCCAAACCTGGCACAGGACTTCTGCCCACGTTTCAGATCACATCGCTGTTGCCAGCTGGACCTTTTCCATGTTATCAGAGAGAGTGTTTCTCTGTCCCCAATGTAGTGAGGTGGGCAGGGATCCCTGACTGCCTGTGATTCACCCCAGATTGTGCAAGGGAAGAATCAATCAATCGAAGATACTTATTGAGCGCTTACTATAATAATTAACAAATGCCGTAATTATTATTTTTATTATTATAATTCTTGCGTTTGTTAAGCGCATACTATGTGCCAGACACCGTTCTAAGCTCTGGGGTAATCCAATAAGATAATTGTGTTGGACACATTCTCTGTCCCACACAGGGCTCAGTCTTAATCTCCATTTTGCAGATGAGCGAACAGAGGAACAGAGAAGTTAAGTGATTTACCCAAGATCCACACAAAACATACAAGTGGTGGAGCCAAGATAAGAACCTTCATAATAATAATAATAATAATAATGGCATTTATTAAGCACGTAGTATGTGCATTGCACTGTTCTAAGCGCTGGGGAAGTTACAAGGTGATCAGGTTGTCCCACGGGGGGCTCACAGTCTTAATCCCCACTTTACAGATGAGGGAACTGAGGCACAGAGAAGTTAAGTGACCGGCCCAAAGTCACACAGCTGAAAATTGGCAGAGCTGGGATTTGAACCCATGACCTCTGACTCCAAAGCCCGGGCTCTTTCCACTGAGCCACGCTGCTTCTACATCCTTCCAACTCCCAGGCCCATGCTCTTTCCATTAATAATTCATTCATTCATTTGTACTTATTGAGCCCTTACTGTGTGCAGAGCAATGTACTAAGCTTGGAAGAGTACAATACAACAATAAACAGACACATTCCCTGCCAAGAATGAGCTTACAGTGTAGAGCTGGGGAGACAGACATCAGTACAAATAAATAAATTACAGATATGGACATAAGTGCTGTGGGGCCCGGAGAGGGAAAGAACAAAGGGAGAAAGTCAGGACAATGCAGAAGGGAGTGATAGAAGAGGAAAGGTGGGGCTTAGGATGAGAAGGCCTAGGAGGAGATGTGCCTTCAATTAGACTTTGAATGGGGGCAGAGTAATTGTCTGTCTGATTTGAGGAAGGAGGGTGTTTCAGGCCAGAGTCAGGATGTGGCTAGGGGTCGGAGGCGAGCTAGACGAAAACGAGGCACATTGAGAAGGTAAGCACTAGAGGAGCCATGCTGCTTCTTGCAGAGCACTTTACTAAGTGCTTTGGAGAGTATAATAATAATAATAATGATGCTGATGGCATTTGTTAAGCGCTTACTATATGCAAAGCACTGTTCTAAGCACCGGGGGGATACAGGGTGATCAGGTTGTCCCTCTTGGGGCTCACAGTCTTAATCCCCGTTTTACAGATGAGGTAACTGAGGCCCAGAGAAGTTAAGTGACTTGCTCAAGGTCACACAGCAGACATGTGGTGGAGCTTACCTGTATATATGTATATATGGTTGTACATATTTATTACTCTATTTATTTATTTATTTTACTTGTACATTTCTATCCTACTTATTTTATTTTGTTGGTATGTTTGGTTCAGTTCTCTGTCTCCCCCTTTTAGACTGTGAGCCCACTGTTGGGTAGGGACTGTCTCTATGTGATGCCAATTTGTACTTCCCAAGCGCTTAGTACAGTGCTCTGCACATAGTAAGCGCTCAATAAATACGATTGATTGATTGATTGAGCTGGGATTCAAACCCATGACCTCTGACTCCAAAGCCCGTGCTCTTTCCACCGAGCCAGCGCTGCAAACAACATAATTAACAGGGAGGAGTGATGGGATGGAAGCAGAGGGGGCAAGCTATTATTTTACTTGTACAAATTTACTATTCTATTTATTTTGTTAATGATGTGCATCTAGCTTTATTTCTATTTATTCTGATGACTTGAAACCTGTCCACATGTTTTGTTTTGTTGTCCGTCTCCCCCTTCTAGACTGTAAGCCCGTTGTTGGGTAGGGACTGTCTCTGTATGTTGCCAACTTGTACTTCCCAAGTGCTTAGTACAGTGCTCTTCACACACTAATTGCTCAAAAAATATGATTGAATGAGTGAATGAAAGCTAGTCTGGGTTTTACAGGAAAAACAAACAAAAAACCCCACTAAACCCCCAGATTCCTCTTTTAAATAGATAATAATTGTGTTGTTTGTTAAATGCTTATTATAGGCGAGGCACTGAACTGAGCAGTGGGGTATATTCAAAATAATCAGCCCCCGCATGGGACTCACAGTCTACGTAGGGGCATGAACAGGTATTGAATCTACAATTTTTCAAATGAGGGAATTGAGGTACAGAGAGGTTAAGTAACTTGCCTAAAGTCCCGCAGCAGATAAGTGGCAGAACCATATTAGAAACTGGGTCCTCTACTTCCTAGGCCTGTGCTCTTCCCACTGCTTCGTCGCAGTAGATAGCTACTGTCTTGGAAACTAACTTAAATCTACCTCTCCATCAGGGGATCCTTGATGCTGGTCTTTCAGCCGAAGTGAAGAGACATGTTTGGAAATTACGCTTGGGATGATGTCCTGGAAAGGAATAAAGATTTAGCAAGCAGATAAATTCTGGATCTGTCAGTGTCTGCTTCCATGACGGAGCCCTGGAGATTTACAACTTGGAGTTTTCCCCTCGATGATCCTATTACATTAATCACTAATGCAACCCTGCTCCCTTGCTTATGTGAAGGTACTAGTGAAGCAGCGTGGCCTAGTGGAAAAAACATGGGACTGGGAATCAGAAGACTTGGATTCCAGCCCCATCTCCATCTCCTGTCTGCTGTGTGACCTTAAGCAAGTCACTTGACTTTTCTGTGCCTCAGTTCCCCCATCTGTGAAAAATGGGTAATTCAATTCCTGTTCTCCCTCTTAACTTAGACTTTGAGCTCCGTGTGGGAGCTGATTAACTTGTATCATCTACCCCAGTGCTTAGTGCAGTGCTTGGTACAGAGTAAGCACCTAACAAGTACACCAATTCTTATTATTATTGTTATTTCTTGGGGATTGTTTGGAGCTCAGTCAACTCTGAGTTTGCTCTCTTTCTAAAGCACCTGGCCCCGTGACCTCTGGATACTAGATGATCTTATTTCAATCAATCAATCAATCAATCAATCGTATTTATTGAGCGCTTACTTTGTGCAGAGCACTGTACTAAGCGCTTGGGAAGTACAAGTTGGCAACATATAGAGACAGTCCCTACCCAACAGTGGGCTCACAGTCTAAAATTTCACTCATAAAGGCACAAAGATACCAAAAAACTTGGCAGAGATTAGCAGGATATTAGTGGAGAAAGCAGAATCAGTACTTTCCCAAGTCAGGGCCACACTTTTGTCCTTGTAAGACAGCCAGTGACCTAGGATAATTTACTTTTAGAGACTGAAATGGAAGGTGCAACATCATTGCACTTAAAAGCTTGTTGGTATTCCGATATTCTCCCATTTTGCTGATAGAGAAACTGAGACCCAACAAGGCCAAAGAATTTGTCTGAAGTCTAGTTAAGAAGCAGCGTGGCCTAGTGGAAAGAACCTGGGGCCCGGGAGTCAGAGGAGATGGGTTCTAATTCTACCTCCACTACTTGTCTGCTCTGTGACCATGGGCAAGTCGCTTCACTTCTCTGTACCTGTTACCTCATCTGTAAAACGGGGATTTAAACTGTGAGCCCCATGTGGGATGTGGCCCGTGTCCAACCTGATTATCTTGTATCTACCCCAGCGCTTAGTAGAGTGCTTAGTATATAGTAAGCACTTAACAAATACTATTAAAAAATAAAATAAAGTCCAGCGTGACCCATGGCTGATCTTCAAGGGAATGTACTGGATGTCCTGGGGCCCCCGACTCAACAAAGCGGTCAACCCATTGGCCAATTTATGTCTGAGGGCTGAAGACTGAGCCAGCTTGAAGAGCCTGAAATTTATCAGCCTCACCCTTGGGTTGTGACACCCCCTTGGTATTGATCCATTTGATTCTGGGAAAGGAGACGTCTTTCAAGTTGCCACCCAGCTCTCATGCCCAGGAGTGGCGTGGGTTCAAAACATGCCTGAAGCAGATGGGGCCTTCTCTCTTTCCTTTTTTTTTTGTTTTTAAAGGTACTTAAGTGCTTACTTTGTGCCAACACTGGGTTAGATACAAGATAATCAGGTTGGACATAGTCCTTGTCTCACATGGAACTCACAGTCGAAATAGGAAGGAGTAGGATTTAATCCCCATTTTGCAGATGAGGAAACCGAGGCACAGAGAAGTGAAGTGACTTGCCTCAGGTCTTACAGCAGACAAGTGGTGGAGCAAGGATTTGAACCCAGGTCCTCTGTCTTCTAGACCTGTGCTCTTTCCATTGCCTTTTCCAGAGGGAAGCATGAATTTGCCAAATTTTAATAATAATAATAATTATAGTATGTGCCAAGCTCTGTTCTAAGAACTGGGGTAGATACACGATTGTCCCACTTGGGGTTCACAGTCTTCATCCCCATTTTACAGATGAGGTAACTGCGGCCCAGAGAAGTGACGTGACTTGCTCAAGGTCACACAGCAGACAAGAGGTGTAGCTGGGATTAGAACCCACGTCCAAGTTTGTGCTTTTCAATCGCTTAGTACGGTCTCTGCACACAGTGCTCAATAAATACAATTGAATTGAATGAATGAAGCATGCGCCTTTTAGGAACCTAGAGCCTTAATGTAACAATCACAGCTATGCCAGGTAAGATGCAGTGCCTTAAATACTCAGGCAGCACAGAGGATTAAGCAGGAGCTGAAAACCGTCTGCTAACCCAGTGATTCAATCTAAAGTCGTTTGGCTTGTGCCAGGAGAATCACGATCCAGTTTTTGGGTTCGGACTTTGTCCAACTCCACTGGGCTTCCTCAGGATTTGATACTGTCTGCGATCCAGTTTGCTTACATATTTAATTGAATAGCAGCAGGAATACACACGCTTCTGCTGGGGGGTGGGGGAAAAAAAACAATTGGATGATTATGGTAAGTGATTCTGTTAGATAAGGGATAGGCACCTGGAGGCAGGAAAGTTTTATGGAACCGTATAAAACACATTGTACTTATTAAAGATGCAGGAAAATGACTGCTGCTTCAATCCATAACGTTTATGTGTTCCCTGTTCATAAGCGATGTTTAAAACTCTGTCGGTAAGTGCCTTGGTGTGGACATTTTTTGGACCCGACTTCAGTAGACCAGAGAATCGTGGGAACTCTTGCTGTCTGTTGGGTGGATAATGATGATGGCATTTGTTAAGCGCTTACTATGTGCAAAGCACTGTTCTAAGCGCTGGGGAGGATACAAGGTGATTAGGTTGTCCCACTTGGGGCTCACAGTCTTAATCGCCACTTTACAGATGAGGTAACCGAGACACAGAGAAGTTAAGTGACTTGCCCAAAGTCACACAGCTGACAAGCGGCGGAGCCAGGATTAGAACCCATGACAACTGGCTCTCGAGCCCGGGCTCTTTCCACTGAGCCACGCTGCTTCCCTACTGATCAGTAGATGATCCCTGACCATCTAATGAGTTTCTAATAGCTGAACTAAAGAACATGTCTATCAAAAGACCCAACAAGCAATCGTTGATGCAAGGACTGTGGAGGAGAAAGACGATCTAGGTAGTCAGATGTTTCAAATGTACCGGGTTATCTTTTATTTCATAGCCAATTATAATAATTGTGATACATGTTAAGCATTTACTATGCCCCCAGCACTGTATTAAGTGCTGAAAGGGTGACAAGATAATCAAGTGAGACCCAATCCCAATCCCTGTTTCATGCCCTGTTTTCCTGGACAGATTGGTCAAGAGTGGGAAGACAGTTGTCTAATACTTTAGGATATAATCCTTGCTCCGGGACTACCACTACTACTAGAGAAGCAGCATGGCTCAGTGGAAAGAGCACAGACTTTGGAGTCAGAGGTCATGGGTTCAAATCCCGGCTCCGCCAATTGTCAGCTGTGTGACTTTGGGCAAGTCACTTAACTTCTCTGGGCCTCAGTTACCTCATCTCTAAAATGGGGATTAAGACTGTGGGACAACCTGATCACCTTGTAACCTCCCCAGCTCTTAGAACAGTGCTTTGCACATAGTAAGTGCTTAATAAATGCCACCATTATTAATGCTACTGTTAATAATAGTAATGATGTTTATTAAAAGCTTCCAATATGTCAAACACAAAGCTCTGGGGCAAATACAAGATAATCAGGTCAGACACAGTCCCTGTCCCACATGGGGCTCACGGTCTTAATAGGAGGAAGAACCTGTATAGAATCTCCATTTTACAGGTGAAGAAGCTGAACACGGAGAAGTTGTGACTGATCCAAGGTCACAGAGCAGGCTACTGGCAGGGCCAACAGCAATTTATTGCAGAGGGAGGTAATTCTAACAAATCCCTCCCTCATCAATGGACTGTCCCCCTAAAAATGGAAAGAATCTACCCATCACCCCAGCATAGAGCTACCAATCCAAGAACCAGCTGATGCAAAAAAAAGACCCCAAGCCATGATGTTTCCTGGCTCGCCCCATACTAGTGCACAGACCAGGGGGCTTGGGCCCTGCAGTCCAAAAATTATTGCCCTCTGATTCCTGCTTTTTTCACCTTGAACATCACTTGTCGCTCTCTGGTTCCATCCCAAAGGTGGACTTCCTCTTCCATGGGCAGTCTGGGACAAAATAATAATAGTAATAATAATAATGGTATTTGTGAAGCATTTACTATGTGCTAGACACTGTACTAAGCACTGGGATGGATAAAAGAAAACCGGGTTAGATACAGTCTCTGCCCCAAATGGGGCTCACGGTCTCAATCCCCATTTTACAGAGGAGGGAACTGAGGCCCAGAGAAGTAAAGTGATTTGCCCAAGTAGCAGAGGAGGACTTGGAGGTGTTTGCCTATTTTCAATACTCCTCCAAGAGATGGTGAGATTATCTATTGTTGTGGGCTTAGTACAGTGCTCTGCACACAGTAAGCACTCAATACAATTGATTGATTGATTGCCTGTCTCCTTTTTCCCTGTAAATGTCTTAATCCCATCCTACTTGGGTTTTATTTGTTGTTGTGTCACTGCCAGTGACAAACTGCCCCACCCCATCTAACCGAATTGCTCCCTTTATTCATTTCCCTTCTCAGCCCCACAGCACTTATGTACATATCTGTAATTTTATTTATTAATATTAATGTCTGTCTCCCCAACTCTTGACTGTAAGCTCATTATGGGCAGGGAACATGACATCACTTTGTACTCTCCCAAGCACCTAATACAGTGCTCAGCACAGAGTAAGCACTCTGTAAATATGATTGACTGACTGACTGTCTTCATTCCCCGGTATGATCAGGTTGAATCCCCCGAATATTGTGTGTATATATATCGATTGCATACGCCCCAGCCTCAGTGTCAGTTACGCTAATGGGTGGGTGTGAGCATTGCATTTTAGAACTTCATGTTCTGATGGTCCGGGGGTTGGGAGGAAGGGAGGACCTCTGGCCCTAAGTCCTTCAGTGGGTCCTAGGGTGGCCACTGACAGGACTCAAAGATACAGGAGGCTACTTTGCTGATCTTGGAGTATCAAATTTACGCAGTATTCCGAATGTCATGCAGATTATGCACTGAAATGTGACCATGTCATACACAACCCTTTGTCAGATGCCTATGGCCCTCATTTCTACTTTCCACTAAAATGTCAGGAGGGAGGTGGGCGATTATCCCATAGTCGAAAGCAGTCGAGGCAGGTGGAGGGGCCTCTCCTGAATGAAATCTGACAATAATAATGTTGGTATTTGTTAAGTGCTGACTATGTGCCAAGCCCTGGGGTAGATACAAGGTAATCAGGCTGTCCCACGTAGGGCTCACGGTCTTCATCCCCATTTTACAGATGAGGTAACTGAGGCACAGAGAAGTTAGTGACTTGCCCAAGGTCACACAGCTGACAAGAGGCAGAGTCGGGATTAGAACCCATGACCTCTGACTCCCAAGCCCGGGCTCGCTGGTTCTCTGCTCTGAGTCCCCCATCCTATCAGAGCCTTTTTCGCCATCTAGACTGTAAGCTCCTAATGGGTAGGGACTGTGTCTACCAACACTATGTCTTGTATTCTCTCCCAGGTGTTTAGTATAGTGCTCTGCACACAGTCAGCACCCAATAAATACCATGATTAACTGTTTGATTCATCCGTCTTGCCACCAACCCTTTCCCACATGCTCTTTCTGGTCTGGACCTCCCTCCCCAGTCATATACAACAGACCACCCCTCTCCCCACATTCAAAGTCTTATTAAAGTCACATCTTCTCCAAGAGGCCTTCCCCAATTAAGCCCTCTTTTCCCCTACTACTGTTTCCCCCTACTACTACTTTTCCCGGTGTTGTCTATGGACTTGGTTCTAAACCCTTTGGGCATTTGATATTCACTCACCCTCAGCCCCACAGCACTTACGTACACCTTCCTAATTTATTTATATTAATGTTTGTCTACCCCCCTGGACTGCAAGTGGCTACCCACAAGGAGCTTATAGGCTAGGGGGGAGACAGACATCAATATTAATAAATAAATTACAAATATGTACTCAGATGTAGAGAGCTCTGCACACAGTAAAGGCTCAGTAATTACCACTGATTGATTGAGCTCTCAATAGGTACCATTGATCAATAAATTGATTAGTTGATTGATACCAAGCCAGGGCATTCTTAGGAGATACTGCCAGATTCCTGACTTCCTAGGAACTGGGTAGAACATTTTGAAGGAGGTGATGGGAGAGTGATAGAGAAATGTGTGCGTCGAGGATTTCACAGCCACAGGTGCCATGAAACAATCCGAACCTTGAGAATGAATGATCAGAAATCGGGACCGTCGGCAGATCCATCTCCCAGGGTGGGAAAGGTGTCCGTGCTTTACGAAAGGGCTCTTGGTTGGGAGTTGAATCAGGGGACAGAAGTCCTTGGTCCTCTGGCATTATGAAGTGGTCATAGATTAGGTGTAGTGTTTCCGTGGTGCATTGATCACCCCAGCAGGCCTGAAATGTAAATACCGGCAGAGACAGTATAAAAGAGTGGGGCTGACAGCTTCTGTTAGCCATCCAATTGGTTTCAATGCTGAAAGGGCTTCTTCATTGCTCCCAGGGGGAGAGTCTGGCGAGGAGGAGAACCTAGGATGTAGATCAGAGTTAAATTACACAGAGCTGAGAGCTGTAAAGTGGGTCTTGGAGGAACTTGTCTTCCTCGAAATGTTTTCAGTTTCAAGGAAATTGCAGGTATTGATCATTTAACACTTCCTTTAAGGGGGTGATCGGGAGAAGACTTGATAAGGCCTTTGGCCGGTCTAGAAAAACGACTAAGGCTGGGACCCCGGCTCCTCTGCTCGGAAGGATTGAGAAGCAAAGTGGACTAGTAGCTAGAGCACAGGCCTGGAAGTCAGAAAGACCTGGGTTCTAATCTTGGTTCTGCCTCTTGTCTGCTGTGTGACCTTGAACAAGTCACTTGACTTCTCTGTTCCCTCATCTGTAAAATGGGATTAAGACTGTGAGCCCTAAGTGGGATAGGGACTATGTCCAACCTGATTAACTCGTAACTACTCCAGTGCTTAGTACAGTGCCTGGCACATAGTAAGCAGTAAACAAAAACCACAGGAAAAAAAAGGAGTAGAAGTAATGCCCTTTTCTTCCTCCTAATCCTTCTCTCCCGCTTCCATCGTCCACATTGTCACCTGATCTGAAGTGAATCCACTAACTGGAGAGGTTTCGGGGAGGGGAACAAAAATTCTGGACAACTCCCACTACCCAATCAATCAACGATGATGATGATAGAATTTGTTAAGCGCTTACTATGTGTCAAGCATTGCTCTAAGCACTGGGGGAAATATAAAATAATCTGGTTCTCAGCTAATTGATCAATTAATCAACCAATAATCCAAAGTAGTATCAACCAATCAACTGCTGTGTGACCTTGGGGAAGTCACGTCACTTCTCAGGGCCTTAGTTACCTCACCTGTAAAATGGGGATTGAGATTGTGAGCCCCATGTGAGACAGGGACTGTTTCCAACCCAATTTGCTTGTGTCCACCCCAGTACTTAGTACAGTGCCTGGCATATGGCAAGTGCTTAACAATTACCATAATTATTATGAGAAGCAACATGGCGTAGTGGATAGAGCACAGGCCAGGGAGTAAGAAGGTCATGGGTTCTAATCCCAGTCCCCCCACTTTGCCGTGTGACTTTGAGCAAGTCATTTCATTTCTCTGGGCCTCAGTTACCTCATCTGGCAAGTGGGGATTGGGACTGTATGCAGCCTGATTTACTTCTATCCATCTCACCCACTGCTTAATATGGTGCCTGGCACATAGTAAGAGCTTAATGAATACCATCATCATTATTATTATTGAGTACTTACTGTGTGCAGAACACTGTGCTAAGCATTTGGGAGAGTACAAGAAGCAGCATGGCCTAGTGGAAAGAGCACAGGCCTGGGAGCCAGATGACCTGGGTTCTAATACCCACTTGCCTGCTCTGTGATCTTTGGTGAGCCACTTCACTTCTCTGGGCCTCAGTTCCCTCAACTGTAAAATGGAGAATAAATACCTTTTCTCCCTCCTACTTAAACCATGAGCCCCAGGAGGGACAGGGACTGTGTCTGAACTAATTAATTGTACTTACCCCGGAGCTTAGAACAGTGCTTGACACATAGTAAACGCTTAACAAATGCCATAATAAAAAAAAAGTCACATTTGCAGATTTGTTTTTCAGAAGCCCCCAGCTCCCAACCCCAAATGTTGCCAGTCCACCTGGCCCTGATCTCCCTGGCTACTTATTTTCTCCAGCAGCATTCAGTCTCTTGGAGAAGCAGTGTGGTCTAGTGGATAGAGCACAGGTCTGGGACTCAGAAGGACCTGGGTTCTACTCCTGGCTCTGCCATATGTCTGTAGTGTGATCTTGGGCAAGTCACAACTTCTCTGTGCCTCAGCTGCTTCATCTGTAAAATGGGGATTAAGACTGTGAGCCCCATGTGGAACATGGACTGAGTCCAATTTAATTATCTTCTATCTACTCCAACAGTTAATAAATACCACTATTATTATTATAGAGCATGGGCCTGGGAATCAAAAGGATCTGGGTTCTAGTGCCAGCTCTGCCGGTTGTCTGCTGTGTGACCTTGGGCAAGTCGCTTCACTTCTCTAGACCTCAATTACCTCATCTGTAAAATGTGGATTAAGACTGTGAGCCCCATGTGGGACATGGACTGTGTCCAATCTGATTAGCTTGTATCTACCCCAGCGCTTAGAACAGTAAGTGCTTAACAAACACCATAAAAGAAAAGCTCAGCAGTCCAGTCCCACACAGATGACTGCACCCTCCAGGATGACAGCCGGACTCAGAGGCACGAAAGTAACAAATTGAACGGCGAATACCTTAAGAAGACTCTGGTTTATTGTCCAGATCAGGTCAGCGGAAAAAATATTGGAAGGCTGAGCAAAGAGACAGGCTGCTTTAGTAGATAAATGGACTGATCATTTCATATTGAGGAACAATCTCTAAAACATAGTTTACTGCGTAGTTGAGAGCTGAGGCATTTGCTGATGCTCAGAGCTCTAGTTCTGACCCTAGGCATGGGTGGAATTAAATGGCGCGGTATTTTTTGATGGTTAAACTCCCCAAAGAAGACACTCCATTTGTTACCAGGACTCTGATGAAGTAAAGTGTGGTTTCTATGTACAAGGCTGGCCTTCAACTCATCTCAGAATGAATGGAGAGGTAAAATTGAATTTTACACTCCTGCTGCTATGATTAATGTTCGTGATTCCAAGTGTGGAGCCTGACCAGTAGAGAGCACTGGAGGTTCACGCTCTGTTCCGAAGACAGAGCCCGGGAGCCTGCCTTGGCCCATTTATGCACAGAGTTGCCAATAAAGGGGAGAATGTATAAATGAATAGCTGTTGTAAGAATAAACCCGGTACAGCAATAAATTCCTCGTCCGCTTGTCTCCGTGAAACCCGGTGAGATGAGCCTGTATCTGACAAAGGAATGAACATGTTAGAGAAATACAAGAGTCTCTCCGCATTAAATCAGAGAACATGGTGCTGAGCACCTCACTGGCTGGCCGAGAACACCAGAGCGAGTGTAATAGATGCCTGGGATTGAGGTTCTCACAAGGTTATGGGGAGGGTGTGTAGGAAGTTTTGTCTTGTTTTATGCTGTC